>NC_135716.1:102139359-102468048 GCF_964656455.1 Halichoerus grypus | reverse complement strand
TGACTTTACAGTGGGTTGGCTATTGCAGAAAAGCAGCATGGCCCCAGTTCCCTGATTATTTTTCAGAAGATCTAGTGGTTGCAACCAAGGGGAATCACCTAATAGGGATAGGTATCAAAGTATATACTGACTCTGCCAATTTAGCAGCCTCCCTGTATTCTTTAATTAGTCCCACGATTCTGTGCTATGCAGAAAAAATATACCCTTACAATCTTGTGTTATGTGGCCCTAGCCCATTCGCCTAACCCCAGCTCTCTCCTGATAACACGCATACCCCATGAGAATAGACATTGGCGTACTGTCTTTGTAGTCAGAACAACTAACACTGATGGCACATAGAAGAGAGTTATTTAATTTTCACGGTTATTGAACAACCTCAATCCTGAACTTTCTTGTATCATAAAAAGCTTCTATGAACTGAAAATTGAAAGCGGGAATCATATCACAACTCTGAGGATGGCAAAGGAAAGAACAAATGCCTGTTGAGAGTATGATATGTAAAAAGCTTGGCATTTCTGATGTACAAGCGGCCAAAGCTATTAAAATGTTTATTATAAAGCTTAAATTATAGTTTCAATACAAGCATCTGACTTTCATGTTGAGAAAAGCAATATTTGTTGGCATTTAGTTTATTACATGCTATGGAGAAAAGGATTTTTAAAAAAGCATGAACTCTATCATAATCAGTTGATCTACCCAAATCAGTTTTTGCAGAGTCACTGCTATTGGGTGGTTGGGTATTTATCAAATGATTTGCACACAGCAGACAAATAATCTTTTACTTGACTTCCAGTGCCCTGTTATACAAGCTAGATACATTTCCATTTTTGTATTTATTTCCTGTTACAAAAGATTCATAAACCCTTGGATGTGCATCTAAATTATCTGTGAGGATTTATAAAACACCTATACTTGGATTCTATACAAACTCTACTCAATCAAAATCCACAGAGATGGGACTGGAAATGACTGTGATAGCAAGTCAAGGCTGATTGTCCCTGTCTTCTTGACTTTAGTATAATCCCTTGCTTATGAGGTCATTAATTCATACGATAAACATTTATTGGCCATCTATTCTGCTCCAGGTATAGTGCTACAAGACAGAATTTCTTACATAGATGAAAAGATGCATTCCTTGTTTTCATTTTAGCATCAAAAATATCCTGTGATAAGTATTCAGGTTTGGAGTAAGTATAGTGTGCTTTAGAATGTTATGCAAGTACAACTACCTCAGTCTTTATGGTTGAGGAGAGGTATTCCTTTAGGAGATAATATCTAAATCCAAAAACGTACTGGTAAGCGGTTTGGAAGTGTTCAAGGTGGAGATCATAGCTTGCTTGGAGGCAAAACAGAGATTGACATTTTCAGGAAATCACAACAATATCAGCCAAAATCTGTTCAATACACTTCTGTAGACACTGGCAACAATTGATATATATAACCTTATATCATATCTCAGGTTGTTAGATTATTGAAGAGCAATTCATTAGAGCTTCAACCAACACTTTCACTTCATTCAGCAAAGATTTACCAAACACTAACTATGTGACAGGCTCTGTTCTATGTGCTTGGGACACACTAAAACAGATAAAGATACTTATCCTAATGATTTTAGTGTAACTAAAATATACAATGGCTAGGAATAGAATATAAAAAATATGTAACATTCTTCTAAAACAATTCTACAACTACTGTCTCTTATTAAGCACTGGAAACTTTATATACTCCTTGCTTAAAGATGGTACTTCGTCATATAATAATTAGAATATATATGATATGCAAATTACTTTCTAGAATGAGTTTACTAAAATAATCATAAAGCAATAAATATAGATAGGTTACTCTTTCTAATAGTTATTAAGCAAAATCAGAAATCCATAACAGCATACAAAACAGATAAAAGTTTCAAAATGAATATATGACAGGAATTTTCCCAATTATTACTTTAACAGATTGATACCACTCTTGGCTTAAACTTTCTTGTTCACCAGCAGACAGTGAAATGATGATTTATGTTGCTGTCAAAACAAAAATACTGCTTCATATGGTGTTTTTCTCTACAAGATTACTATGTTAAAGCAAACTACAATTTTAGAGGTAATACAGGAAATTAGTAGCTTCAAATATTCAGAAGCATCTTTGAAGAGAATGTGCAAAAACTGTTCTCCAAACGAGGAAAGCTAGAGGGATATCCCAATTCATTCACTTACAGAGAAAAAGTAAAGAAAGAGGGAGGGATCTAATTACTGCTAATGACAAGACATGAATGAGTAGGTCATTTCACACCACTCCCAAGTTAACTAGATTTAACCTTGTTCCAGTCCACTGGGCAAAATCAAGAAGATAATTTATAATCTAAATAGTGACTATATTATATAATGTGCATTCTGGCATCTCGGTAGACCCTAAGGACAGAAATAAAACTAAATCATAGTCATTACCCCCCAGCAACTTTTACAGGAAGACTAACAGATAAATGAGTAATTTTTTAAATAATGATACAATTTTTTGCGAAGTATGTATCTTTTAGTTACATTCTCCCAGTTGACTACATTCCAAACAGCTTTTAGATAATCAGATCTGACACTTTCATACTGAAGGTAATAAGCATACTACCATATATCAGTCTCCCAGAGTAGAATAAGACCTCTGGTTCCTTGCAATGGATCCTGATTAAAACAGGCAGCAATTTGTAAGTGTCCTTATTACTTAATGAAACCAAGCCAACCCCAATCTGAACCTTGAATGCTAACAGATACAGCTGTCAACTTCTCCTTAAATAAGTCAGAGGAAACAAAGTAACGTTTGCTGGCTTCTAGCAACAGCCTTTTTTTTTTTTTTTTAAAGATTTTATTTATTTATTTGACAGAGAGAGAGAGACAGCAAGAGAGGGAACACAAGCACGGGGAGTGAGAAAGGGAGAAGCAGGCTTCCCGCCGAGCAGGGAGCCCGATCCGGGGCTTGATCCCAGGACACTGGGATCATGACCTGAGCTGAAGGCAGACGCTTAGCAACTGAGCCACCCAGGCGCCCTAGCAACAGCCTTTAGTGTTCTCTCATTATTAGGGCTTATGTTTGCTCTTAAAATGGAAAGAGTGTTATGGCCTCCACCACTGAACCTTAATGAAGGCTGACTGAATTATAACATTGCCTTTTGCCAAGTCCTCTTTATATTTCTCCTTGGTGGCATTCAAGTTATTCATACAATTGACATGGTGCTTACTGTGGTGCAATTGCATGATTTGTCCATTAATGTTAGGTCCCAGGGCACTATAATCATAAGTCAGGGTGGCTGTGTGGAAACATTAGAACACACAATAAAGTAAGCATGGACAAACGATCAAAAAAGCACAGGCTCTGGAACAGATTCTCTAGGTTCAAATCCTGGGTCTATCACATAGAAGCTGTGTGACCTTAGGCATGATAATTAACTTCTCTCTTTTTCAGTTCCTTCATGGGTAAAATGTGTATTTTATTTATTTATTTATTTATTTATTTATTTTTTAAATATTTTATTTATTTATTTGAGAGAGAGAATGAGATAGAGAGAGAGAGCATGAGAGGGGGGAGGGTCAGAGGGAGAAGCAGACTCCCTGCTGAGCAGGGAGCGCGATGCGGACTCGATCGAGGGACTCCAGGATCATGACTTGAGTTGAAGGCAGTCGCTTAACCAACTGAGCCACCCAGGCGCCCCAAAATGTATATTTTAATATTAGCTTACTTCCAGGGCAGTTGTCAGAATGAAATGAGATTCTATGTGAAGAGTACTGGGTGCCTGGGTGGCTCAGTTGGATAAGCGTCTGCCTTTGGCTCAGGCCCTGATCCCAGGGTCCTGGGATTGAGCCCCGCATCGGGCTCCCTGCTTGGCGGGAAGCCTGCTTCTCCCTCTCCCTCTGCCACTCCCACTGCTAGTGCTCTTCTGCTCTCTCATTCTGTCAAATAAATAAATAAGTATTAAAAAAAAAGGGGGGGGCTAACAACAAGACATGGCACATAATAATATGCGAGCATTTAGTGTTAGATCTTACTATTCTATCTGCCTGGAGATATGAAGCCTGATCTAAATCTTGAAGTAGGAGAAGACATTTGCTAGATGGATGAAGAGGGAACAAATATTCCAAAGAAAGAGAATAGTGTGTTCTAGGACAGGGGAGAATATGGGCAAGAGGTTTAACACGGCTGAAGTGCAAGGGAAATGGCTGGTCATGAGCCTGGACGTACAGAGGGGTCCCATCCTGAAGGCCACTCTACATCACGCTAAGCCATTTGCACAATATATTTATCCTCAAAACCAGTGAAGTATTTTGAAGACTCGTCGGCATTCAAACAGAAGAGTGACAGCTGGTTGGTTGTGGTCCACTGCTGACTCTAACCTAAAGAGAGAAGTCAGGGAAAAGAGCAGTATCATATGCATGGTTCTTCTTTCTCAGCAGAGCTCTCCGATACGAGCACAAAGTGCAAAAGTGCTTTAGAGTTTCTTATTAGCTTTGTCAGGAACTGCACCACTGCCCTTTCCGGCAGTCATCCTTTTGGGAAGTTGTTTGTGAAAAGCTGAACAGGGAAGGGAAGCCAAGCACCTCACACAGTGGAAGGTTCACGCCTGTCAGCCCGGATGCCAGGTTACCAGTCAGACGAGGAAGAAAGCTTCCACGGACACTATGCACTCAAGTTCTATGAATAGGGACCTTCATTTGCCTGTACAGTACAGGGCCATTCAAGAGCAATTAAATTTGTTTAAAATAGGAAAGAAATGCTTTTTAAGGAAAAAAAAAGGTTTGAAGGGATTGCAAAAGTTGATTGTGCTAAAGCACTCGGACACAGGTTTGTTTTAGTTCTCAATTGTCAAGTTGTATTTAAGCTGGTCTCTTACTCTGAAATATGATAACCTTTCTTTTCTCTGAGTTCTTTCTCCTAAATTAATAGCACTGTCTCTAATTCCATGCGCAGCAAGCAAAGAGTTTATTTTACCAGATAACAGTAGGTCTGGTGATCAGCCAGTGTCTAAAGAACCACTAGCCAAGTCAGTAGTAGGCCAAAGACTGCAACCAATAAACACTACTCACTAAATCACTTTAAAATCGACTTTCATCTTCTCTAACAGCTAGTATTATTCAGGTTGAGTTTTGAGACAATGGCAAGTACGGAAAAAAGGGCCTATAAAAATAAAATTATATTAGGATTTTGCAAGAAAAAGCAATACATATAGTAGGCACATTATAATATGGGAGACAGTTTAAGATGAAAAAAAATTAAAACTTTATGTTCTGAAATAAATTGCAAGAGAAATTAGAAGAAAAAAGTCCAAATCTAAGAAAGTCATTAGAAAAGCTACACTGCAATCTCCATTTAAAGTTGTCTCTTCCGTGAGAGAATTTAGGGAACACTGCAACTTTTTATAGCATCAGTGTATACCTCTCTTTCCCCTTTGCTAAGGAACAAAACTTTGATGGTCAAAATCAAAGTTTGGTTTCCCCTCACCACTCCCAGCTCAGGTCACGTTTCCCCACTATCAAATGAGGGAAGTGGAGGAGTAAGAGCAGGAATGCAGATCCGCTCTCAGCCCCCACTCTGTAGTTGCCCTGAATCCCTAATGATTATGCCAACTGCCCTTAATTACTGCTCCAAAGGTAGGAGGAAAGAAAAGTGTGTTTAGGATACAATGGAATTCTGGATTTTGAATACCTGCATATAATCATTAAAAACTATATAAAATGATGGGGATAGTTCAGTACTTATAAAACCCTATATTCATATAAATTTTTAGCGTTGATCATGAGTATAAATATTAGCTTCCACAGTATCTTCTTCTTTCCTAAAGATAGGAAAAGTCTTCATTCGGTGGAAATACTAGATCTACCACTGTTATTGCCAGCACAACCAATATCATGGTAATCTCTTAGGAGTGTCTACTTCCCTATAGATTAATGTCCGTTTATTCTGGAGGCAGAAGTTGTTTATGTAGTCTCAGATGCCTAAACAATCCGAAAGAAAAATTAATTAGAGGGAGCCTGGGTGGCTCAGTTGGTTAGGCATCTGATTTCAGTTCAGGTCATGATCCCAGGGTCCTGGGATTGAGTCCCGCATCCGGCTCCTTGCTCAGCGGGGAGCCTGCTTCTCCCTCTACCCCTCTCCCTTGCTCGGGATCTCTCTCTCTCTCTCTCTCTCACTCTCTCTCTCTCAAATAAATAAAATCTAAAAAAAGAAAAAAGAAAAATTAATTAGAATTTACATTACTAAGTGCTCTTCTATGTTTTCCCAAAGTTTGCCACTTGTTTGGGAAAAGATTATCTATTAAACAAACAAGCCATATCAAGTAATAATCAATTCAATATCTGGTTTAGTACTAAAACTATACATATATAGAGTATATTTCATCCAATCAGTCTAAAATCAACTCGGAAGGCATAGAAATTTGACATCATTAGTAATAAATACATAGATATATTATTAAATGAATATATTATTTGAAGTAAATATACAATTTATATGTTTATATTAGATAAATATATAATTTCTTAGCTTCTTGAAAATTTGAAGTGGGCCTGGTCCTCCTCCATTAACAACTTTGGAGTGCATAAAAAACTACGTTCCTAATCCAGCAACAAACACACACAAAAAATATTTTACAAACTATTATGCTTTCTACTCTGATACCGATAATTCTATAGAATCACATAATTAGGTATATTAACAGTATAAATGATCAAAAATCACCTTTCTCCAAACTTAGGAAATTGAGGAATTTTTAAACGCATTCTATAACTCTGTTTCTTATCCGATTTTCTTTAAATCAATCATTTTCACTTAATCCATCTTCTCACTAAGCTCCAACACGTAGAGTTAAGCAGTATTTGGTCATTCCATAAAGTCTCAGACCTACTATTATTTACAGATATTTTTACCACTATTGAAGACCTTCACTATGCTTACCTAGAAAAACATTGAATATTGTAGAAATATTTTTATGTTTTTATGAGAAAAAGCATTCAGCTAATAACTTTTCTCTGCCTTGGTTTTCTCATTAGTGAAGTGAGAAGATAGTAAAGAGAAACAATCTCTACAATAATTTCTATCTCTAACATTCTTTTTAAAAAATCTAATCTAAACACCTTTTCTTCCTTTGAAAAGTTCACCTTTTTATTACACACTCAACCAAGCTTGATTTGAGTCCATTCATTATCATTCACTATCAAATAGACAATACTTCAATAAATTAACCAGAGTGAGGAGAGTTTTTTCAGAAAAGAAGCAAATTTTAAAAAAGAAAGGTGACTGTTTAGTTTGGGGTTTTGTTTTGTGTTTTGTTTTTTATTTTTTTTATTTTTTGTCAGAAATCCTACCCAAGAATATGAAAAGAGATTCATGTTTGCCTGGCTATCTATGTTTTAGGGATAACTTAACTTGAATAATATGCTCTTTCTATGTTAGTCACAATGAGGCAAACACAGAACCTAAAATATTAATTAAATTGTAAGCAATTATACTACCTAGGTATATACATTTCTCATTTGCAACTTCACAATTTTGTTAAAAAATATGAGAACACCTCTTAGAGAGTAATTTTTACAGAGTCTCAGTTAAGTATTTATCATGAAGTAAATTGTTACTTTAAGATATTAATAAACTTAATTTCAAAACTAGTAGACAATTCTGTGAAAGTGTCTATATTTAATTGATTATATATGTGGCACCTAACTCTGTATAAAACAAACAGGAAGATGCTTCTCATAAGATACCTGGCTTTCTTTATTGTTTTTCTATTAGACTGTGTCAATTTTTATTTAAAAAACAAGAGGGAAGACAATATAAATAATCCTAGCAGGCACTGCATTTGTTATCAGAAGTGTATCTGACCTTTTAACTGATTCATGATTAAGTAGCCACAGGGACAAACTTGATCTCTTTGCAAAGCTGGATTAGCACATACTCTCTAAACCAGCACCATTTCACCTGCTGATCCTGAGCACTCAAAACACTCAAGCAAGGCTCACTATCAATTGCTGACAAGCTTTGAAAGGCGCTCATAAAATTAATCAACTTTTTTCAAGACGCACTATTGGCTTAACCACCAAAGGTTGAATACCATTTTAACTAGTAAAAAATGATTCAATTAGATACTATTTTTCTTAGTATTCAATTACAACTTAACTTGTTTTTAAAGGTCTTAAAACCATCACTCTGAACACAGCATCGTCACTATAAACTCCAAGTAAATCTCAAGTTCTCTCTGTAATAAGCAATGGACTAATTGATAAAGAAATCCATAAATTTCTGAGATAAAACATTTATGTTAACCACAGGGAAATATATGAAACATAAAATTGAAGTTAACGCAAATGAATATATTATAAAAATAGAACTCTTTTATACTAAATCATAATAAATACTAAAAATTTTTAATAGGCATGTTAAAGATGACCAAGTTATAGGGTTTGGATTTGCAAAGTAGAACAATATGATTCTGTGTGAGATTATAAATTTTCTTTTAATCCATTCACTCCAAGAACTATTCTTTGTAAGGTAGATGCTTTAGGATTCTAACTACACTTCCTTTAGAATCTAATTTATTATGAACCCAGAACTCTTTAAGGCTTTAGTGTCTTAAATCCAAGAAATACAAATTTTAGATGAAAATAGGCTGTTTTAAATTACCTTTCGATTCAGCAACCAAATAGCACCCTTGCATCTCACCAACATTAATAAATTACAGTACATAATACCTTTATTTAGAAACTGGAATGAAATCATATCCATTGTTGCTTCAATTGCAAATCTAATGGCTAGCATAAGAACTGAACACTGGGTTTATTTTTTCCTTGTGTGATGATTCAGGCCAGTGCTTCCTTTTTAAGCATTAGTATACTATTACTTCCTTTTTGAAGTTTATTAAGTGGCAAAAATGCCAACAAGAGTAGATTTGTAAATATTACTTAGTGGGAAGTAATAAGCACCTAGCAACTTGATGATGCGAATACCGAATCTTACAGTCTGAATATCCAAATACTCTTGTAACTCTTAAGACAGTTCGTCAGAAATGACAAACAAAAACAACATATGATCCTTAAACTTTGCTATTTCCCACATTATTTGGCCTTATAATAATAAGCAGGGTTCTTTTTCCACCATTTACTTGATGTGGTACTGGGATGTTTGTTTAAAAGTGTTTCAGATCCACAGCTAGACTGAAAAGAGACAATTTATACAATACAGGTGTAGAAATTTGACCTTTCTGATATCCTTAGAGCTTTAAGGAAGGCCAAATGTGGAAAAGAAACATAAATATCTTCACTGAAATAATCCCTGAATGTCTACAATGGTGCCTCTTGAGTTTATATTTCATCCATCTTCATTGAAGAAAGTTTGGTTTCTATATTTTTAAATTAAGAGCTGGCATTGCGATACATTTGTCCATATGTGTGTGTAACAAGCTGAAAAAGAAATAGTAGATCTGTATTTTTTTAATGGAGTGTCCTTTTCCAGCATCACTGTGGTTAGAAGGATTTTAATAGGCCCTAGGTTCTGAGGTAGATGCTTAAATTCCAAATAATAAATAAAACCAGCAGAGGGCAGAACTGCTGACAGAAATGACCAACCCAGCTGGTGACCAGGTACCAAAGGTAAAAAGCAAACTTTTGATGGATTCCACTTTCAAAGGCTCTACTATTTATCCTTGAAAATATTGAAATGAATGAATCAAAATAATTAGCATAACTTGTATCCAAATTGAAGCAAAATTTAAATTTGAGGCTCTGACTGTATTTACCAGGAAAAGCCAAGAGGAAGAATAATCCAGCACTGCCTGCTACTCAGGAAGGTGAGCACCACTAAGCTTGGGGAAGGAATACAGACCTGGTTTCCCAGAGTTCGGCCTCCGGGAGCGCTAATTCCCATTAGGGAGAACTCAGATCTTGGCATCTACCACGGACAGACTCAGGTTTCTGCTAAAGCCTGCGCATTTGGGATTGACAACTTCTTTCTCCCTCAGCCAATCCTCGCCACCCTCCTTCCTACCCCCCACTTCTCTGTGCACTCGCGACAAAGCTCGCCTTTCTACTCTAAGCTGTTTGGGCTCCGTTAACTCCAAAGGCCTTTGCCCGCCAGTCGTGTCTACAGCACCTAACGGACCGCTCCAGCCAGATGCCTTTGCGGGAAAGGGCGGGGGAAGGGGAGGGAGGAGGCAGAGGGGAGGAGTGAAGTCGCTCTCCCTTCTTGGGTACTGACAGGGCTGCAGTCTTCTGAGCAGGTCTGGTCATTGAATATTTGGTGGTGCCACGTAGGAACTTTCCCTTACCTCTCCCCTCCCACCCCACCCCAGGCCCCCTCCTCTTCCCTCCCAATCCCTATTCGTCCTCCCCCACCCCATTTGCTTGGCAAGTTTCATCATTCTCCAAGAGAACTGCACGTCCAACCTGCAAGAAGAAGTGGGGGTTGGGGTTGGGGGTCATACTGGAGAGGAGTGGACTGAAATTCAGGGAGAGGTGTTCTCCCTATCTTCAACGCGTTCTTTATAAACTGCCAAATTTTTTTCCACTTAAAATCTCTTCAAAATGACACACACACACACACACACACACACACACACACACACACACACAGTGTTCTCAGTCTTCTAGATTCATCACCTCTGCTTTCTCTTATATCCCAAAAAGTAAAAGAGCCGGTCTCTCACTTTGCTTCACACAAAGAACTTTATCAAGGTTCATTTTATACCCTTTCTCTATATTTTCTCCTCAGCTCACCCTTAAAAAGATATTCCCATTAGTTAGAATCTGAAGAAACCAGAAGATGTGTTCAAAGGGCATTCTAGGGACTATTCCTCAAACAAAAGCTTTGTACAACTGCCCTTGTGTTCAAGGTAATATTTTTCCCCTTTTCAAAGACGCTGGAAAGTGGTGAAGGGCATTTCAGCAGGCTCTGTGCCTGACAGATCTTTTCTCCTGCTACCACTTCTCCCATTACTGTCCCGCCTACATCCATCTCTCTCTCCAGCCTTCACTTCAACCTGGTGGCAGCTACAATCTGGATTTTATTTAAGAGAATTGTTTTGGGGTTTGGGGGGGTGGGGGAGTAAGGCGGGGGAAGAAGGGTAAAGAGGGGGAGGGGCGCAAAATGACAAAGACCGACGGCACTCTCCCACCTCCCCAAAACCATTTTTTTCTTACCTCCTCTGACCTCTCTAGCCTGGAAGAGGAAAGTCAATGCGAGGGTTGTTATGGTGAAATTCCAGAGCCACCGTTTCGTTTTCCACCTAGAGGACCACCGCTCCATCTCCGAGCCCCGCACTCAAGTGTGAACTCAACCCACGAAACTGCGATTGCAGACCAACTTCGTCCCTTCAAAGATATCGTCGGGGGTGTTTGCTACACAGCCATTGAGGAGGGGGGGGGGAAGTCAAAGGGCTTTTTCTTTAAAATTTGATGGTTTGCTTCCTTCCTGTGTCTCGCCCCCTCCTCTCCCTCTCGGTTGGCCCCGCCGGCCGGGACCCTCCGATCCGTCCTCTGCGGGGCCCTGCCTTCAGACTGAAGGCAGATG
The DNA here is from genome assembly GCF_964656455.1 of Halichoerus grypus. Lineage (NCBI taxonomy): Eukaryota > Metazoa > Chordata > Mammalia > Carnivora > Phocidae > Halichoerus > Halichoerus grypus. The sequence goes on along the minus strand of NC_135716.1, from coordinate 102,456,516 downwards.
AGGGGCTTCAACCGAAAATCTGAGAGGACTGCGTGCCCCTAAAGGCTTCATGCCGTCAGTGGGCCGGACGAGAGGCTCTGGGCAGCCCCCTCCTCCGCCCACTCCCCTCCAGCGCCCCCCTTACCCCGAGAGAAACTGACAAGCCGACTGAGGGTCAGACCCAATCACACGCCTCTCGGGCGGCCGCGAGCCCGCCCCTCTCTCCCTTTGCCCAAGAATCAGGACTCTGGGCTAGCCCAGCCCACCAACCACCCCCCATCTCCCCTCTGCTCTCCTCCCTCCTCTCCTACCCAAATCCCGGAGAAGAAATGGGAGGGAGTTACGCGGGACGCGTGCTTGGCTCCAGCACTTTGGGAATGAAAGGAATTGCAGGAGAGCCCCGGAGCCCACAGAGTTTTCAAGGAGCTTCTGTATTCAATAAAAACAGCTACTTGTCTACTTGCACCCGTCTGTTAGCCTCTCGTTCGTCGGCGGGGGAGGGGAGGAGCCCAGCGTCTGATTTGCCACACCGCTGGAGTTCTGGGCTGGCAGCCGTAACCTTATCCTGTGCAAAAATCTGCTTCTTATAGCAGACGTGGAACGAGAGGACTCCTTGCTCTGCCTGCTCCGAAAAGTATTTTTATTTTATTTTATTTTTAATTTTTAAACTAAGAATTAGAAGAAAGGGATGAAGGTGAGATGGAGGGACCCAAGAGGTCAAAACCCCTGATCTTATAGTGAAGCTGTCCTTCGAGTTCTGAAACTGACAAGTTTCTCTCTTAAATGTTTAAATTCTGCACTACCTTCATTCAGAGTCTCGTCTCTTAAAGAGCTGAACTGTACTCATGAGGCAGGAGGAGAAAGAGATGTATGGGAGCTGACATTGAGGGGGTGAGTAATTTAATTTTCCAGCTGATTCTGACCTGATCTCGAATGAGGGGGCAAAGGGGGAGGAGAAAATACAAGGAAGGCAACTAGCAGAGATCTCCAAGCGTTTAGGCCCACAGGTCCTGTAAAGGGCCTCAGAGGAGCTGAAAACATGGTCACTCAAAAGAGAAAATAATAAGGGGCAGGTTTCTAAATTCCTTCTACTTACCCTTCCTCAAAGTAATCCACTTAAACCTGGAATAGAGATTCCCTGGTCATTTTTTCCAAGCTTAAATTACTCCCTCCTGTTGGCTCCTTTTTGCTCCTTAATATTTCCTGAGATCTCTTTCAAAAATTTTCTGGAACAGTGCCCAACAAGGTAGCCAGCATACATTAGGCACTTAGTAGAGATGGGCTGAGTGAATGAATACATTTTCCTGTTGACAAAGACTGGACACTATGCCCAGGACCTATACTGAGTATTTAAGATGTTTCTTAAGGATTCTCAACTAAGTTTATGAGGCGCATATATCCACTAATCTCTAGGAACCTAGTTTTCTGTTAGTAATCAAAATATACCTCATGGTCCATTAGATTAATCAGATAATCCATGTATGTGGTTTAGAAGTTGGAAGGAAGGTTTTCAGAGACAGGATGGAGGCCCAAGATGGAATTGTTTAACAACATAGAAGATGCATATAAAATGAGGAAAGCAACTAATACTAAATCAAAAAAATACCTGCAACATGACTGTCAGCCTCTGTGACAAAGAACCATTCCCACATCAAGAAGTTTACTTCTTCGATAATGGTTTAAAACAAACAAACAAATGAAAACCCCACTTTATGTTAGAAATGCTATTGGCAGAATATTTGGGATGCCTTATACTAGCTGCAGAGAAATATCACCAGCTAGCTTTTCAGAATCCAACTCAAGTTGTTCATGTAATTTCATAAAATGATTACATATTATATTGTGTTTAAATGTGGAAAGTACAATTACAAAGTAAGAACCTTTTGATGGAAACATGGGTCAATTTACCATCTTAATTATCCTTCATCTTCTCAAAATGAAAAATTCATGTGTATTTTCAGTTGCCAAATTTTCTGAAACACGATTTTTCTGTTCAATTCTTTGTATACTTCTGAACTTGTTTTACAGGACTTCCCCTTGATGTAAAAGAGCAAAATAAATACAAAGTTCAGGAATATGTATTTGTGAGGCTGCCAGATTCCTGAATCAACTCAATAGCCAGAGATAGTTAATAGCGCTTGCAGCAACATGTAGGAATGATATTCCAAATTGTTTCTCAGTAGCTCTCCTGATTTACTGAGAATTCGATGGCCTGATACTGTTCTAGAAGGTGAGAAATAATGCAGTCAGTCTAAGCATGCCCCACCTTCTGGTCACATCTCAGGCCTTCTCACTGGGGTGAAAGGGTCCTTTTAGGCAAAGTGTCTTGGGTGAATAGAGTTATTACTACCTTATGCTTTCTGCACTCTGTGGTCTAAATTCCTCTGGCCACTGCCCAGCTAGGCATAATCTGGGTCTGAATTAATGCCTCTGGAAGGAAACATAGTAGATTCATGGTAAGGAGTAGGTAATTATGTCTAAATCCTGCAGTCTGTAGCCAGAGGCCAGACCTAGAGCCTCCCAGGAGCCAGCTCATGGATTTACAGGGGGGTGAATTCAGCAGAGGGAAGGGTAACACTAAACAACAAAGGGAACAGAGGGAAGCTGGAAGGCACATACCTCACCACCTTCAACTTCTCAAGGCATAACTTCCAGGGGTATCACTTCCTAGGTCATCTTTCAGCCAGTCCTTGCCGTTCATACATAGATTCAGAATGTAACAGAATATGGCAGTTTCCTTGACATAGGTCTCTAATTTGGAGCACAATTAGCTGTATGACATTTCCTATCTTGTCACATTAAAAAACAATGTTTGGAGTTGTTTGCTCAACTTTGTAGAATTCGTTCTGTTTGTAAGCCTTTCAAAACCAAGATGGAAATGGTGTAGAGAAAAAAATTGGTCACTTCTTTTGTAGCAGTATTTTAGGTTGACTGTCCATATTGGCTTCTCAGAGAAACTAAGATAATAATTTGATAATTGAGTGGGAGGTCAGATTAGAGGAATTTAAATGTTCTAGACAGTCTTCAGAGTTCATGGAGCTTTAGTGAACATTATGAAAAGTTCATAATAGATCTCCCTTAATCTCTTCACGTATCTCTAGGAATCAAGGGATACAGATTGAGAATCCATGTTTTAAATATGGAGACCTCAATAACCAACCTGGGAATGAAGAAACCTGGTCCAGAGCTGGATGCCCAGAATACAAATAGTAATAAAGTACTGGAAATAGACAGAACTCTACATAATAAGACCTAAATCACTACAGGTAGAACTAGGGGAAAGAAGAAGATTAAGAAGATTAAGTAGCAAGATTTTAGAAAAGATGCGTCATCTTTTAAATCATTCTTCTTTTCTCATATTGATGTTTTGTCCTTCCTATTTTTGTTACATATAACATAGATATTGATACATATAATATGTATAGTGTATATAAAGTATACACATATATACCTACTATATGTATATACATTTTCTCCAAACATTTTACTATAACTAAAACCATTGCACCAAATTTGACTTATTGAATGAGAAATTATTATGGGGGTGGGAAACTCTCACACACATCAGAAATACTTAAAACTTTTAAAAGAAAATTGCTGTTGAATATAATCCCTCTCTTACTGTGCCTAATGGTTTGTCTTTCTTGCCCTTTTCTGAACTTAGGTCAATTATTTTAAGAAAGAAATGACTAAGCAGTTTGACATTTATTTTACAGTTTTTCTAATACATGAGAGGCTAAAAATTAGGCTCTGTTTAAAAATGGTGTTAGTCCCTCTTACCTCACAGATGGGCCATTGTACTGTAAAAAGTGGGGGCGGGGAGAGGACAGAAAAGTTTATTTCCATAGTCCATCCTAGCTCACAAGTACCCCATAGTGACAACTGGGTATTTTTTGGCACCTTTCCTGTGAAACAACTTACAGAACTTCAGAGAAATCCAAATTTAGCCCAATTTCCATGATAAAACAGACTCTTTGGATGAAAAGTTTGGTCTGTTAGAGTGTTGAAGGAGCCAACTCAGAAATGACTGAACCATCCTGTTTAAAATAACCTAAAGAAAACAAAATATAAGTGAAGCCACAACAAGGAAGGAATATGGCCTTGTACACGCATGTACATCTCTCTTAAAATATACTTTAGTTAGCTATATTTGTTATCCTAGTTCTTTTTCATAATTGTCCAAAGTAGAAAAGAGGAACGAGAACAAAATGATTCAGGGTGAAAACTTGGATATGTTTTGGACCTTTGTCAAGATATTTTTACTCTCTGTATCTTTTTTTCTTCTTAATTGAATAGATTTGGCTTTTACTAAGCTCCTGTGTGTCAGCAAAAATATAGCACAACTTTTTACAGAGTGGTACAGGACAGCATCAACATCTCTATCAGTAGAAGTAGAAGATGGGATTTTAAATATTTAAATGAACCACGTGTCATGGCCAAAAGAAGTACCACACCAATGATATATCCCAATGATGTTTCACTCTATATGGTGCCCCATCTATCATTGGAGTTGTAGTCATCTTGATGCACACTGGCTGGTCCTAATAAAATAAGGTTGCTGAAGGTAAGGATTTCAGCTTCTTTAAAGAGATTATTTCCTCTTAAGAATTTACTCATACAAATAGTTGTTTTTTTTTTTTTTTTTTGGACACTTATCATTTCATAATATAAATAATAAAAGGAGCCAAGATGACCACATCTATCATTGCACCTTCTCAAATAAGTAAACTCCTTTTTCTTTTTCCACCTCTCCCCTGCCTTCACAGAGTGATCCACCCCACTGGCATTTGTCAGTATTTTTGACTTAAAAAGATTATTATTTCCAGACAGCCATATGTAATCTGTTTTGTGCCTCCACCATTTGTACCAATTCATTTCATTCTGGAACCAAATGCATGTGCTTTGGAAACTGAAGACTCAGAAAAAACAGATTTCTGACTTATATGCAATATTGCTGTTATTTTTATATGACAGTCTTATACATTCTCTTGATGCAATAACAAATGCCAAATACAAGATTTAAGGCTAGTGAATATGGTTAAATATCGAAATAGATCTGATTTTTAAAACATCTGTGATGAATAACTCCAAACTTAACTTGTTTTGCAGATTCTCAGTATTTAATACCCTCCCAATATTATATTTTCTGCCAATGCTGGTATGGTCCAATTATTGCACATTCAAATGCTGGACAAACAATAGATCCTATTTCAAAAGTTTTCACAATGTAATGTGTTAAGACTGGAAAATCACATATGGATTTAAATGGTTGTAAAACAAGCAATATTTCATATGAAGATATGCTTTTAAACACAAAACACCTTTGTCACTATAATAACTTTTTTATTCAAAATTCTTATTTTGTTGTCTTGGTCTTCATATAAGGCAGGGATGTGGTAATTTTAATAGTTTCATTTTAAGGATGATGTTAGGCATACTCAGAATTCAAACTAGGACTACAGAAACAGAATATGTGACATTTTATTTCACACTTCTGCTCTCATTATCAATTCTTTCCTTATAAATAATGCATTTTTAGAATATATTTTTTTGTATTTTATAGTAGGCACATTATTTTTCTTATAGATTAACTATTAAAATGAACAAAATCCCCAATACTACAAATCTTAAAATAAGGAAAGGTAATGTTACTGACCTTATTTCTAGCTTTTAAAAAAATCTATAAATCTAACTAAAGAGTTATATCTTTGAATACATTTCTAAGAAATAAAAAGCTTGTTCTTAAAGATAAATGAAGATAAGTTCTGTTTATTTCAATGCCAACGCTCAAGTTTCACTCTCTTCTGGAATTTTAAAATCACTTTATGACTTTATACACTTTTGCAGACAGGAAACACTACTGACATTAACCTTAAGTCATTTTATACTTTCTAAGAAGAGAAAGGAAAAAAAGCATTCAATATGTTAAAGAGAAGAAATATCATTATTACATTAATATTTTGTAAATGCATGGAACATCTTGAAAATTATAAGTATTACATAAGAACTTCTAGTTCAGGTCACCTGGGTGGCTCAGTCAGTTAAGCATCTGCTGTGGCAGGTCATGATCCCAGGGTCCTGGGATCCCTGCTCAGTGGGGAGTCTGCTTTTCTCTCTCCCCCTGCTTGTGCTCTCTCTCTCTCTTAAATAAATAAAATCTTAAAAAAAAACAAAAAACTTCTAGTTCAAAATTTTAAAACTTTGAGGCACAAGACATATCAAGCCTTAGATAAATATTTCCTTCTATACTACACATTTTCTTCTAAACTACACATTCATTCTATGTTGTGTCTTGAACGTCTTGGTTTCCTCTTCTCATTGAACTCTCCATGGTTTTGTTTACACTTAATTGTGCACTTTAATGAAGATTTAAAACACAAAAGAGTCTGTTTAAGTGATTTTGTCCATTATTTTAAAGCACTGGAAATTTATGGGGCGCCTGGGTGGCTCAGTCGTTAAACGTCTGCCTTCGGCTCAGGTCATGATCCCAGGGTCCTGGGATCGAGCCCCGCATCGGGCTCCCTGCTCCACGGGAAGCCTGCTTCTCCCTCTCCCACTCCCCTTGCTTGTGTTCCCTCTCTTGCTGTGTCTCTCTCTGTCAAATAAGTAAATAAAATCTTTAAAAAAAATAAAAAAATAAAGCATTGGAAATTTAGATATGAGTCATTATATTCTTGAGACCCAAGATGGGATTGGATCCCCAGGAAGATACTGGCAATACCATGGGACTCTTACCAACCTGGAAGGAAGGCTGAACACCAGTGCCACTGATGAAACAAGATTTTTGAGGTATAGACAATCAAGACAAAGTTCCACATATTCCTTGAGGCACAGTTTACTGGAATATTTTAGTATATCAGTGTTCAAACTTCAGACGGATCCATTCTGCTGATACAGTCTCATCAAGTTTAGATCTCCTCCTCATTTCTACAATTTCATGATAATAAGAATCCTGTATGGTTTGGGTCTAACCTCCCGTGCACTTTGATATTGACAACAACCATCACTGCTTCCAATAGTCTCCATTGTCTTCTCTTATTATTCCTACCCAAAAATTCTGAAGCAGAATATCTGATTAAATTTTGCTGAATGGGTAAGAATGAAAGAAGGAAAATGTCAAGGAATTCATATAAGGATTTCAAATCATTAGTGACAAATAAAAATTTTAATTCATATATAAACATATTCATATTGTACTAAAAATACAGACCATGGTAAAAATAGTGCCATGAGTTATTCTCAAAAAAATATCATATATAGGGATAGTGATTTTAAATATTTGAATGGGATATTGGCTAAAATCCTAGAACCTTAACATTCGGGTAAAGAAAGAAAAATCTATTAATAAGTCAATTAATTAGGAAATAAGGCATCCTACTTTGAGAATAACTGTTATTACTTACAGAAAGTGATTTTTTTACAAAATCTATATTCTTTAGTACTGTTTTAAATGGATTTTATTTGAGATTAAACTTACATAAAATTTGATCATGTAATGATCGAAATGTTTTAAATACACACATAAATCACACACACACACACACACACATACACACCTTGGTAGCTCACATAAATAACTTAATGAAATGTAAACATTATCGAGAGATTTTGTAATGGATATTATAGTGCTCTGAACAAATATGTACTTATTTAGTCTCTGACTATAGACCAAGAAAGGTACTTCTTACTATTTATTGAAAACCTGGCTCAGTCTTTACCACCCTTTTCTTTAGCAATATTCCTGGGGAATATTTAAAAGGAATGCCTATCCAGCCTATTATTCTCATAGCCTGTGGACCTCTTTGAGTCCATTTACATTCCAAATCTATAACTAAGACATTTTCCTGAATCTTGCATTGTCAGAGAATTTTATTCCTCAAAATTTCAGGACAGGGATGAAAGATTGAGTATTTTTGCAAGAAAAGCAATCAGCATGGGAGAAAATTACATATCTTAAGGGAGAATTCCAGGGCAACTAGAAGGAAAAGATGAGGAGAGAACACAATGGAAACTGGAAAAAATAGACTTTTAGCAGTCATTGTTAAGTGAGAAATGTTGAAGAAAGGGAGGTCTAAGAACAGGTTTGAAGTGCTAGTCCATGATATATTTTATTACACACCCTTTTCTCCTTTTTTTTTATTTTTTAAGATTTTTATTTTTTTTTTAAATTTTATTTTATTTATTTGAAACAGAGAGAGAGAGAGAGAGCACAAGAGGGGTAAGGGTGAGAGGGAGAAGTAGACTTCCTGCCGAGCAGGGAGCCCAATGCGGGACTCGATTCCAGGACTCCGGGATCATGACCTGAGCTGAAGGCAGTCGCTTAACCAACTGAGCCATCCAGGCGCCCAATTTTTTAAGATTTTTAAGTAATCTCTACACCCAATGTGGGGCTTGAACTTTCAACCCCAAGATCAAGAGTTGCACACTTCACTGACTGAGCCAGCCAGGTATCCCACACACCCTTTTCTCCTGCTTCAAGGACAAACATTTAGCTGAGATATCTCAGCTCAGCTCATTGCCTCTTACCCTCGGACTGAGGTTTATACTGTTGGCTTCCCTGGTTATCCAGCCTTTGGATTCCAACTGAATTATATCACTTGGGTCTCCAGCTTGCAGAAGGTAGATCATAGGACTTCTCAGCCTCCATGACCACATAAGCCAATTCCTGACAATAAAAAAATAAATAAATAATTTATAAATGTTTATTTTGTATATCATAAATACGTAAATATATGTTTATATAGGGTTTGCTTTATTTTATCGTTTCTGACTGCTCAACTTTTCTTGAAGCTCTTTCAGAGAGATTTTATTCTCTTCCTCCATACTATCTAAAATATTTGTTTCTAAAAGACAGTTATATAAACAATATTTGTAAATAATGTAAAAAATTAATCAAAGAGCACATGTAGAGAAATCAAGATTTATATAAAAAATATTAAAATCAAGAAATTGTTACTCCTCCATATATTTTAATTATAAAAATAATAGAATCTAGAGAAAATGTTATCACATTGGCAAATTTTTTTTTCTTAACATATATTGCATTATTTGTTTCAGAGGTACAGATCTGTGATTCAACAGTCTTGCACAATTCACAGCGCTCACCATAGCACATACCCTCCCCAATGTCTATCACCGAGCCACCCCATCCCTCCCACCCCACCCCCCACTCCAACAATGCTCAGTTTGTTTCCTGAGACTAAGAATTCCTCATATCAGTGAGGTCATATGATACATGTCTTTCTCTAATTGACTTATTTCTCTCAGCATGACACCCTCCAGTTCCAACCACGTCATTGCAAATGGCAAGATCTCATTCCTTTTGATGACTGCATAATATTCCATTGTATATATATACCACTTCTTCTTTATCCATTCATCTGTCGATGGACATCTTGGCACTTTCCACAGTTTGGCTATTGTGGACATTGCTGCTATAAACATCAGGGTGCAAGTACCCCTTTGGATCCCTACATTTGTATCTTTGGGGTAAATACCCAGTAGTGCAATTGCTGGATCGTATGGTAGCTCTATTTTCAACTTTTTGAGGAACCTCCATACTGTTTTCCAGAGTGGTTGCACCAGCTTGCATTCCCACCAACAGTGTAGGAGGGTTCGCCTTTCTCTGCATCCCCGCCAACATCTGTCATTTCCTGACTTGTTAATTTTAGCCATTCTGGCTGGTGTGAGGTGGTATCTCATTGAGGTTTTGATTTGGATTTCCCTGATGCCGAGCAATGTTGAGCACTTTTTCATGTGTCTGTTGGCCATTTGGATGTCTTCCTTGGAAAAATGTCTGTTCATGTCTTTTGCCTATTTCTTGATTGGATCATTTGTTCTTGGGTGTTGAGTTTGATAAGTTCTTTATAGATTTTGGATACTAGCCCTTTATCTGATATGTCATTTGCAAATATCTTCTCCCATTCTGTCTGTTGTCTTTTGGTTTTATTGACTGTTTCTTTTGCTGTGCAAAAGCTTTTTATCTTGATGAAGTCCCAATAGTTCATTTTTGCCCTTGCTTCCCTTGCCTTTGGTGATGTTTCTAGGAAGAAATTGCTGCACACTGAGGTCGAAGAGGTTGCTGCCTGTGTTCTCCTTTAGGATTTTGATGGACTCCTGTCTCACATTTAGGTCTTTCAACCATTTTGAGTCTATTTTTGTGTGTGGTGTAAGGAAATGGTCCAGTTTCATTCTTCTGCATGTGGCTGTCCAATTTTCCCAACACCATTTGTTGAAGAGACTGTCTTTTTTCCATTGGACATTCTTTCCTGCTTTGTCAAAGATTAGTTGACCATAGAGTTGAGGGTCCATTTCTGGGCTCTTTATTCTGTTCCATTGATCTATGTGTCTGTTTTTGTGCCAGTGCCATACTGTCTTGATGATGACAGCTTTGTAGTAGAGCTGGAAGTCTGGAATTGTGATGCCAGCTTTGCTTTTCTTTTTCAACATTCCTCTGGCTATTTGGGGTCTTTTCTGGTTCCATACAAATTTTAGGATTGTTTGTTCCATTTCTTTGAAAAAAGTTGATGGTATTTTGATGGGGATTGCATTGAGTGTGTAGATTGCTCTAGGTAGCATTGACATCTTCACAATATTTGTTCTTCCAATCCATGAGCATGGAACGTTTTTCCATTTCTTTGTGTCTTCCTCAATTTCTTTCAGGAGTATTTTATAGTTTTCTGAGTACAGATCCTTTGCCTCTTTGGTTAGATTTATTCCTAGGTATCTTATGGTTTTGGGTGCAATTGTAAATGGGATCAACTCCTTAATTTCTCTTTATTCTGTCTTGTTGTTGGTGTATAGGAATGCCACTGATTTCTGTGCATTGATTTTATATCCTGCCACTTGACTGAATTCCTGTATGAGTTCTAGCAGTTTTGGGGTGGAGCCTTTTGGGTTTTCCACATAAAGTATCATATCATCTGCAAAGACTGAGAGTTTGACTTTTTCTTTGCCGATTCGGATGCCTTTTATTTCTTTTTGTTTTCTGATTACTTGGCTAGGACTTCTAATACTATGTTGAATAGCAGTGGTGATAGTGGACATCCCTGCCGTGTTCCTGACCTTAGGGGGAAAGCTCTCAGTTTTTCCCCATTGAGAATGATATTCGCTGTAGGTTTTTCATAGATGGCTTTTATGATATTGAGGTATGAACCCTCTATCCCTATACTCTGAAGAGTTTTGATCAAGAAAGGATGCTGTACTTTGTCAAATGCTTTTTCTGCAACTATTGAGAGGATCATATGATTCTTGTTCTTTCTTTTGTTAATGTATTGTATCACGTTGATTGATTTGCGGATGTTGAACCAACCTTGCAGCCCAGGGATAAATCCCACTTGGTCGTGGTGAATAATCCTTTTAATGTACTGTTGGATCCTACTGGCTAGTATTTTCGTGAGAATTTTTGCATCCATGTTCATCAAGGATATTGGTCTGTAATTCTCCTTTTTGATGGAGTCTTTGTCTGGTTTTAGGATCAAGGTAATGGTGGCCTCATAAAACGAGTTTGGAAGTTTTCCTTCCATTTCTATTTTTTGGAACAGTTTCAGAAGAATAGGTATTAATTCTTCTTTAAATGTTAGGTAGAATTCCCCTGGGAAGCCATCTGGCCCTGGGCTTTTGTTTGTTGGGAGATTTTTGATGACTGCTTCAATTTCCTTAGTGGTTATAGGTCTGTTCAGGTTTCCTATTTCTTCCTGGTTCAGTTTTGGTAGTTGATACATCTCTGGGAATGCATCCATTTCTTCTAGGTTATCTAATTTACTAGCATAGAGTTTCTCATAATATGTTCTTATAATTGTTTGTATTTCTTTGGTGTTGGTTGTGATCTCTCCTCTTTCATTCATGATTTTGTTGATTTGGGTCCTTTCTCTTTTCTTTTTGATATGTCTGGCCAGGGGTTTATCAATCTTGTTAATTCTTTCAAAGAACCAGCTCCTAGTTTTGTTGATCTGTTCTACTGTTCTTTTAGTTTCTATTTCATTGATTTCTGCTCTGATCTTTATTATTTCTCTTCTCCTGCTGGGGTTAAGCTTCATTTGCTGTTCTTTCTCCAGCTCCTTTAGGTGTAGGGTTAGGTTGTGTACTTGAGACCTTTCTCATTTCTTGAGAAAGGCTTGTATTGCTATATACTTTCCTCTTAGGACTGCCTTGGCTGCATCCCAAAGATTTTGAACAGTTGTGCTTTCATTTTCATTGGTTTCCATGAATTTTTTTAATTCTTCTTTAATTTCCTGGTTGACCCATTCATTCTTCAGTAGGATGCTCTTTAGCCTCCATGTATTGGAGTTCTTTCCGACTTTCCTCTTGTGATTGAGTTCTAGTTTCAAAGCACTGTGGTCTGAAAATAGGCAGGGAATGATCCCAATCTTTTGGTACTGGTTGAGACCTGATTTATGACCTAGGATGTGATCGATTCTGGAGAATGTTCCATGGGCACTAGAGAAGAATGTGTATTCTGTTGCTTTGGGATGGAATGTTCTGAATATGTCTGTGAAGTCCATTTGGTCCAGTGTGTCAGTTAAAGTCTTTATTTCCTTGTTGATCTTTTGCTTAGGTGATTTGTCCATTTTAGTGAGGGGGGTGTTAAAGTCCCCCACTATTATTGTATTGTTGTCAATGTGTTTCTTTGCTTTTGTTATTAATTGCCTTATATAATTGGCTGCTCCCATGTTAGGGGCATAGATATTTACAATTGTTAGATCTTCTTGTTGGATAGACCCTTTAAGTAGGATATAGTGTCCTTCCTCATCTCTTATTACAGTCTTTCATTTAAAATCTAATTTGTCTGATATAAGGATTGCCACCCCAGCTTTCTTTTGGTGTCCATTAGCATGGTAAATGGTTTTCCACCCCCTCACTTTCAATCTGGGGGTGTCTTTGGGTCTAAAATGAATCTCTTGCAGACAGCATATCGATGGATCTTGTTTTTTAATCCAATCTGATAGCCTGTGTCTTTTGATTGGGGCATTTATCCCATTTACATTCAGGGTAACTATTGAAAGATAGGAATTTAGTGCCATTGTATTGCCTGTAAGGTGACTGTTACTGTATATTGTTTGTGTTCCTTTCTGGTCTATGTTGCTTTTAGGCTCTCTCTTTGCTTAGAGGACCCCTTTCAATATTTCTTGTAGGGCTGGTTTCGTGTTTGCAAATTCCTTTAGTTCTTGTTTGTCCTGGAAGCTTTTTATCTCTCCTTCTACAGCCTAGCTGGATATAGTATTCTTGGCTGCATATTTTTCTCATTAGTGCTCTGAATATATCATGTCAGTCCTTTCTGGCCTGCCAGGTCTCTGTGGATAGGTATGTTGCCAATCTAATGTTTCTACCATGGTAGGTTACATACCTCTTCTCCTGAGCTGCTTTCAGGATTTTCTCTTTGTCTCTGAGACTCGTAAGTTTTACTATTAGATGTCGGGGTGTTGACCTATTTTTATTGATTTTGAGAGGGGTTCTCTGTGCTTCCTGGGTTTTGATGCCTGTTTCCTTCCCCAAATTAGGGAAGTTCTCTGCTATAATTTGCTCCAATATACCTTCTGCCCCCTCTCTCTTTCTTCTTCTTCTGGGATCCCAATTATTCTAATGTTGTTTCGTCTTATGGTATCGCTTATCTCTTGAATTCTGCCCTCGTGATCCAGTAGTTGTTTATCTCTCTTTTTCTCAGCTTCTTTATTTTCCATCATTTGGTTTTCTATATCACTGATTCTCTCTTCTGCCTCATTTATCCTAGCAGTTAGCACCCCCATTTTTTATTGCACCTCATTAATAGCCTTTTTCATTTCGACTTGGTTAGATTTTAGTTCTTTTATTTCTCCAGAAAGGGTTTCTCTAATAACTTCCATGCTTTTTTCAAGCCCAGCTAGTATCTTTAAAGTGATGATTCTGAACTCTAGATCCAACATCATACTAATGTCCGTATTGAGTAGGTCCCTGGCAGTCGGTACTACCTCTTGTTCTTTTTGTTGAGGTGATTTTTTCCGTCTTGTCATTTTGTCCAGAGGAGAATAGATTAATGAGAGAACAAAATGCTAGCAGGGTAACAACATCCCCAGAAAGTATACTCTAAACAAATCAGAAAAGACCTGAAGCTGGGGGAAAAGAAAGGGAAAGAAAGAAAAAAGAAAAAGAAAAAGAAAAAAAAAAAAGAAAAAGAAAAAGATAAAAACAAACCAGAACAAAACAAAACAAAAAAACAGAATATGATCAAATATGATCAGGCTGGTGCATAGATCCATGCCACACACTAGATTTTGGGTGTATTTTGGTCTGTTAGAAGAAAGTGCCTCCCAAAATTTTAAAGAAAGAAAAACTTATATATGCACAAAAATAAGGGTAGATATGATGAAAGGATGGAATATGACTGTAAAGATGAAAATTATAAAAAAATCTTATAAAAGGAATTGATAAGAAGTTGTTTGAAAAAAGAAAGAAGAGGATTAAAAAAAAAGAAAAAAAAAAGGGAGAGAATGTGATCAGGCAGGAGAGTAGAACAAAACCATACACTAGAGATTTAGGGTATATTTTGATCTGTTAGAATAAACTATCTCAAAATTTTAAAGAGAGAACAACTTATATATATATATGCCAAAAATAAGAGTAACTATTATGAAGGGATAGAATATAACTCTAAAAATGAAAAATAAAAAAGATTTTTTAAAAAAGGGATTGATAAGATGTTGGTTGAAAAAGGGAAAAAGAAAAATTAAAAAAAAAAAAGTTAAAAAAAATTAACTTTGAAAGACTAAAGAATCATGGTAAAAAAGCCATGGATTCTATGTGCAGTATTCCCCTAGCCCTGGAGTTCTGCCGTTCTCATTGATGGGTAAACTTGGTCTTGGTTGGCCGTTTTTGCTGATCTTCTGGGGGAGGGGCCTGTTGCCATGGTTCCCAAATGTCTTTGCCGAGGCAGAATTGCCCCACCCTTGCCTGGTCCGGGCTAAGTAATCTGCTCGGGTTTGCTCTCGGGAGCTTTTGTTCCCTGCAAGCTTTCCGTTCGGCTTTGGAGGCCGAGAGTGAAAATGGCGGCCTCCCAATCTCTGCCCAGGAGGAGCCGAGAACTCGGGCCCCGCTCCTCAGTGTGCCCCCAGAGAAAAGCAGTCAATCGCTCCTGTCTCCCCGGTCTCCGGCTGCACTCCATGCTCACCTGGCCTGTGACCCAGCGTTTCTGTCTCTGGCACCCGACCCGGTGTGGAGTCTCCAAATCCAGCAGATCCCTGCGGTGCGCTCCCGCGCCACCTGGTGAGGAAGGGGAGTCTGCCCGGATCTGCTGCTTGTTGGGTCCCTGCTGGAGGAGCAGTGGCCCATCTGTGCCGCGGATTACGGTTTATGGCAACCCCGAGCTGAGAGCTCGCGCCTCGGCTCAGTTTCTGCAGCCGGCTTCCCTGCTCCGATACCTGGGAGCTCTGCCGCACTCAGGCACCCCCGGTCTTTCTGTGACCCCGAGGGTCCTGAGACCACACTGTCCCGCGAGGGTTCCACCCTCCCGCTTAGCCACCGGAGCGACCTCCCTCAGCGGAGCAGACTTCTAAAAGTTCTGATTTTGTGCTCCCCGGCTCTATCACTTGCCAGAAGCGGCCAACGGAGGCCCCCTCCCCCGCCGTCTATCCTCCCAAATATCGCCTTGGATTCACTTCTCCGCACGTCCTACCTGCCAGAAAGTGGTCACTTTTCTGTTCAGAGAGTTGTTGCTATTCTTTTCTTCGATCTCCTGTTGAGTTTGTAGGTGTTCAGAATGGTTTCATCCCTATCCAGCTGCATTCCTGAGACCAGACGAAATCCAGGTCTCCTACTCCTCTGCCATCTTGCTCCCAAACCCCCCACACTGGCAAATTTGGTACAGACTGATGTTCTACTTTCTAAAGTAAGTGGTATTTTAAGAGTGATAGACAGCTATAGATATGAATATACCAATATATGTCTTTCTATCACTAACAAAAAAAATAACAAGACAAGTTCAGGAATAAGAACATTTTTTATTTACAGCTATAAGAAGCAGGGATGTGTACATAGCTTCAAGTAGGACAACAATAGTCTGCTTTTATTGATCAGAATTAAGATACTTTTGAAAGAAAAATGTTTTAGTCTGCTTGGGTTGTTATAACAGAAAATACTATAGATTGGGTAACTTATAAACAACAGAAACTTATTTCTCACAGTTCCAGGAGCTGGGAAGTATAAGATCGAGATGCCATCAGATTTCGTGTCTGGTGAGGGCCCGCTTCCTGGTTCATAGATGACAATCTTCTCACTATAACCTTAAATGCTGGAAGGGGAAATGTAGCTCTCTGAGACTCTCTTATAAGAGCACAAATCCAACTCACCAATGTTCCACCTTGTAACTTAATTACCTAACAAAGGCCCCACCTCCAAATACCATCACATCAGGGGTTGGATGCCAATATATGAATTGGGGGATGGGGGGACACAACATTCAGTCTATAGCGAATGTCATTCATTGCACCTATCAGATAACAAAGTAAACTAGTCTTATTTTGGTTCCTGTGTAAAATATCCCATAGGATATATATCAAGCAAATCAATTGAAATCTATATTTACTATTCTGAATGGTGACCCACATTTACAACAGGCTTAAGTTATCTCAATCATAAAATTGTGATAAATCAACTCCTCCATAAGTGGAAGAAAAATTTCCATTGTGGCCTAACCTAGCCAGAGAAGATTCCTATTTCTCACAACCAAATGAACTTTAATGATTAGGACACAATGTTATTCAGGTTGGATATGGAAAGATGGGCACAATTTCAATATCTGGTGGACATTAGCTATGGTAGGTACCAGAGAATATTATGAGGACAAACCTGAAATAAAGCATTTTTTTTTTTTTTCTCTTAAAGATTTTATTTATTTGAGAGCGAGAAGGAGAGAGAGAGAGAGCATGAGAGGGGGGAAGGCAGAGGGAGAAGCAGGCTCCCCACTGAACAAGGAGCCCGATGCGGGACTCGATCCCGGGACTCCAGGATCATGACCTGAGCCGAAGGCAGTCGCTTAACCAACTGAGCCACCCAGGCGCCCCCTGAAATAAAGCATTTTAAGGATTATATTAAAAGAGGTGGGATCAGCTTAATGCAAGTCTCTATTTCACTTTTCTTCTTAGGAGTCCAGAGCATTCACAACACCCGGTCGTCAGATAGGCAAACCCATATATGACCATATAAGCAACTATCACAAAACCACAGAATTTGCCAGGGATTAAGCCAGAAATAGCACTCAAAAAATTGAGCTACAAATCCCACTCTTTAACCACTAGCACCACTCCCTTCCTACAGTACATTTAGTGTGAAATAGTTTTTTGGTTTCTTTTCATGCTGTAGTCAACTGAAGTAGGGTGGAAAAAATTGAAAACAGCCCATGCACTAAAAATGCATTTTTCCTCCCATTTAAGGACCTTGAATTTTTTTTAAAAGTAATTTAAGAAATTTTATGAAAATTAGAAACCCCAAATGTCGTTTTCTACTATTTTAGTAGTTTTCTTCTATTTTTTCATACTGGAGCTGTTAAACAAATAAGGGTAGACACTTTTCATCTGTGCATGAAATCAGACTATTTTCAGAGAAGATCTCTGAGAATAGCATCTCTGAGAAATAGCATCTTTTAGAGAGGGGCTATTAATAAGGAGCCTATTTTCTTCAGATTCTTTGGCCAGACAAACTTTGACAAGGAAAGATGATCAAAAAGATAAAAGTAACTTTTACATTTTAAGTCATATCAGACTATTAATTTGTAGCATATTTTTTAATTTCTTCCAGAGTGATGATAAATTAGCATTTTTACAAGCAGAGAATTCAGAGGTAAAAGCAGTTTGGTGTCTAGAGAGTCAGTAATTTGTGAAAGAGCCTCTTTTTCCCCTTTCATTTCCTGTTTTTGAACTCCCTCCACGAGCAGCATTCAAGCAAAGAGTAGCACTGTGCTTCAGCACAAATGACTAAAAGTGACATTCGTTATTTTATTTATTTACTTTTTGTTTGTTTGGGCAGCCTGCCCGCAGACAGTGGGACTTGGCGAGCTGCACTGCCTTGCAGATGTGCTAACTTTAATTTTTTTCTGACAGAGATGATAGCTTTAATGACGCTGATTTAAATTAGACAGGAGATTTGACTCCTGGAACACTAACTGAAAATATTTGTCTGACTCAAGGTTAATCATTCAAAATAAAGTTCTCTATGGTCATATATTTATCACATTTTTAATACTTAGGTAGAAAGCAAGTCATTAAATATGTTTTTGAATTTCAATAAAAAACCCCATACCAACAATATTTATTTTGGTGTCCAAAAAGACAAGGATAGTTTTAAATGTTCTTCATTGCATATTGCTGCTTTTATTCTTAAAATGTGTATCATGTTCCCGTAAGTATGCTTAATGCTAATACTAAATAAGGATCAAGAATTTTGTTACGAGTAAATTGTGATGAATTCATTTTTTGAAAAATAATGAAGTCATCTCAAACTAAATATTTTCATCCAAAAAGGATTTAGTATAAATGAGAAAGGTTTTGATTAAAGAAAGAGTATGAAATTTAACAGTCATAAATAGTAATATTCAGTAAATCTTGACCCTGAAAAGGGTCGTTCTAGGGTATGGTCCTTGATTTCCCAGAGTTCAGTCCTAGAGTAATTTACTTTGGTGTCTCAAACCCTACATTCTTTTCCTCACCTCAGACCAGCTGAGCTTTCAAGCCTTTGAATTCCTCTTTCATAATTTCAGCTCTTCATGGTGCTTTGAAATGCATATTTTCCAGAAATAGAGTATTAGTCACAAAGAAAGGAGTCAGTTTGGTTTCATGATCAGACTTTTTCCCCCATATTTAGGTTGTCCCATAATAACTGATCTTTGAAGCTGTGGAACTGGATTTCTAGACTCACTTCAATTCGGGTGGAATTTTCCATATCCCTTTACCTGCTTAGATTCTATGGTTTTTGGTAACAACTTCATCATTAATTTTGTCTTACCCATTCATATGGATAGATTTAATTTTCAGATCAAACACTTTTTCCATTGCAATTTATAATTTTATAACATTTTCCTCTGTGACTTGTTTTGACAAGAACTTTCTGAAAATGGTAAAATTAATTTGCCAAGCAGGATATCAAGAAACTGAACTTGTGAATGGCATTTGCCTGCCCTTTTTATCTCCAGGAGGTAATTCAATATACTAAGTCTTCAATGAAAATTTGCTGAGTGCATGAATGAATAATGAATCAAAAAATTTTCTGTATTTTTTTTTAAATACACATTCCCCAGAATATAACATCTGACCATAACTCTGCTGGTTGCTGTTGGAAACATAAAATAATTTAAATTTCTATAGAAATTTCAACAAAAAATCAACATACCAACAAAATTCATTTTGGTGTTGAAGAAGACTGTAATATTTTAAAATGTTCTTCATTACATGTTGTTTTAAAGAATATCAGACCTAAAGGAAATATTGAAGATTTTAAAAATTCAATCAACTTATTTTATAAACCAGGAACTAAAGATAGATTAGTTCCCTCAATGGTGTTGCCTCAATTCACATATATAGCAACGTATGTTGGTGAACTTGCTTTAGAATCCAAATCTCTTTAACACCATGTTAGTGTACCTTCTACAATGGGCAAAATCATTCCCTTTCATACTATCCAGCAAAGTAAATTTAAAATTATCTCAAATACACATACACACTCACACGTTTATAAGAAAAGATAGTTAAATATATTTATTTTATTTAAATCATATTTTCCTAGTGACTATATGAGAACAAAGACTTTAAGGAAATATAGTTACTTTTAGTTAAATCATATTTTTTCCATGTGTGTAAATCACTGTTTCTCAATCATTTCAGTCCAAGACATATCTATGAACTTGCCAAGGTAAATATGAGAGCAAGGGTACTTTTATTCCTTAATATCATTAAAAGATAACTGTGATATTGGTAACCCCAGTTATAAATGTTTTGTACATTCATGAGCACATACCATATCTCTCCCTACCTGTCTCCACCATACCTTACAGCTTGTTTTCCCTTTCTCCATTAAATATTAGCAAAGGGATGGGAAGAATCCATAATGCTACTGTATGCAGGTTAATCTAAGATTTTTCTTAAATGTAGTTAGGAAACACTGACATCAGTTATTAACTTCGAGATGTATTCTGACCAAAAGGAAAAAAATGACCTCATTATACCATAAGAATGCAGTAAATGTTTAAAAATATACTCACGTGAGGGAGTAGTACTTTCTCAAAAATATGATTAAGATTCCCCAAATTTGCTAGTATTATGCAAGAAACGAAACTCTCTTAGCCTGAAACTGCAGGGAAGACTTGACTTTAAATGAATTCTTTGAATACCCTTTAAATATAATTTCATTCTGCTTCTTCTCTAAAGGATTAGATGGGATTTAACCCTTCCAAGTATTAATTTTCTTAAAAACTAAGCCTTCAGCTGAAATTTATTATTTATTTAACATATAATTATCCATGTGTTTTACCATCACTAGCAGTATTTTAAAGGATGTTTGATACTTTGGCTTATCTAAAAGAGGCAGAATTATTTCTTGTGTACTCACACTGTTAGCTCTTCATTTAAGTTGCAACTAGTATGCTCTCCCTCAAGTAGTTAATAAAAGTTGTTACGAATAGTTTTGTATTTTATTTGTTTAGATTAAAGACCTTTAGAGATACATTATGATCTTATTTTATTATACTTGAAATAATAAAGTATAAGCATAATCAAGATGACTTTTGGTAATAGAAAATCTTTAGTTCCAGTAATGACATTATATTTAAATATTCAAATACAAGGATTACCATCTTTCTTGCACATATAGTGGAAAGGTTAGATACTCTCCAGTATCTTTGGATGGACAGGGGTGGAGTGTGGGTGGGACATTTGGTTTATCTAGTCCCTCCAGTCAACCTTTTTCCAAAGCTTCCTGTATTCTCAACAGTACTTTAAGTCCTGTAACTTTTTCTTCCTATCCAGATTATTTTTCCACACCAGATATTCCCTGATTGCCTGCTACAATCAGCAACTTTCTATGGAATACTGTGTTTTTCAAATCAAAGTTCAATATTAGATATCCTTGTCTTTTTGAAGTTCTTGAACCACTCCCTGCCTGCCATTATGTCACTAAGACTTCTACACTTCCTTCTTTTAGCTGTCAACTCCAGTCTCATTTCTGTACTCAACAGATATCCAAGGAAGACCTACTACTTCATTCTGTGGATTTATTAAGGAGAGCAAATTAACTCTTTGTCTGACCTTTGATCTAAGCTATGTCCAGGGGACCTTGACTTTCAAAACTAAACGTGATCTTTATTGTTTCTTCCTTAAGAAAGGAAACAACTTTATAATAAAAACAAACCTGTAACCTTATCACCCCAACCTTTCCTTATCAGATTATAAATATGGTTAGTTGAATGATTTAGTTGAATTTTTAATGGCAAATTAAAAGAAAGTAAACACTAAAAAGTAACCGAAATCATAACTTAGATACAGTGAAAGAGCCATTCAGAGTCCATTGATTTGCATTCTTTCTTACTATGTCCAAATCATTTCAGAAATGTACTTGTTAAACCAATGCTTAATGATCCCCAGAAAACATTTCATATATTTCCAGTGTATTGTAGTGTTTCACAACTTTTATGTACAATTTCCTCTAAATTTAAATTTTGTTTTGTCTTGTAGTTCGTGAAAGTGGAGAATAATTGCTCACCAACATTGACAAAATGCTCCATAAACCATTTGATCCTTTAGAAGGTTGAATTTTACTGAGTAGATTAGATCAGTGGGTTTCTTTAACATTTTTTTTTTCCTACACATGGACTAAATATTTATCACTTAACTATTCTTTTCTGTGTTTACAGAATATTCACCTGGCTTATGAATCCTTATGAATTATATTTAGGGTGAGTATATATACATATAGCCTATATCATTACCTATACATATTTTATATATATATATATATATATAAAATCATTACCTATAGGTGAAAAATTAGAAACAATACAGTACAGGCTATTGACATTATTAAGAGTTAAACACTAACAGATATTTTACTATGTTTTTGTTATTGTTGTTTTAAAGCTAGAATGGAAATTCTCAAGGACTAGAATCTTCTGTTTCTTTTGCTCACTGATATATCTCAAGCTCCTAGAATAGTGCCTGTTACATAGAAGGCACTTAATTTATATTTGAAGAATAAATGAATGAATGAATGAAACTTTAGAAAAAAAAATAAGTGGTTCAGAGGGAAAAATAAATAATAAAACACTTTATAATGTCTCAAATATAGCTACTTTTTAAATAACAGTTATCTGAAAATCATGTTAGCAAAATGTCTGCTTTATAATTATGAGGAATTATTACCAAATCTACAGAGTTAATGATCACTTCTATGGTGTATGGCACTTAGTAATTTTATATTGTTTGGATTGTATGCAGGTCCTGTATGAAAGTTGTCTAACCTTGCTGGTGGTTTTATCTTCCAAATAAGAATAAGCTGTGGATTTCATCAACAGCTCTTTACTCTTTACTTATGGAAAGATTTTAGTTACATATACATGATATTTGAATAGAAGTCCTCAACTCTATTTTTTTAAATCATGTATTTATAATTTCTCAGCCACTTATAGCATGATTAAAATTATTTAGTTTTAAGTAAAATTTAACACGTTTCATGAATGGTTTGACAGGTACCACTTAAAACCTTTTAAAGAAGTGTTTTCACTCACAAAAAAAAAAAGTGTTTTAATTCATATCTTGCCTATTTCTAAAAAGGACTGTGGCACCCAATGCATTCCTAAATATTTACATATATCCCTTAAATTTTCTATAAACTCAGCATGGATAAAATTTTATTTGTCAATATAGATGTTGACATGGAAATCAGTACAATTTGTAAAATGTTCAAACATTTCTAGCCAAGATAATAATACACTAAACCCTCTATCAAGATCCAATTGGTAGGACAGAACATTTTTAAGCATTTAAAACTGAGATAATATAATTCAGGAAATTGAATTCATGAAGGATGGAGGACCTATGAAGCTAAATATTTATCCCAGAGATTGGCAGCCAAAGAGGGTGCCAGTCCCTAGGGTGGAGGGACATAAAGGAAAAGTGGCATGAACTCATCATCCAGTGAACCAGAATGAAAGTAACTAGAACCCCAGAGGAGAAATTGCTAATGCCAGTGATATCAGTAGAGAGGGAAGGAAAATGTCCCAGTTTCTCCCTGTATTTTATCCTCCAAGCTTGGCTAACACCTTCCATTGGCCATACACACCAGAAGCTGGCTAACACAGCAATGTGGGAAATGACTCTTGCAGGGATTGTTTGTCCCGTGAAACAAAGAAGAGTCAACAAAATGGATCTGAGGGCAGGCAAGTCAGAACCTGCACAAACAGAATGAATTATAGCTTGGGAAAGGATGAAACAATGCTTCATCTTCAGAAAACCCAAGGTATTTGCTGAAAAATCATTAGAACTCATAAGGCAGTTTTTTTTATTATTTTACTGACAAAGGTTAATGACTTTGTTAACCAATACTAATTAAAAAATAGGAAGTGAGAGGAAATCCCATTCACATGTCAACAATTCCTACTGCTACCCCTACATTATTTCCAATGAAGAGGACTCATTCCTACCCCACTCCTACTTCGACTTCTTCTTTTAACATCACCCCATGAGTGCTACTACTAGCACCACTCCTACCATCAGACATGACAATAATAAATACCAAGGGGTGGACATATAGATAAATGGGAAAAAGCTCCATGAAGAAAACAGAACATCTGAAAGTCATGGAAAATAAAACCTGCATTGAAGACACATTATGTTCTGCCCCTCTCTCCCATGTGCTCTCTCTCTCTCTCTCAAATAAATAAATCTTTAAAAAAAAAGAAATTTCAAAGGCAAAAAATGTCAAAATCATGTCTCCAGTGATATTGACGCGGCATTCCTTATAGCACATTGACATTTATTTAGCCTATTATGTTTTCCCCAATTGTATATACCATAATTCTTTTTTGGAGAACCATAAAAAACATTATTGATAACTCAGATGCAAAGGTCAAATTTTGCTTTTTGCCTATCTTTTAGGTGTCATATCCATGAAATCATTGCCAAGATCAATGTCATGAAGCCCGCCCTCCATGTTTTCTTCTAAGTGTTTATATTTTCAGGTCTTGCATTGAAATCTTTAATCTATTTTCAGTTGATTTCTACGTATGGTGAAAGATAGAGGTCCAATTTCATCCTTTTGCATGTGCATATTTAGTTTCACAACAACATTTGTTAAAGAGATAATCAATTTCCCCATTGCGTATTCTTTCCACTCTTGTGGAAGAGCAGTTATCCATATATCTATGAGTTTGTTTCTGTGTTCTCTATGCTGTTCCATTGGTCTATATGTCTGTCTTTGTGCCAATACCATACCATTTTAATTACTGAGCTTTGTAATATATTTCAAAATCAGGAAGTGTAATACCTTCAGTTTGTTCTTCCTCTTCAAGATCACTGGCTATTTGGATCTTTTGTAGTTCCATATGAATTTTAAGCCTATTTTTCCTATTTCAGTAAAAATGCCATTGGAATTTTGATGGAAATATCATTGAAACTGTAGATTGCTTTGGGTAGTATGGCATTTTAACAATCATGAGCATGGATGTCTTTCCATTATTTGTGTTTTCCGTAATTTCTTATTAATGTATTATAATTTTCAACTTAAAATATTTTATCTCTTTGGTTAAGTTTATTCCAAAGTATTTAATTGTTTCTGATACTACTTTAAATGGGATTGTTTTCTTAATTTCTTTTTCGATAGTTCATTGTTGTATAGAAACACAACTGATTTTAGTATGTTGATTCTGTATCCTGCAATCTTACTGAATTAACTTATTAGTTCTGACAGACTTTTAATGGAGTTTTAGAGTTCTCTATATATGACATCATATTGTCTACAAACAGACACAGACATTTTTACTTCCTCCTTTCTGATTTGGATGCCACCCCTTTTTTTTTCTTACAAAATTGCTCTGGCTATGACTCTCAGTACTGTGTTGAATAGAAGTGGCAATAGTGGACAGCTTTGCCTTGTTCTTGATCTTAGAGGAAAAGATATCAGCTTTTCACTATTGACTCTGGTGTTAGCTATGAACTTGTCATATATGGCCTTTTTTTTTTTTTTAAGATTTTATTTATTTATTTGACAGAGAGAGACACAGTCAGAGAGGGAACACAAGCAGGGGGAGTGGGAGAGGGAGAAGCAGGCTTCCCACGGAGCAGGGAGCCCAATGCGGGGCTCGATCCCAGGACCCTGGGATCATGACCTGAACTGAAGGCAGATGTTTAATGACTGAGCCACCCAGGTGCCCCCATTATATGGCCTTTAATATGTTAGGTAAGTTCCCTCTATCCTCAATATGTTGAGAGATTTTAATCATGGATGGATGTTGAATTTTGTCAAATGCTTTTTTCACATCTTTTGAGATGATCAAATGATTTATATCTTTCATTCTGTTAATGAGGTGCATCACATTTATTCATTTGCATATGTTGAACATTTCATCCAAGGGATAAATTCCACCTGATCATGGTGTATGATCCTTCTACTGTGCTGTTGAATTTGGTTGCTAGAATTTTGTTGAATATTTTCCCATCTATATTCATCAGGAATATTGGCCTATAATTTTCTTTTCTTGTAGTATTATTGTTTGACTTTGGTGTCAGGGTGATGCCAGTTTTGTGAATTCCCTCCTCTTCAATTTTTTGGAAAGACTAGCATTTATTTTTCTTTAAATATTTGGTAGATTTCCCAGTGTAGCTATCTGAACCTAAGCTTTTCTTTGTTGGGACGTTTTTGATTACTGATTCAATCTCCTTACTTAGTGGTCTGTTTTTATCTTACACTTCTTCATGGTTCATTCATTGCTGATTGTATGTTTCTAGGAATTTATCCTCTCCTTCTAAGTTATCCAGTTTGTTGGCATATAATGTTCATCATATTCTCTCATGAATTTTTGTAGTATCAGTTGTAATGTCCTTTCTCATTTATAATTTTTAGTCTTCTTTCTTTTTTCCCCAGTTTCATTGATTTTTTTCTGTTGTCTTCCTAGTCTGTTTTTCACTTATTTCTGCTCTTTTATTATTTCTTTCCTTCTACTAACTTTGGGCTTAGTTTGTTCTTCTTTTTCTTGTTCCTTGAGATGTAGATTTTTTTATTTGGCATCTTTTTTAAAAAAAAAGATTTTATTTACTTATTTGACACAGAGAGAGAACACAAGCAGGGGGAGCAGTAGAGGGAGAGGGAGAAACAGGCTCTCCTCTGAGCCGGGATCCCGAGCAAGGCTCGATCCCAGGATCCTGGGATCATGACCTAAGCTGAAGGCAGAAACTTAACCGACTGAGCCACCCAGGCAACCCTCCTTTTTTTTTTTTTTCCTTCTTAATGTAGGTTTTTATCATTACAAACTTCCCTCTTAGTACTGCTTTTGCTGCATCCCATACATTTTAGTAAAGTGTTTTTCATTTTAATGTGTCTCAAAATATTTATTTCCTTTTTAATTTTTTCTTTGGCCAGTTGGTTCTTCGGAAATGTGTTATTTAATTTCCACATATTTGTGAATTTCCCAATTTTTCTCCTGCTACTGATTTCTAGTTTCATGCCACTGTGGTTGGAAAAGATACTTAATATGACTTCAATTTTCTTAAACATTTTAACACTTGTTTTGTGGCCTAACATGTGAACTCTCCTTGATAATGTTCTGTGTGTACTCAAGGAGAATGTGTATTGTGATGCTGTTGTATGGAACAGTCTGTACATGTCTGGTCTACAGTGTTGTTTGACTCTGTGGTTCCTTATTGATTTTCTGTCTGGTTGATCTATCCATTGTTGAGTGTGGGATATTGAAGTCTCCTTCAATAATATTTTAAATAGTTTTATTAAAATATAATATAACACAAAAATAATACCGTTATTGTAAATAATAAAAAAAATCCCACTATTATTGTATTCCTGTTTATTCCTCCCTTCAGGTCTGTTACTATTTGCTTTATATATTAGGTGCTCTGAAGTTGGGTGCATATATATTTATAATTTTAATATCTTTCTAGTAAATTGACTCTTTTATCACTATGTAATAGCCTTCTTGATCTCTTGTGACGAATTTTTTACTTAAAATTTATTTCGTCTGATAGAAGTATAGCCACCCTTGCTCTCTATTTTTTTTTAAAGATTTTATTTATTTACTTAAGAGAAAGAAAGAGTGAGGGAGAGCATGAGTAGGGAGGAGAGGGAGAGATAGACCCCCTGCTGAGCAGGGTGCCCAATATGGGGCTCAATCCCAGGACCCTGGATCATGACCTGAGCCAAAGGCAGATGCTTAACCCACTGAGCCACCCAGACACCCCACCCTTGCTCTCTTTAGATTACCATTTACATGGAATATCTTTATTCATCCCTTCACTTTCAGTTTATGTGCATCCTTAAAGCTAAAGTAAGTCTCTTGTAGACAGCATGCGATTGGATCTTGTTTTTTTATCCATGCAGCTGCTCTAGGTCCTTTGATTAGGGAATCCAATCCATTTACATTTAAAGTAATTATTGATAGTTAAGGGCTATTGCTCTTTTATTTATTGTTTTATATCTGTTTTGTAGTTCTTTTGTTCCTTTTTTCCTCTCTTGCTATTCTTCTTTTGTGACTTGAAAATTTTTTATAATGATAGGCTTTCATTCCTTTTTCCTTATCTTTTGGGTACCTACTGTAAATTTTTTTGTGTGTAATTATTATGGTAAAGGGATTTCTGGACCCAACTCCAAAGTGTGTGTGGGTGGGTGAGGGAGGGTTCCCACATATCCACAAGCTATTTTCTGACACCAGCTCAAAGTTTTATAATTCAGTTCAATTCTGACATTACCTGGAGATAGCATCAGATCCCACAGGTTAAAGCCTTAGTCCTATAAGAATTTACCCACCCACCCCCCTCACTTCAGGTGCCAGTCACAAGTCCAGGTTATTATCTGTGCTTTTCACTGACTAGCTATAGATTGGAGGTTCCAGTGACACCCTCCTTTGGTTTAATTAATTTGCTAAAGCAACTCACAGAACTTGCAATAATTTTTTTTTTTTTTTTTACTTACAAGATCACCAGTTTATTATAAAAGAATGTAACTCAGAAACAGCCAGATGGAGAGGATGCACAGGGCAAGATATGGGGAAAGGGTGTGGAGTTTCCAGGCCCTCTCCACGTGTACCACTCCCTAGCACCACCACATGTTCATCATCCTAGAAGCTCTTTTTTTCTTGTAGGTTTTGGGTTTTTATGGAAGCTTCATTATGTAGGCATGATTGATTAAATCATTAACTACCAGTGATTGAACTAAATCTACCGCCCCTTCTCCCTTCCCCAGAGGTCGGGGAGTGGGATTAAAGTTCCAACCTCTAATCACATGGCTAACTCCCCTGGCAATGAGCCCCCATCCTTAGATAAGTTCCAAAAGTCATCTCATTAGCATAACAAAAGTTACCTTTATGGTGCTCATCACCTTAGGAAATTCTAAGGGTTTTATGAGCTTTGTGCCAGAAAAGAGGATTAAGAAAAATATATATTTCCTATTATTAATCACAATATCACACATGGGAATACATGAATCTCATATTTAGAACAGTATTTTTAAAGCCAATAACAACTTAAATTCACTCGCATACAAAAACTATATCCTTTTATTCCCCAATCATACTTTATGTTATTGACGTTGCTATTTGCATATTTCATATTCTGTTTCCATTAACTAGTCATTATTATTATAGTTATTATTTTGTCTTTTAACTTTTATACTAGAGTTAAAGGTGAGTTACAGCATTCTGAATTGATTATATATTTGTATATATTTGTCTTCACCAGTTACTTTATCCTTTCCTATGCCTTCATGTTAATAATTAATGTCTTTTTGTTTCAACTTGAAGAAAACCCTTCAGCATTTTATGTAAGGTAGGTCTAGTGGTGATGAACTCCCTCAGCTTTTGTTTGGGAAACTTTTTATTTCTTCTTCATTTCTGAAGAACAGCATTGCCAGGTATTGCAACCTTAGGTGGCAGTTTTTTTGTCAGCACTTGGACGGTATCGTCCCACTTTCTCCTGGCCAGTAAGATTTCTGCTAGGAAAGCTGCCAATAGGCTTATGGGGACTTCCTTGTAATAATGAATCACTTTTCTCTTGCTGCTTTAAAAATTCTCTCTTTGA
Source organism: Halichoerus grypus (assembly GCF_964656455.1). Classification (NCBI taxonomy): domain Eukaryota; kingdom Metazoa; phylum Chordata; class Mammalia; order Carnivora; family Phocidae; genus Halichoerus; species Halichoerus grypus. The sequence goes on along the minus strand of NC_135716.1, from coordinate 102,427,288 downwards.
TTTTTGACAATTTGATTTAATGTGTTTTGGTGTAGACCTCTTAAATTCAGTCTGTCTGAACTTCATAAATCTGGATGTCTATTTCCCTCCCCAGATTTGGGGAGTTTCCATCTATTACTTCTTTAAATAGACTTTTTTCCCTTTTCTCTTTCTCTTTTTTCCCCTTTGGGAATCCTATAATGTATATATTAGTTTACTTACTGATCCTAAAAACCTCTCATATTTTCTTCATTACTTTTCATTCTTTTTTTCTTTTTGCTCCTCTGACTGGATAATTTTAAATGACTTGCCTTCAAGCTTGAGATTTTTTCCTTCTGTTTGTACCAGTCTGTTGAAATTCGCTAGTGAATTTTTAAATTCAATTATTGTATTTTTCAGCTCCACTATTTCTATTTTTTTTTTTTAAATTAGGGTTTATGTCTCTTTGTTGATATTCTCATTTTGTTCATGTATCATTTTCCTGATTTTATTTAATTGTCTGTCAGGGTTTTCTTATAACTCACTGAACTACTTTTAGGCCATCAGCTTGAATTGTTCATCCAGTAATTCATAAATCTTCATTTATTTTGGGTCAGTTATAGGAGATTGATTTTTTTCCCTTTGATTGTGGCATATTTTCCTGCTTCTTCATGTTCCTTGTAGAATTGCATTGGTATCTGCTCATTTGAAGACATGGCACCTATTCCCAAGCTCACAGAGCAGTGCCAGCTGTAGGAGGATGCCGTTTTCTTTCCTTTGTTGCTAGCTGTGCCAGGTGCTCAGGTTCTGCCAGTCCTTCAGCACTTACAGTGAGGTGAGATCAAAACCAGCCACTGAAGGAGCACACTAAAAGGCTGGGACGAGAATCATTTTACTGTCTCCCTTCCTTTGAGAGGGAAGGCCTCTGCTCTTCAGCTCTACCCAGTCTTACTGAGCAGTGTTTGCTCTATGAGGAAATCCACTTCTCTCTCTTTGTTCCTCGCTGTCCCAGGTATCTAAGCTCTGCTGATCTTTCAATGCTCAGTATGAGGTGAAATAGAAACCAGCCCTTCAGAGGAGCACATCGTAAAGCCAGGAGGCCAGAGAGTAAGGAACACATCCCACTCTCACTTTGTCCTTGAGGGAGAGGTCACAGGCCAAGGCGATTTTCTTGGCACAGAGCTAACTGGTTTGAGAGAAGAACTAATTCAGGCAAAGTGAATGTGCTCTTCTTATATATCTTGGTGTGACTTTTTACAGCCTTATGTTCTAGAGGTACTGCAACTTCTTAACTGTATTCTGGATTTCACTTAAAGCCATTTTGGCCCAAATATAATTGTTGTATCAGTGTTTCTGTGGAGGAATGAGGGCTGGGACTTCTTGTACTATTATCTTGCTAATGTCACCTCATTACCATTATATTGATATTTGGTCTCTCTAAACTATAAAATATTAACAGTATTGTCAGTGAGAGGCATATGATAGAAACAAATTCATTATTTTTTAAAATGTTGACTTTATAAGTTACTTCATAAAATATAAAATATATGGTTCTAGATTTAATTATCTTGATACTTTATTTTAATTGCTGTAAGTGGAAAGAGTCTACTCTAAGTATTAATGATATTTACTCTTCCACTCTGCCCATGACTTAGGTGAATGTTTTTCTTGAACTCAGCAATGTTCTTGCAAATTTCAGAAAGTGTTATGCATCTAAATGTTTTTTTTTTTTTAAAGATTTTATTTATTTATTTGAGAGAGAGAACACATGAGAGGGGGGAGGGTCAGAGGGAGAAGCAGACTCCCTGCCGAGCAGGGAGCCCGATGCAGGACTCGATCCAGGGACTCCAGGATCATGACCTGAGCCGAAGGCAGTCGCTTAACCAACTGAGCCACCCAGGCGCCCTTTCTAAATGTTTTTAAAAATAACTTCAAATTCATTGAAAATCCTTACTTGAAAGATTTTAGATAGTTAAAAAAATATATTTCCATTTCTGATGAATGCAGATATGAAAGTTTTGAAGGTAACACAGGTGGGCTTTGGCACTGACTGCATGACAGAAACATTTCCATACATATGTTTTCAAAACACTTTCTCCATAGCATAATTTTCTATTCAATAGTTACAGCGTTTTTTAGTCATTGTTAAAATGTCATCTTTACCTTGAAGTGAAGTGGGCAAAAAATAATTAATTATTTATTAGGTTGGGCAATATTGACATCCACTTTATAATCTTTAAAAGTTTGGTAATTTTTTTTTTACCTTGGTGGCTCAGTTGGTTAAGCATGTGCCTTTGGCTCAGGTCATGTTCTCAAGGTCCTGGGATTGAGCCCCATAGTGGTGGGTTCCCTGCACCCCTCTCCCCCAGCTTGTGCATTTTCTCTCTCACATAAATAAATAAAATCTTAAAAAATCTTAAAAAAAATTTGGTAAATCTAAATTTTAGGGGCGATAACATAAAAAAATGTGTAATTTAATTGTGTTCACAATTCTTTTAAATAATTTGCCACCAGATATTTTTATGATCACTCCCCATGACATATGAAGTATTATAATAAATCAACTATATTTTGTATGTGTTATAATAAAACATTATTTATAAAAACAGGTGAGCTATTGTTTTCTTACCCTTTCATGTTTAGATGAATCAAAATATTTGCTTTGCATACATTGCAAACAAAAGAGGGAAAGAGATGACATATTTTACAGTTGGCTATATTTTAAAAGTCTTTTTTAAATTGAAATTATCTGCATTGATGACATCTTTGTGTCTTTTCAGCTACAACTGCTTTACTGCAGTGGTTTGCCTGTGAATAATTTTGAAAATGAATATTTCATGTAGTAATATTGCTGAACATAACTTCAAAATTATCTTTTGTTTATTGCTTTCAAAGCAGGCACACTAAAATGGTTATACTTACACCGTTTTTCCAAGAAACATTATTTTTATTAAAGATTCTTTTAAATCATCTCCAGTACATCTTTCTTTTACTGGCCACATGCAAAAAAATAGTCCTTTCAGTTTTATTATTGAGGCAGATTGTAACATAATCATAACCTGAGAAATGTTAGAAACATCTGTACTTTCCTTCAGCAGAAACCTAGTGCTGTGCAATTTGTTTGAATTTCTTTTTCTCCAAATTTTTGGCACTATTTTCTGTTTCTTCTAAAGTACTTTCTGTTAAGTAAATACATTTTAGTTTTTGAGACATATTGTTTTGCTGGCATAATCTGAGCCATCTTACTACAGCAAGAAGAAAGGAAAAAAAAGTTTACCAAATAGTGTGAGATTGTTTTAAACCTAAGTGAAATTTCTATAACACAGAATTGACCATTTTAAACTGAACAATTCAGTGGCATTTAGCATAATCACAATGTTGTGCAACCACCACTTCTATATAGCTCCAAATTATTTTCTTCATTCCAAAAGGACAGCCCATACTCATTAAACATGTATTCCTTATCCTCCCATCTCCCCAGCTCATGGCAAACACAAACATGCTTTCTTTCTATAGATTTAACTCTTCTAGATAATTTTATATAAATAAATCATACAAGATCTTGTATGTCTAGTTTCTTTTACTTATCATAATATTTTAAGGTTCACCCACATTGTAGTATGTATCAGTATTTCATTTATTTTTATGGCCAAATAATGTATACATCACAATCTGTTTATCCATTTATCTCCTGATAGACATTTGGGTTATTTCCACCTTTTGGCTATTGTAAATAGTGCTGCTATGAATATGTGTGTACATCTATTTGTTGTAGTACCTGTTTCAATTCTTTTGGGTATGTATTTAGGAACAGAATTGTGGGGTTATGTAAGAATTCTGTGTTTTACTTTCTGAGAACTACCCAACCATTTTCCATAGCAGCTAAAAAGTTAATGTTCCCACCAGCAAAGTATGAGGGTTGGTTCTAACTACTCCACTTTATCACCAACACTTGTTTTCATTTTTTATTATCATATCCATTCTAGTAGTTATGAAGTGATATGTCACTGTAGTTTGGATTTGCATTTCCCTAATGACTGATGATGTTAAGTATTTTTCATGTACCTGTTAGCAATTTGTAAATATTCTTAGAAGGATTGCTTACTTAAGTCATTCACCAATTTTTAAATAGTTTGTCTGTCTTTGTTGTTGAGATATAAGTGTTCCTTATATAGTCTATAGGAGACCCTTGTCAGATATATGATATGCAGATATTTTCTTTTATTCTGTAGGTTGTCTTTTCACTTTCTTTATAATGTGTCTTTGGAGACACAGAGGTTTTTGTTCTCATGAAGTCTAATTTATCTATTTTTCCTTTTGTTCTTAATGATTTTGATGTCATATCTAAGAATCCTTTGGCAAAATCATACAGACTTATCCCTATGTTTTTATCTAAGAGCTTTGTCAATCTATTTTGAATCAGTGTTTGTATATGATATGGGGTAGGATCCCAACTTTATTTTTTGCATGTGGATATCCAGTTGTTTCAGCACCATTTGTTGAAGAGACTATTATTTTCCCACGAAGCGTCTTGGCATCTTTGTCAAATTAATAAATATGGGTTTATTTCTGGATTTCAGTTTTATTCCACTGGTCAATATGTCTATGCCTTTGCCAGTACCACATTGCATTGTTTACTGTAACTTCGTAGTAAGTTTTGAAGTTGTAAAGTATGAGTCTCCAACTTTGCTTTTTCAATATTGTTTTGGCTATTTAGGGCCCCTTGCAATTCTATACGAATCAGAGGTCCGACTTTTCCATTTGGCAAAGAGACCATTGCCATTGATAGGGATTGAACTGTATCTATAGATCACGGGAAACATTACTCTTTAAAAATGTTAAGATCCGTGGACATGGTATATCTTTCTATTTATGTAGATTTTCCTTAATCTCTTTCAGAAAAGTACAATATTGAAAAATACAATATTTTGTAGTTTTTGGTATTCAACTCTATCATCTCCTTAGTTAAATTATTGATAGGTATTTTATTATTTTTGGACGTCATAAATGGAATTTATATCTTAATTTCCTTTTGGATTGTTCATAGCTGGTGTGTACAACTAATTTTTGTGTGCTGATCTTGGACCTTGCGAACTTTAAATTCCCTTATTAGTTCTAGTAGTTTCTTTGTAGATTCTTTAGAATTTTCTATATATAGATCCATGTTATCTGTGGATAGAGTTAGTTTTACTTCTTTCTTTCCAATTTGGATGTCTTTTATTTTTATGTCATTTTTGACCGCCTAGTTGCTCTGGCTGTAACTTTCAGTAAAATGTTGTATAGCATCAGTGAAACCAGTCATCCTTGTCTTGTTCCTGATGTTAGGTAGAAAGTTTTGAGTCTTTCACCCTTGAGTATGATGTTTGTTATATAAATGCCCTTAATCATGTTGAAGAAATTCTCCTCCATTTTCAGTTTTCTGATTATTTTTATAATAAAATTATGGATTTTGTTGAATGCTTCCTCTGTCAGTTGAGATGATCATGTGATTTTTTAATTTTGATCTATTAATATGGTTTATTACCTTGATTGATTTTGTTAGGTTAACTACCCTATATTCTTGGGATAACGTCCATTTGGTCATTGTGTATGATCTTTTTAATACACTATAGGATTAGGTTTGCTAGTATTCTGTCAAGGATTTTGCATCTATATTCATAAGGAATATTGCTTTGTAGTTTTCTTTGCTTATGATGTCATTGCCTGGCTTTGGTATCAGGATAAAGCTTCCCTTGTAGAATCAGTTATAAAGTGCTCCCTTCTTTTCTATTTTTTGAATAGTTAGGGAAAAATTACTGCGTATTCTTTAAATGTTTGATGATTTCACCATCAAAGCCATCAGATCATTGACTTTTCATTCTTGAATGCTTTCATTACTTTTTATGCATCTTTTACTTTTTATGGATCTACTTTTTATGGATCTTTTACAATCTTTTTACTTTTTATGGATCTATTCAGATTTTCTATTTGTTGTTTAGGTAATTTGTGTGTTTCTAAGAATTTATCTATTTCATTTAGGTTATTTAATTCATTGGCATAAATTTTCCTATAGTATTATATTATAAGCCTTTTCTATTTCTATAAAACCGGTACTAATATTCCTGGCTTTCATCTCAAATTTTAGTTATTTGCATCTTTTTTTTCCCTCTGTCATTCTAGCTAAAGTCTGTCTATTTTGTTGATCTTTCTAAAGAACCAACTTTTGGTTCCGCTGATTCTTTCTACTGTTTTTTCTATTCTCTATTATCTCCATTCTAGTCTTTATTATTTCATTCCTTCTGCTAGCTTTTGGTTTAGTTTATTCTTTTTTCTAATTCTTTAGGATGTTATGTTATCGATTTGTGATCTTTCTTCTTTTATAAAGTATGCTGTTTACTGCTATAAATTCCCCTCAGAGCATTGTTTTCACTATACCACAAATATTGGAATATTCTGTTTTGTTTTCATAAGTCTATAAGTATTTCCTTATTTTCTCTATGATACCTTCTTTTGACCCAATTGCTTGTTAAGAATATGTTGTTTAGGGTCGCCTGGGTGGCTCAGTGGTTAAGTGACCAACTCATGATTTTGGCTCAGGTCATGATCTCATGGATTCTGAGATCAAGCCCCGTGTCAGTCTCCATGCTTAGAGGGGAGTTTGCTTGAGATTCTCTCCCTCTGCACTTTCCCCCACTCTCTCTCTCTCTCAAATAAATAAATAAATAAATCTTTTTAAAAAATGTGTTGTTTAATTTCCACATGTTTGTAAATGTTCCACTTTTCCTTCTGTTATTGATTTCTAGCTTCATCTCGTTGTATTCCAAGAAGATACTTTATATGCTATCAATCTTCTAAAATTTATTGAGGTTTGTTTTGTGGCCTAAAAAATGTTTTATCCTGAAGAATGCTTCATGTGCACTTGAGAAGAGTATGTACTGTGTTTTGTTGGGTAGAATGCTTTTTATGTCTTTTAGGCCTAGTCAGTTTATAATTTTGGTCAAAGTCTCTATTTTCTTTGGTCTTTTGTCTAGAGGCTCTATCCATTATTGAAAGTGGGTTATTAATGTCTCCCAACTATTATTGCAGGACTGTATATTTCCTTTCAATTATGTTATTATTTGTGACATATATTTTGAGACTCTACTGTTTTGTTTGTATGCTTGTAATTATTATATCTCTTGATGAATTCATCCTTTTATTCATATATAATTTCTTCCTTTATCTCTTGTAACAATTTTTAGCTTGTAGTTTATTGTATCTGTTAATAGTATAGACATTCAAGCTCTCTTTTGTTTAGTGTTGGCCTGTATTATCTTTTTGCCACCTCTTCTGGACTGTTTGTGTCTGCCACAAAATTCGTATGTTGAAATTCCAACCCCCAATGTGATGGCAATATCGGTGAGCCCCTCATGATTGACATTAGTGCTCTTATAAGAAGAGACACAAGAGCTTTTTTTCCTTTTTCTCTGCCATATGAAGATCTATCTATATATCTATATATCTATATCTATGTCTATATCTATATCTATATAGCCATGTGCAAACCAGGAAGTAAGACCTCACCAGACACCAGGTTTGCCAAGAAACTTGATCTTGAAAAATTCAGGTTCTAGAACTGTGAGAAATAACTGTTGTTTAAACCACCCAGTCAATGGTAACTTGTTATACCAGTCCAAACTGACTACCATTATTTTATTTTCAACCTATTTGTGTCTTTGGATTTAAAGTAAGTCTCTTGTAGACAACATATCATTGAATCTTTTAAAAAAAAAATTCATTCTGTCAATTTCTGTTTTGATAGGTAAATTTAATCATTTACATTTAAAGTAATTACTGACAAAGAAATTCATCAGTATCTTTCTGAATCCAATGAGAAATTGATCAAGGAAGCATTGCTGAACATGGTAATTAGAGTAAATTCTTGTCCTTAGCAAACAAAACAAAAACAAAAATAAAAAAAAAACAAACATTACTTGTACCACTGAGGTATTGTCAATAGTACGATGCTGCTTCCATGATTCGTAGTTCTGTATTACAAATGCCCAGGAAAAGACTGCAACAGACACAGTAATATGGAGAGCCCCATCTCTGAATCAGTCTTCTGTGAACTGGGATCAAGATTTTTTTCTTTAAATTTAGTAGAATGACTTTCATAGTGGCCATGTACATATGAGAGCAAAGATAATTCCCAGAAGTGATTTTTTTTCAAAGATTTTATTTATTTATTCATGAGAGACAGTCACAGAGAGAGAGACAGAGACAGAGACAGAGAGAGAGAGAGAGAAAGAGAAGCAAAGGGAGAAGAAGGCTCCCCATAGAGCAGGGAGCCCGATACAGGACTCAATTACAGGACCCTGAGATCACAACCTGAGCTGAAAGCAGACACTTAACCTACTGAGCCACCCAGGGGCCCAGCTCAGAAGTGATTCTTGGACAGAAAAAACTATAGGTTTCCACTAGACTCATCATTCATCTGTTATTTAACATTATCTATTACCTATAATTATGTACCAGATATTGCGAGAAGAACTTACAACACAAATATAAACATAAGGGCATTTTTACCTTCAAAGAATGTCCAATCTATGTGAGAGGAAGATAAATAACAATATGGGTGGGAAAGAAATCATATGCAGTGAAAAGGTACAACGGGGAACAATTAATTCTCCCTGAGAAGAGCATGAAAGTTATATCACATAGAATTGCCTCAGGTTGCAAATAACAGAAAACTGAACTACAACCACTTAAATTAAAGAAAATACTTTCTTGTTTATTTATCACATGGCAAAGGTAGGTGGCTGTTGAGATTAGGTCAGCAGTTCAGTGAAGGATGTCAAGTTCTTTCCCTCAAAGTCAAAATATAGCTGTTGGAACTCAGCCTGAAAGTCAGTAAAGTCTGTTTCTTTTTATCAAAAAAAAAAAAAAAAGAAAGAAATAAAAAGAAAGTACAGAAAGGAAAAAAGAAAGGAAGGAAAGGAAAGGAAAGAAAAAAGAAAAGAAAAAAAAGAAAAGAAAAGAAAAGAAAAAAGCTTTCCCAAACACCTCAAGCTGACACATGTTTATTTTTCACAAGATCAACCATAAGTTTAAAGAAGACTGAAAAAGTGAGTATTTGTCTTCCCCAAGACCTTTAGGGACCTTGCCACTGATACCCCCGTACACCAGGGGATCACTGAGACCGTCTCTTCTAAAATCTTGCAGCTGTCTGCAAACCTTTGACTGTCTGCACTCCATATTCCTGTATCCTCTCTTCATTTTCCAATCTGTACTCATAGTTCTCTATGAACATTATACATGTCTTTGCATAACCTCTAACAGTTCTTCTTCATAGTCTCTGCACTATGCTCTTATGAACCCTGTACTCATGATAAAGGAACTCCCCTTCATTCTCAAGTTCACAACATATCCACTTCTCTTGGCCTGACTGAAATTGAGTCTCAGAGCTTTCCACACTTTAGCGTCAGTAGGTGAAGTTCATTTTCTCTTTGTTTCACAGCCACTGCTTAGAGATCCTTGCATAAAAACTCAGGCACTTTTGAGGCATTTGACATTTTAGCTATTTGGTCCTCTACCCTTCCACATTGTTTTGCTGCTATGCAGTCTGATTTTGTAATTAATTTAGGACTTTTCTCTCCATTTTAACCTCTGTCATTGTCCTGAAAGGATTATAAGATCCAAATGGATTGCAAAACAAACACATTGCTCTTCCTCCAGGTCAATAGTTGGTTAGGCTCTGATAAAACTCTCAAAGATTAGGCTCTGGGCTCTTGTTTGTTGGGAGATTTTTGATCACTGCTTCAATTTCCTTAGTGGTTATAGGTCTGTTCAGGTTTTGTATCTCTTCCTGGTTCAGTTTTGGTAGTTTATACATCTCTGGGAATGCATCCATTTCTTCCAGAGTATCTAATTTGCTAGCATATAGTTGCTTATAATATGTTCTTATAATTGTATTTCTTTGGTGTTGGTTGTGATCTCTCCTCTTTCATTCATGATTTTATTTATTTGGGTCATTTCTCTTTTCTTTTTGATAAGTCTGGCCAGGGGTTTATCAATCTGATTAATTCTTTCAAAGAACCAGCTCCTCTGAAACAAATAATACATTATATGTTAAAAAAAAAAAAAGAAGATAGTAGGAAGGGAAAAATGAAGGGGGGGGAATTGGAGGGGGAGAATGTGGACTCTGAGAAACAAACTGAGGGTTCTAGAGGGGAGGGGGGTGGGGGGATGGGTTAGCACTGTGATGGGTATTAAGGACGGCATGTACTGAATGGAGCAGTGGGTGTTATATGCAAACAATGAATCATGGATCACTACATCAAAAACTATTGATGTAATGTATGGTGATTAACATAACATAATAAAATTTAAAAAAAAGATTAGGCTCTGTTAAAACAGTTTCTCATAGGAGCAGAACTTATTAAGAACAGAATGCTGTTGTGTATTTTAGCATGGTTCCTTTTCCTCTCTCCCTGTCAGAAGCATGAGTGGATTTTTCTCCAATATTCACTGAGAGTATCTGGTAGAGCTACTGGCACTAAAAATTACAAGTGGGAGTTTTTTGACTGATTCCCCCTGAAGTTTTTGACTCAGAATTCCCCACACTGAGCCTTTAGCAATTCATCAATTACAGTTTAGATTTTTTTATCCTGGTACTACTAGTTCCTGCAGGGGTTTCTGCTCGTGGGTTTCTGCTCATGGGTTTCTGCCCCAGTAAGTTGTGATTCTCTGTATCTTCCTGTCTACCTCTCTAATTTTGGGGGCAGCAGTTTGCTGTGACCTTGCTTCTCCAATGGATATAAGAAGAGTTGTTGATTTTTCATTTTTTTACATGTTTGTTAGGATGAATTTCCAAGTCCTTTACATATGGAAACCTCAACTCTATGACTAATTTTTAGTGGTCTACTTCATGCTAGAAATCTATCTCTACAGCCCAAGCTCTAGAATTTTCTGAAGTGTTCTCTTTTTATTGTTTTTCTTACATTGAGAAGTTGGAATTTCTGGGTATAATTTTCCAAACGATAAAAATGGCCAACGGTGTCTATATTTAATTAAATATTCCTATGTATTCTTTCAAATGTTCTCTAAATTTCATTCAGTATCCACTAAGAGCTAAGACTTAGGAACTGGTGATGTAGTAGCAAAACAAAATGAAACAGACAAAAGCCCCTTCCTATCTGGATTTTTCTTTCTAGGACAGGAGACTAAAAATCAACAAAATAAATATGTATTAAAGGTGTACCTCATTTCACCCACCTCACTTTATCGTAGTCCACAGATACTGCATTTTTTTTACAAATTGAAGGTTTGTGGCAACCCTTCATCAAGCAAGTCTATCACCACCACCATTTTTTCCAACATCATTTGCTCACTTTGTGTCTCTGTGTCACATTTTGGTAATTCTTACAAAATTTCCAACTTTTTCATTATTATTACATTTGAATTGCTGCAATCTTATGATACTTTAATGGCTGAGAAGAAGCTTCTATGTATGAGCAAAAAAAAAAAAAAAGAAGTTTCTTGAGCTGGAATCTACTGGTGAAGATGCTGTGAAGATTGCTGATATGACAACAAAGGATTTAGACTATTACATACTTAGTTGATAAAGCAATGGCAGGGTTTGAGAGAATTGACTCCAATTTTGGAAAAAGTTCTACTATGAATAAAATGCTATCAAACAGCATTGCATGCTACAGAGAAATCACTTGTGGGGGGGGGGGAGTCAATGCAGCAAACTTCATTGTTTTCTTATTTAAGAAATTGCCACCCCCCCCCATCCTTCAGCAACTACCACCCTGATCAGTCAGCAGCCATCAACATCAAGACAAGACCCTTCAGCAGCAAAAAAGATTAGAATTCACTGAAAGCTCAGATGATAGTTAAAGCATTTTTTAGTAATACAGCATTTTAAAAATCCAGGTATGTACATTGTTTTTTAAACATAATACTATTACACACTTAAAAGATTATAGTATAGTATAAACATAGCTTGTATATGCTTTGGGAAACCAAAAAATTAATTTGATTCACTTTATTGTGCCATTCGCTTTATTGCAGCAGTCTGAAACTGAATCTGCAATATCTCCAGGGTAGGCCTGTGTATTAAATAATGAAAGTACTACAAAGGAAAAATAAATCTAGAAAAGGGGTTGTCAAATGGGATATGTTTGTGAGATTTCAGTTGGCAAGATAAAGGAAAGCCTCATTGAGAAAGTATATTTAAAACAAGGAAAAAGTGAGGGAACGAGCAAATAATGAGGAAAGTACTCCAAGCAAGGCCAACAAGTGCAAAGTCCCTGAGGCAAGAACGTGTATCACAAGTTAGAGAAGCAAGGACACCAGTGTGGCGAGTGTGGAGAGAACCATGAAATCTTGAGGGTTTTAATAAGTACTTTGATTTTTAATCTGGGCAAGATGGAATGCTATGGAGATTTTTGAGCTGGCCAATGACATCATTTATCTATGTCTTCACAAATAATTCTGACTTTTTTGTTGGGAATAGACTGCCAGCAGGCTAAGGATAGAAATAAGGAAGACTAGGAGGAGGAGGCACTGTAAAGTTCCAGGTAAGAGGTGACGGAATCTTGGGCTGGGATGGTGGCAATGGATGAGAGAACTGGTCAAACTACAGAAAGATTCTGAAGGTAAACAGGATTCTTAAGACCAAAGATTCTAAAATTATTATAATATGATACTAGAGGGCATTACTTTGATACATTACTCTAATTTCAGTGAATTTTGAAATAGTTTCTTTGAAACCCCATTTTATATAGATACTAGCACAATAATACTCTATTTCTCTTTTTGATAACTGTAATGCTCAAGTTTAATGGATTCATTAATTTTTACTAAGTTTGAGGAATAAACACCAATTTATTTTTTAAACAAAAGAGCCCCAGTCTCCACATGAAGAAAATACTTAGGGAAAATAATTTTTTCATATACCAAATGACACTGGTAGATATAAAAGCAGTGGAACTTTTTGTCATCTTTTTTTATTAAAGTATAGCATATGTCCAATACAAACCAAAAAAAAAAAAAAATTCAAGAATTTTTACAAAGTAAGCCTGACCATGTAACCAAAACTCAGTTAAAGAATTATAACATTAGGAAAATGGAGATTGTTCCCTTGTGAAAATGCCATCTGATGACCCTTCTGATTATTCCTCTCCCTCAAGGGGTAACCACTATTCTGACTTCTAACAATATAAATTAGTTTCACCTATTTTTTTATAACTCCATTATATATTAATTTGTATCTTCTTTCACTCAACAGTGTTTTTGTGAGATTCACCCAGGTCATGCATATAATTGTAGTTTGTTCATTTTCATTGTTGAATATGGTATTCCATTATGAATCTACCACAATTCATCCATCCTAAGATTGCTGGGGATTTGGGTTATTTCCAATTTGGTTATTATATACATGTTCATATATTTTGGTGATCATAACTAAAAGTTCTCTTGAGTAGATACTGAAGAGTATACAGAGTGTGTATATGTTCAATTTAATAAATAATATCCACCTCCATAGTGATTTCACCGGTTTACACTTCCACTGGCAGTGAGGGTCTATTTCTGGGCTTTCTATTTGGTACTACTGACTTACGTGTCTACCTTCTCACCAACACCACATGTTCTTGATAAGTGTAGCTTTTCAGAAAGACTTGAAATTGGGTAGAGTGACTTCTTAGACTGTATTCTTCTTGTTCAGTATTATTTAGGGCCTTTTCTTTTCCATATAAGTTATAGACTCAATTTATTAATATGCATAAAATGGCTAGGTGGCATTTTTATTGAGATTATGTTGAACATATAGATCAAGTTGGGAAGAATTGGCATCAACACAGTTTTGATTCTTCTGATCCATGGACATGAAATATATTTATATTTATTTAGATCTTCTTCTGACATTTTTATCACAGTTTTATACTTTTCTGCATGTGGATTATTTTGTCAGAGGAGTATTTTGCAGGGGGAGAAGAGAAGATGCTATAGCGAATGGTATTGCTTATTTTAATTTCTGAGTTAAACTTTTTATTGCTAGTATATAGAAAACCATTGCCTTTTGTATACTGGCTTTGTATCCTGCAATCTGGAATATGTTTTTACTATTAGTTCAGGATTATTTTGTAGATTGCTTGAAATTCTTTACAAAGGCAATCAGCTTATCTGTATATAAAAAATAACAGTTTTGTTTATTTACAATCTGTATATCTTTTATTTCTTTTTTTTCTTATTGTACTAGCTAGAATGATCAATAAAATGTTGAATATGAATGGTAAGATCAGACACCCTTGCTTTGTGCTTGATCTTACGGGAAAATGTGTTAAGTCTCTCACCAATAAGCATCACATTAGCTGTAGGTTTTTCTTAAATATCCTTTATTAGGTTAAGGAAACTCCCCCCTTCAATTCCTAGTTTTTGAGAGCTCTTTTTTTTTTTTTAAGTAAATGGGTGTTGAATTTCATTGACTACTTTTATGCATCTATTTATATAACTGTATGTTTTTCTTATGACTGTGTTAATATAATAAATTAAATTGATTGAAGTGCAAATATTGGGTCAACCTTCCATTCCTGCAATGACCCCATTGGTTATGAGTTATTATTCTTTATATTTATTGCTGGATTAAATTGATAATATTTTCTTAAGGATTTTGTTTTTAAGTTCCTGAATGATACTGGTCCATAGTTTCCTTTCCTTGTAAAATCTTTTTTTTTTTTAAGATTTTTTTTTATTCATTTGAGACACAGAGATACAGAAGAGAGAGAGCATGAGCAGGGGGAGAAGCAGAGGGAGAGGGAGAAGCAGGCTCCCCGCCCCCCCGCCCCTGCCTGGGACCAAGCTCTAGGTGTCCAACAATGTGCAAGAGAGACACTGTCAATGCCCTCATGGAGTTTGCAATCTGTTAGAGAAGAGAGATCCTCAAAAAAAAAAAAAAAATACCACACAATAAATGCAAACATATTTGTATATTGTGCTATGCCAGAGATGAAGCTACTATGACGAGAGCTGAAAATAGAGACATTTAAATGGGCCAGGGCAAGTGACCCTAGGTAGTGGTACTTGACTTGAAATCTAGGAGTTACCTAGACAAAATAAACGTGAAAGAATTAAGTGACTGGAGGGAGTATAGAGGGCCTAAAGGACTGAAAGGAGACTGGGATATCTCAAGTGAAAAGAAAAAGAAGGAACATGGGGGCAATATGTCTTTGTTGATACTTGGGGGCTGAACTATATAAAAACCTCTTGGTCAAGTTATTTTAAGAACAATGGAAAACCAGTAAAAAATTTCAGACAGGGTATAAAAATGATCATATTTGCATTTCAAAAACTTTGCCCTGGTTGTGCTGTGAAGAACAGACTGAAAGTACGCCAGAGTGGATGTCTGGACACCCTTGAAGGAACAATTGAAGTATCCAGGTCAGACATAACGTGAGTTTGAACTTGAGCAGTGGTGAAACTAGGTTAAATATAGACACAAGAAATGTTTTGAAGGCAAAATTGACATTTTAACTTATTTTTGTATTTGTAAGTTAGTCAAGCTGTTGACAGAAGACTTGCACATATAATTTAACCCCTCTAGGGTGAATCTTTGTGGGAATATGTATTTCCCAGAATGTCTTGCTTTCAGTCCTTCATGGGGAATGAGGATTTTATGTATGAAATTTGGGACAAATACGGAGCATATCTCAGAACAAATTCATGTGTATTTTGGGAGACATATCAAAAAATACATGGAAAGAGGTAGATGGGAGAATGAACAAAAGACATTTTGTGATGTGGTTAAAAAAAAAAAATTAAAAAGCAGTTGATTTAAATCCAGAGGACTCAGAATCAAGTTGTCCCTGCTACCACATTATGGATCGTAAGTTGGGGAACAGGTCTCCTAATGCCCAGATCTTAACTCACTGGTACCATAGAGCAGAGATTCAGGACATGAAGTCAGGGATTCTGGGTTCAATTTCCTTCCCCAATAATGTTTAGCTAATATAAAGCCAAGGAAGAAATCTTTAAATCTGTTTATTATGAAAAATGATAAGGACGTTATGTTGATCTTAGCAAATTGTCTGTCTTGTTAATTTTAAGATTGGTGAGCAATTGAGTGTAAACTCATGCTTTTTAGGAAAGATTTAACTGGTCTAAATTGGTATAGACATTAGTGTTTTTAAAGCATAAGGTTTAAGAATACAGGTTCAGAATAGGTGATGGGGATTAAGGAGTGCACTTGTGATGAGCACTGGGTGATGTAAGGAATTGTTGAATCACAAAATTGTACACCTGAACCTAATATTATACTGTATGTTAACTAACTGAAATTTAAATAAAAACGAACAAACAAAAAAGAATACAGGTTTAGAAACAAGTCTGATTTGTTTTAAAGTCCATATTACTACTTCTCAACTAAATGACCTTGGAAGAGATACTTAAAGTCTCTTGGCCTCAGTTAATTTATCTATAAAATGAAGAAAATAATACCACCTCATATAGTTGTTTAAAAATTTAATGAGTTAATAGATATAAGGCCCTAAAAAGCTGCTTATATATATATAGGACCCAATTAACATTTGCTCTTACCTTTTGTTATTATTCTTGGTTATCTGTAAAATTGATATACACATTCATAGATATGGTGAGGTTTAACTCATGTTTAACCTCACGTTTAACGTGTTTTCAATCTCCAAAGGGCCAGTAATTCCATGGTAGGACGTAACGGTGTTTCTCCTGAAATAGGCGTTCTTAGAACGTATATTATTCTTAGAAATGGTGTTAATGATGATAGCCTAAGCTATATATTAAGAGGTAACATGCCGTATGTTTACTGGTCAGCGAGAATTCCTGTGTGTATCATTGTTAATATTCAACCTGTAATTTACCATGCAGCCCGACCCTTTATAAGTGGTTTGCTCAGTTTTAGTTGGGGTCTCTTAAAAAATAATCACCTCTTACTCACTCTGGAAGTATAGAAGTTACTTGGGAATTCCCTTACTAAATTTGTCTTATTCCAAAAATAGCTGAATAATTTCAGTTGAATACTTTTTATTTCTGAATGAGGATTTCTACCTCTTTTATTTAATATAAACTGTGAAATTCTCTAACTACATCTTTGTTATAAGCCACTGCAAAAGATTTAGAAGACATCTAGTTTTAAAAAATCATATTTGACACTGATATTAGCTTAAAAAAACATGTTGAAGAAAAACATATGCACAATTTGAGAGAAGAATTCTGGGCGTAAAGAATATTGTGCCTATGAGTACTCATAAAAATTGTGAATTAGATATGAGAAAAAAATAAAGGGGAAAAGACTTCGAGCAAGGAGTACTTTATAAGTTAAAAATTGCACGTGAGAGACCAAACAATGCCAATAGTTAGGATACATTCTTGGGAACATCTCCCAACACCAACTTGCCATCTCTAACCCTAATTTTGTGTAATTTTTGAAATTTGCTTTGTTTTGTTTGTTTGTTTTTTAAAGATTTTATTTATTTATTTGAGAGGGCGAGAGCAAGAGTGAGCGAGCGAGAGAGAGAGCGAGCATGAGCCAGGGGAGGGGCAGAGAAACAGACTCCCCCCTGAGCAGGAAGCCAGATGCAGGACTCAATCCCAGTATTCTGAGATCATGACCTGGGCCAAAGGCAGACGCTTATGAGCCACCCAGGCACCCTGTTTGTTCGTTTTTTAAGATTTATTTATTTATTTGAGAGAGAGAAAGAGAGAGTAGGGGGGGTGGAGTGGGATAGGGACAGAGAGAGACAGAAAGGGAGAGACTCTCAAGTAGACTCTCTGCTGAGCATGGAGCCCAAACCAGGGCTTGATCTCACGACCTAAGATCATGACCTGAGCCAAAACCGGGAGTCAGGTGTTCAACCAGCTGAGCCACCCAGGCTTCCCTGAAATTTACTTTGTAAATGATATATGATTATCTATGTTACAAATTCTGATACATTTGTATTCTATTATCTGTAAGTATAACTTATTCACATATCAGAAAAGTACATATATTTCTAAGAGTCTAAATTTTTTTTTAAGATTTTATTTATTTATTTGACAGAGAGAGATACAGCAAGAGAGGGAACACAGGTGGGAGTGGGAGAAGGAGAAGCAGGCTTCCCGCGGAGCAGGGAGCCCGATGCGGGGCTCGATCCCATGACCCTGGGATCATGACCTGAGCCGAAGGCAGACGTTTAATGACTGAGCCACCCAGGCGCCCCTAAGAGTCTAAATTTTTAAAAGTGTAAAGTGTGCTTACATAAAGCAAAAAAAATGCATGTCCAATATATTTATTACTAAATACTATAGCACTAGCATTAATCCTCTGATTTCAAAAGATATTTTGTTATGCTTCTCGACTTTTGCAAAGTTATTGATTCAAAAATTGTTCAATGCTATTTTTTAATTTTATACAGCAAAGAATGTAACTCTTTCAAGGTCATTGCTGATTTAAGATTAGCTGGGTATCTATTGCTGAAAAATAAACCATCCCTAAGTTTAGTGGCATAAAACATGAATCATTTTATTATACTTACAGCCTTGTGAGTCAGAAATTCAGATTGGACACAGTTTGGATGGCTTGCCTCTGTTCCATGATGTCTAGGGTCTCAGATAAGAAGATTAAGATGGTTGGAGATAACTTGAATAGCTGGGGACTAGAATCATATAGATGCATTTTCAATCGATGATCTTGTGCCAGGGCTGGGGTGACTCAAATTCTGGTTTACCTGGAACTGTCAACCAGAATGTCTATGTGGTCTTTTTGTGAACATGAGCTTTCTCATGGTATTGCCTCAAGCTAATAAAGATATCTTTCATGATGACCCAGGGTTCTAAGAAAGAGTGTTTCAGATAACAAGACGAAACTGCATGGCCTTTTATGAGCTAGTTTTAGAGTCACACACCATCATTTGCACCATATTCTACTAGTTGAAGCAGTCACTAGTTTGCCCAGATTCAAGGAGAGGTGGCATAGACCCTACAGCATGATGGAATAAGTGTCAAAGATTTTGTGACCATGTTTCAAAACTGTTACAGACATGAATAATAACTATCCTCACCACTTTTGAGATTTTGCAACAGAAAAGCTATTGTGAAACTCTCAGAACACTTTTAGAATTTAGATTTTGATTTACTCAGAGATTCAGTTCCATCCATTCTAAATTCCAGATTCCCATGTCCTTTGAATTGCCAATGCTCATGACCCTCTCGATTACCCTCTTAGCAAAATTGCTGCCAGTAGTCTTACAGATGCATACAAGTATATATTTTAATCTAAATAATTCAAAATAGAGAATATTAAATAACAATTTATTCTCTTCAATTATCTGCTATACCTAATACTTAAAGGATAAAATCTACATTTAAAATATCACTCAGTAAACAGGGATTTCTGAATATGTCTTGTGAAGAGCATTTTTCATTTAATACAGATTGCTGTATCCAAGTCAGTAAAATAATATTTGAACTGTCATATTCTCTTTTCATGTGTTTTGGAAGTTAGAAATATTCTCTTTTGGAGTCCTGGACATTGCAATGGTATTTTTAAAATGGAATTCTACATATATTTCAAAAACTGACAAAATACTGGAATGCAACATGTTAATGGAATGAATGAAAACATAGAGCAATGTATTTCACATGGGTAAGTTTCTTTTAAAGATACTACATCTAAGATGGAACTTCATACTTTAAGAAGAATATCAAGGAATTGGAGAGTATACAGAGAAGTCAACCAAACTGATGATTCAGAAAAAATGCATTTTTAAACTTTTAAATTATGTAGAATATATTATTTTAAATAATCTTATATTTATATATTTGCTGTATTCAAATCATTTATTTTTTTAAAGATTTTATTTATTTATTCATGAGAGAGAGAGAGAGAGGCAGAGGGAGAAGCAGGTTCCCCGCTGAGCAGGGAGCCCGATGCGGGGCTCGATCCCAGGACCCTGGGATCATGACCTGAGCCGAAGGCAGATGCTTAACCATCTGAGCCACACAGGTGTCCTATTCAAATCATTTAAGTATGTGAAATGTCACACTGGATTTTTACAAAAGCACCAGGATTTCTTACATATAAGGGAAATGATATCAGACAATGCAGCCAATTAGTGGAAGAGTCAGGAGAAGAATTTTACATAAGATCTCATGACATTGACTTCTCTCTGAAGATTAAATCATTATGATCCTTTTAAGGATTCAGAAAAATTATGTTTGTATCATAAGCTTTCTCCAGCAAAATAAATAAATTTCTTTTTTACCTCTAGGGGAGGAAAAAAAAATAAAGAAAAATAATTAATTGCCATGGAAACATCTACATTAGGTTTGTATATGTAAATTAATAACGGGACTCAAAAGAGTGTAAAAACATTTGTAACATCTCAGAACATAGACTTCTAAAAGGAGGCTTGTATGAGTTTTTTATTAAGCTATGTTCCTCCTGAAAATTGATTTAAATGAGAGTGATGAAACAAAATAGTATCAATCCACAAGGACAAAGAAAAATGATGCAGATGTAACAACAAATATGGCATATCAATTAAATTTCTAGAAGCCAGAAAATGGATAGGAAGTGGTGAGTGATTTAGAAAACTGGGTAAAAATAAAACTGAGGTCTACAAGAAGAAGCCAATTAGTGAGGCTTTCTTGACACAGAATCCACCAAGGTTTAGGGCTCAGTCACCAGGTACCTCTGGAGAAGGGATGTTGGCTAGTTTGGAAGTCTGTAAGAGATATTTAGACCCCCTGAAATTTCCCCTGTTTGAAGAAACAGGTAAATTCCCTGACGAACCCTGGCCTATATATATATGTATATATATATATATATATACATATATATAGTCTCTGTCTATATTTATATCTATATCTATCTATCTATATAGTCTATATATATAACTAGACAGTCTCTGTATTGAGAAATAAATTAAATTCAGAAATAAAAATAAAAACTAGGAGTAGGCATAAAGTACTGTTCTTTAAAAGATGATACTGGATGATTAAATGTCAATATAAAAGTCCCTTCCACCTCTGGATTCTCAAAAGCCCTCACTGCATTGCCCTATGGGAATTGAAGCTTGGGAAAAGAGCACAGGACAATGATTATCTGGCTACTGTTTTGCTGTAATAAACGGTCCCTTTTCTCTGACTCATTAGTTGTGTTTTCTGCCGGAATCCATGAAAATGAAGCATGCTAATATGTTACCTTGCAATTAGGGGAAAACAGCATCTTCTTCACAGTTCCTGCAATCACCAATTATAAATCAGGAAATGAGGTTTAATGAGGTTAGAAGATCCATTCAAGGCCACACAACTAATAGGAAGGAAAGCTTGCATATGAACTATCTATGTTACTCTAACTTCAAGAACAGATATGTTATTTGAGTTAATGCTTTTGAGAAGGGAAACCTCCAGGTAAAAAGAATTGAGGGGCAGGGGATTATCTGTGTATCACTTTCACATGGGATATATCAAATTCTTAGTAGCATGGCTCTTAAGAATTACCTGTAAATTCTTCAGAAGGGTAAGTTTTACATTCTTTTAAAGCAAGTGAAACTCTAAGAATGGTGTTCTTTAAAATCAGCAATGGACCCTTGAGCTGTATTTTTCCCAAATATCATTACAGTATGTCCCTTTTTTTGAGAGATTTCTGGATGGCATCAGTTATAACAATGAGGTATTAAAGCAATGTGATATTAAGGAACACTGGTCTTCATGATCCTTAGCTTCATAACAAGAGTGGCAAGTGTTTAGGCCAAACAGACAATAAAAATCAAACTGAAAAAACCACAATGTGATTTCAAACATGTGAAGCTGCCGCTGTGACTAATGGTTAGCCTTGACCAGCATCTGTCTTTCCCACTTCTTCTGATTGCCTTCCAACTATGAGAACCACAGGAAATGACTCCAGGCAAATAAGGCAATGGAGGTGTGATGATAATTTTTGCCGCAAAATAAATGAGCTGGTCTGGAAAACTCCACCTTCAGGAGATTTTCACTTTTTGTTAATACGGTATTATCTTTTCCTGAGATACCTGCTAAGTAAAGCTCAGAGCTCAGTTGTATAGTGGGTGAAAAAGAGAAGATATATATATATATATATCCTAGAAAAACCTAGAAAACCACATGCACTTTAATACTTTTTTTTTCTCTCAAGCTCTTAACACAGTGCTAAATAAAGAAGTTTAGCTATCCAAAAAAAAAGTTTATCAATGAAAATTCAGATCTATCTTGGAACCCCAAATTCTACCATTTCTCCTGGTTTCTCAGAGCATTCAAAGGAGTCCAGCAGCCACAAAGGTTTGGGAGAAGTAGAACAATGATACTATCTTGCTGATCCCTCCTCAGTAACAGTCTCAGTTCCCAATTCTGTTTACAGACATGAAAACTGAGTCTTCTAGACATTTAGGTGACAAGACATATAATTATGTGGCATACTCAAACCCAGTAGGCCCTAAACTCCAAATTGCAATATTTCTATTTTTTTTTTTTCCTGGCTTCCCACTGGAAAATGCCATAAGGGAGATGAGGACAAAAAATACTAAAATGTAGGGGTTCCTGACTGGCTCAGTTGGTTAAGCGTCCAACTCTTGGTTTCAGCTAAGGTCATGATCTCAGGATTATGGGATTGAGCCCCGCCTCGAGCTCTGTGTTCAGCACAGAGTCTGCTTGAGAGATTCTTTCTCTCCATCTCCCCCTGCCCCTGCTCATTCTCTCTCTCTCTCAAATAAATAAATAAATAAACAAAATATTTTTTAAAGGCACAAAATATAACAAACAACACCAAAATCCATGTTTTCCTTGTTTTGAAGTTTTCCATGGTCAGCCCTGTACAGTCCCAAAGAATCAAAAGAATAATAAAAGGTAAATTGAAATCACAGGTTATTTAAGAGCAAATTAGGACAAAATCAAAACTTCAATATTACAGTTTTAGTTGAGGTCTTCTTTAATTATTTCTTTCATACAGAAAAAGCACTGTGCAAATGACTGTAAGAATTATGTCACTACATGTCCATTAGTATGTAAGCATCATAAGATCGTGAGAAAGGTTTATGTTATTTACTGGTATATCCTCAGGGCATGGACTGATGTTGGCTATCTAGTAAATTATTAATAAATATAAGTTAAATATGTGACTAAATGAAAGTGATTAAATCTTTTCTTCTTGTCTTCAAGTTCAATTTCAGATAATTCTATCTACCATTCATTCCCAACAAAGTTTGTGGGCCAATCCAGATCATACCTGGAAGTAGATTAGAAACTCCATCTCTACCAGTGATAAGATCTAGAATTAATCTTGTGGCTTTATCTAGATGCACCATGAAGCCACAATTTGTGTTTAGGCTACTTTGAGCCAGCTAAGCAGCACATTTCTACTTTATCTTCCACTATATAAGTCAAGCCTATATGAATAGATATCTTCTAGGATCATTGATCTCTCCTCTTGGATAAGCTCTGGTCTGTAGTCTAGCCCTATCTTCTTTCCATAAAAGTTTGACTGACCTTGTATTCCAACAACTTATTTGTTTCCTACCTTGCTATAGATACCAACTACCAGCCCTCACCCATCGTATCAGACCTATTAGATAACATGCAATGATTTACATTATTTAATGTATTTAAACTTTTCCCTAAGTTGTACATTCTTCAAAAGAAATGACTTTTAAGGGACGCCTGAGTGGCTCAGTCGGTTAAGCGACAGCCTTCAGCTCAGGTCATGATCCCAGGGTCCTGGGATCGAGTCCCGCATTGGGGTCCTTGCTCAGCAGGGAGCCTGCTTCTCCCTCTGCCTGCAGCTCTCCCTGCTTGTACTCTCACTCACTCTCTCTCGCCTATGCTCTCTCTCTCTCTAGCAAATAAATAAATAAAATCTTAAAAAAAAAAGAAATGACTTTTAATTTGCTCCAAAAATGTATTGAATACTTTGTTATGGCTCTAATATATTTTCAACAAATTCTTGTTCATGGACTAAACAAATTTTGTCTGATAGACAATATGTAGAACTCATATGGCTGAGAAAGAGAGAGAGAGGAAGCAAGCTCTTTTGTGTCTCTTCTTATAAGGGCACTAACAACATCATGAGGCTCTATCCTAATGACATAATCACCACTCAAAGGCCCCATCTCCAAATCTCATTGCACTGAGGATTAGGGTTTCAATACATGATTTTTGGTCAGGACACAAACATTCAGTCCATTGCAGTACCCTAATCAGAGGGTCGGTGTAGACTAGAGGGGATAGAAAAGCTTTCTGAGAACATGGGAGTGAACCCCAAGCCTTATAAAGAGTGGGGAGAGTAATCAGGGGAACAGGTACTCTAGCATACATACAATAAATGAAAATATGGATATTTCCTGAAAAGAAATCTTAATACAGATTGTAGTACAGTCCAAATAATGTCAATGTTGCAATGATGTCTACTGAATGTGTATCGAGAGTTAGATAAAGGAAGAGACAGAGAGAGAGATGAGAAAGATCTGGAATTAGTGATAACCAAAAACACTGCGCTTACTGGACATATAAGTCATCTTCCAAAAAGGTGTATTTTGTTAATCAAGAACTTAGCAGGAAATAGGTTGAAGAGAGTTTAATTAGATTGTGAGGATATAAAGAACCATCAAGGGCCGGTAAATCATCCAAGGACTGGCAATGGTGGAAAGTCATTACACCCCTAGACCTGATGTGACAAGGGGAGGGGATGTTGTTACTGTTATGAAAACCCAGAGAGAAACCCTTGAAGAAGGACTTGAGGTGAAAGTCACAAACAGAAGAATAAAGCTACTGGCAAAGCCACTACCTGGTAAGGGCTGGGTTAACTTTAAGTACACAGACCATTTCTCCTCTCCCTCTTCCATCTCCTATTACTTCCTCTTGTGAACACAATGGTTCTCAACAGGGGCCATTTTGCCCTACCAACAGGACATTTGACAATGTCTGGAGACATTTTCTGATTGCCACAATAGAGGGAGGAGGTGCATTTAGTGGGTAGAAGCCATGGTGCTGCTAAACATCTTACAATGCATGGGACAGATCCCCACAACAACAATAGAAAATGATCCAACTCAAAATGTCAGTAGTGTCCTAGTTGAGAAACTCTGTTAAAATAACCAAATCTACTTGGAAGCCAAAGATAAGGGGACTAAACGATACAGCCTCTTGGGCCACAGAGTAGTACAGAGAAGGGCAGAGAAAGAATCTAGGGGTAGGGAAGGGTCAGAGAATAATGAAAAAATATATTCAATTTTTTCCATGTATTTGCTTTCAAAATACTCAGCTAGTTTGACAGTAATTCAATAAAAATATAATAAATTTAAAAAATTGCTGTACAAAATAATATGCCATTTGTTGCAACATCTTGTAATTTAAAATGTCAATTTTAAAAGATAATTATTATTATTATTATTTTTAAAGATTTTATTTATTTACTTGAGAGAGAGAGACAGAGATAGTGAGAGAGAGAACAAGCTGAGAGGAGAGGGAGAAGCAGACTCCCTGATGAGCAGGGAGCCCAAAACAGGGCTTGATCCCAGGACCCTGGGATCATGACCTAAGCCAAAGGCAGATGCTTAACCAACAGAGCCACCCAGGCATCCCAAAAGAGAATTAATTTAAAAGGGTGATTTGTCTTCATAAAAGCCTTAATCCTATAGTTAAGGTAAAGTAAGAGGAAAACACTATAAAATGTATTTGTTTCCTTAAGGAAATGGATCAATAGTTTGTTGAATTTTAACTTAGAAAATACATTTAATATATTTAATTATTGAATTCATTTTCCATTGAGAATAACTGTGATATTAAAAAGCCTGATATTTTTCTTTAAAATAGCACACTTAGTTAAATATAAAGGAAAAATATGTAGGAAGATAAAGTAAGGTTTCTAACCAACTGAGAGTGGCTCTAACACTCAATAAAGGAATAAAAGAAAGCTTTTATTCCTTAGGTTTTACTACAACATGGTTCACAAATTCTTTGCTACCAGTTATTTAAAGCAAAATTATATGGTGTTTTTTTGTTATGAGGTTTTTATTTTTCTAAGTTGTGTCTAAGTGATGCTAAATGAAATATCAATTTTCTTCATCTTTTTAATAACTAATATATGGAAAACATCTGGTTATCTGGTAACATAAATCATTGATCAAGAGCTTTTGTTTATTTGTAGGTATTTAGAATCATGTGTATACAGTCATTGTGTGACAGGAATGTCATCAGAATCAGAATTTTAACTAGCATGTAAAGAGGTAAGAACATGATTTTAAGACTGCATTTTAAAATTTAGGTCAGAAGCCCAATATTCCACTGGCAGGTGATTGTTGCATACCACAATTTTTGTAACAAGAGAACTCTTGTGTAGCTAAGAAAGGGAGTTCCTGTAGTCTAAGACAATCAACGTTATAATATATATCCAGTTCACACTGCTTTACAGCCAGTGATTCTTTCATATATATTTAATTTTCAGAAGGTTGATTGTTTGACCACGCCTTCACCTCACTGCTCTGATAACTGAAACAGGTGGTGCTGATCCCAGCAATTCAGTCATTGTAGCCCTGAAATGATTTACTTTACACCCTCAAAACAAACCTTTCCAGCTCCTCAATTGTGGTTTACCAGGTATGAATGCAGACTCTATGAATGACTAGTGACTACATAATTTAGGTGCAAAAGAATAACCATTATGGCATTTAAATCCTTATCATTATGTTGCATTTCCTGTGCTTATTTCACAGTAGCTGGGAGACCTGCTCTTATAATAGCTCATCAAAATAAAGGTATCAATCACAAAACCTACATGTTCGGTTTTGTGTGTGGAGATTTTAAAGTTTATTATAAATCCTTAGCTTTTTGCAAAGAACATATAGGGCCAGCCTCATGCTCAATTGTTAATTAGACAAAATATGTCTTCATATTGTACTGGCAGCTCATTTCTCTCCTGTTCACATATTCTAAATGGAACATTTTTGCTGGCATTCCATGTAAAAGAATTTTGAAATTCTATACACCCTCTCGTTCATTTTAAATTTGATATAAAAAATGACTATGATTTAAATAGTAGTAAAGGATATGTTTTCTGTGTATTATATTTGTGAGTGTTAGTGCTTTAAATGAATTGTACCCTAAGCTCAGAATAATAGATTTAGCTCATTCAGTTTATGAAAAATGTCACCATAAAATCCAGTTGGCAAAGTCAGGGCTTGTACCCCCATGTTCTGGTGGAACTGCCCTTCCCAGTCACCCTTGTTTCAGTCCCAGTGTGGTGGACCTCCCCTCCCCCAACCCAAGACTGGCCCAAACCCCTGCCAACACCATGTCTCCTGACCTGGAAGTTTTGTGAGGCCTCAGATCTGATGGCAGTGACAGTTCATATTTCACAGGTAGTCCAGAACACACCTAGTTAAAATGTGCCACATTCAACCCAGGGACCAAACACTGCCCACAACAGGCAAAGAGAGCTTCTGCAGATGACTGGCCTGAAGGATAAAGAAGCCAGGACACAACAGAGCACACACAGCACACATTGGAGACACTCCCAGAAGTGTCAGGCCCTGGGGAACAGGAAACACTACACTGCAGGGCACTACAGGACCTCTTCTTCATTACCCTCAAGAGCAGGAGACACAGCTGACTTCCTTAACACACAGAAACAGGAACAGAGACTTACACAAAGTGAGAAGACAGAGTAATTCATCCCAAATAAAAGAATAGGACAATGTCACGGCCAGAGATCTAAGTGAAACAGATATAAGTAACGTGCCTAATGGAGAATTTAAAGCAATGATCATGATACTCACTAGACTTGAGAAAAGAGTGGAGGACATCAATAAGACCATCAACACAGAGACAAGGAGTAACATAGATAAAGGGCTCAAAAAACAAAATGAGAAACATGCTTGATGGAATGAACAGCAGGCTGGAAGAGGCAGAGGAATGAATCAGTGACCTAGAAGACAGAGGAATGGAAAATAATCAAGCTGAACAAATGAGAGAAAAAAGAATTATGCAAAACAAGAATAGACTTAGGGAACTCAGTGACTCCATAAAACATAATAACATTTGTATTATAGGAGTCCCAGAAAAAGAAGAGACAGAAAAGGGGGCAGAGAATTTATTTGAAGAAATAATAGCTGAGAACTTCCTTAATCAGGGAAAGAAACAGATACCCACATCCGGGAGACACAGAGAATCCCAACAAAATCAACAAAAGCAGATCTACACTAAGACATATTTTAATTAAAATGGCAAAAATATAGTAATAAAGAAAAAACACTAAAAGCAGGAAGACAAAAGGAGACAGTTACATACAAAGGAAACCCCATAAGTCTACCAGTGGATTTTTCAGCAGAAAGTTTCCAAGCCAGAAAGGAGTGGCATAATATATTCAAAGGGCTGAATGGGAAAAACCTAGAGTCAAGAATATTCTATCCAGCAAGGCTATCATTCAGAATAGAAGGAGAGCTAAAGAATTTTCCAAACAAATAAAAACTAAAGGATTTCATTACCACTAAACCAACCCTGCAAGAAATATTAAAGGGAACCCTTAGAGTGGAGAGAAAAAAAGACCAAAAATGACAATATGATGGTAGGAAGCACAAAAGGAGTAAAAATGAATATTTCTGTAAAAAAATCAGTCAAGGAACTCACAAAATAAAAGGATGTAAATTATGACACCATATGCCTAAAACATGGGGAGGAGAGGAGTAAAGGATTGGTTCAGACTTAAACAACCATCAACAGACTGCTATTTGCAGAAGATGTTATATACAAACCTAATGAGAACAACAAATCAAAACCCAGTAATAAATATGCAAAGAATAAAGAAAAAGAAATCCAAATATATTGCTAAAGAAAACCAGCAAATCATGAAAGAGAGAAAGACAAGAAAGGATCAGGGAAAATCTTCAGAAACAACCACAAAAGAAGTAATAAAATGGTAATAAATACATATCTATTAATAATTACTTTGAATGTAAATGTACCAAATGCTCCAATCAAGACATAGGGTGACAGAATGGATAGAAAAGCAAGACCCATCAATATGCTGCCTACAAGAGTCTCATTTCAGACCTAAAGGCACTTGCAGATTGAAAGTGAGGGGATGAAGAAATATTTATCATGCAAATGAATGTGAAAAAAAAGCTGGAGTAGCATTACTTATGCCAGACAAAATAGACTTTAAAACAAAGACTGTAACAAAGGACAAAAAAGACCCTTTATAATAGTAAAGGGAACAATTTAACAAGAAGATATGGCAATTATAAATATTTATGCACACAACATGGGAGCACCCAAATATGTAAATACATAAAACAGTTAATAACAAACATAAAGAAACTAATTGATAATAATACAATAATACTAGGGGACTTTAATACCCCACTTACATCAATCGACAGATCATCTAAACAGAACATCAACAAGGAAACAATGGCTTTGAGTGACACACTGGACCAGATGGACTTAGCAGATATGTTCAGAACATTCCATCTTAAACAGCAGAATACACATTCTTTTCAAATGCACATGGAACATTCTCCAGAATAGATAACATATTAGGTCACAAAACAAGCTTCAACAATTTCAAAAAGATGGAAGTCATACCATGCATCTTTTCTGATCACAATGCAATGAAACTAGAAGGTGACCACAAGAAAAAATCTGGAAAGACCACAAATACATGGAGGTTAAATAACATGCTACTAAACACTGAGTGAGTCAAACAGGAATTAAAAGAAGAAATTAAAAAGTACATGGAAACAAATGAAAAAGAAAACACAACATTTCAAAATTTTTGGGATGCAGCAAAAGAGGTTCTAAGAAGGAAGTTTATAGCAATACAGGCCTATCTCAAGAAACAAGAAAAATCTCAAATAAGCAACATACACTTACACCCAAAGGAGCTAGAAAAAGAACAACAAACAAAACCTATATCAGCAGAAGGAAGGAAATAATAAAAATTAGAGCAGAAATATATGATATAGAAAATAAAGAAAACAATAGAGATCAATGAAACCAGGAGTTGGTTCTTTGAAAAAATCAATAGAATTGATAAATCTCTAGCCAGAGCTATCAAGAAAAAAGGGAAAAGATCCAAATAAATAAAATCACAAATGAAAGAAGAGAAATAACATCAAACACCACAGAAACACAAAGAAGTATAAGAGAATATTATAAAGAAAACTATACGCCAACAAATTGGACAACATAGGAGAAATGGACAAATACCTAGAAATATATAACCTACCAAAACTGAAATAGAAATAGAAAACTTGAACAGACCAATTACCAGCAAGGAAGTTAATCAACAATCCAAAAACTCCCCACAAACAAAAGTCCAGGACCAGATGGTTCCACAGGCAAATTCTACCGAACATTTAAAGAAAAGTTAGGGGGCACCTGGGTGGCTCAGATGGTTAAGCGTCTGCCTTCGGCTCAGGTCATGATCCCAGGGTCCTGGGATCGAGCCCCACAACAGGCTCCTGGCTCAGCGAGGAACCTGCTTCTCCCCCTGCCTCTCTCCCTGCTCATGCTTTCTCTCTCTCTCTCTCTCTCTGTATCTCTGTGTCTCAAATGAATAAATAAAATCTTTAAAAAAAAAAAAAAAAGAAAGGTTAATAACTGTTTATCTCAAACTATGACAAAAAATAGAAAAGGAAGGAAAACTTCCACATCCATTCAATAAGGCCAGCATTACCCTCATGCCAAAAACCAGATAAAGATATCACACAAAAAAACAAAACTACAAGCCAATATCTCTGATGAACACAGATGCAAAAATTTTCAAAAAATACTAGCAAATCGAATCCAAAAATGCATTAAAAAAATCATTCACCATAATCAAGTGGGAATTATTCCTGGGTTGCCAGGGTGGTTCAATATTCCCAAATCAATCACTGTGTGATGCATGACATCAATAAAAGAAAGGGTAAGAACCATATGATCATTTCAATAGAAACAGAAAATGCATTTGACAAAGTACATCATCCATTCCTGATAAAAGCCCTCAACAAAGTATGTTTAGAGGCAACGTAACTCAACATAATAAAGGTCATATATGAAAACCTCCCAGCTAATACCATCCTCAATGGGGGAAAACTGAGAGTCAGGAACAAGGTCAGAAACAAGACATGTCCACTCCCACCATATTTATTCAACATAGTACTGGAAGTCCTAGCCACAGCAATCAGACAACAAAAAGAAATAAAAGGCATCCAAATCGACAAGGAATAAGTCAAACTGTCACTATTTGTAGATGATATGATATTCTATATAGAAAACCCAAAAGACCATCAATAAAAATGCTAGAACTGAAACAAATTCAGTAAAGTCTCAAGATACAAAATCGACATATTAGAAATCTGTTGCATTTCTATACACCAACAATGAAGAAGCAGAAAGAGAAATTAAGAAAACAATCCCAAAAACATTTACAAAAATTATTTCCAAAAACAATAAGATATCTAGGAATAAACCTAACCAAAGAGGTGAAAGAACTGTACTCTGAAAACTATAAAACACCGATGAAATAAACTGAACACAACAAAAAGAAATGGAAAAACATTCCATGCTTATGGATTCAAGAACAAATATTGTTAAAATGCTTTACTACCCAAAGTAAACTACATATTTAATACAATACCTATCAAACTACCAACAGCATTTTTCACAGAACTAGAACAAAAAATTCTAAATTTTATATGGAACCACAAAAGACCCCAAATAGCCAACACAATCATGAAAAAGACAAGCAAAGCCGGAGGCATAACAATTCCAGACTTCAAGTTATATTACAAAACTGTAATGATCAAAACAGTATGGTACCAGCATAAAAATAAACACACAGATCAATAGAACAGAATAGAAAATCCAGAAATAAATGAACAATTATATGGTCAATTAATCTTTGACAAAGCAAGACAAATATCCAATGGGAAAAAGACAGTCTCTTCAACAAATGGTGTTGGGAAAACTGGCAGCAACATGCTAAAGAATGAAACTGGACCACTCTCTTACAGCATACACAAAAATAAATTCAAAGACCTAAATATGAGACCTGAAATCATAAAAATCATAGAAGAGAACACAAATGGTAATTTCTCTGACATTGGTTGTAGCGACTTTTTCTAGATAGGTCTCTGAGTCAAGGGAAACAAAAACAAAAATAGACTACTGGGACCACATTAAAATAAAAAGCTTCTGTGCAGCAAAAGGAAACAATCAACAAAACTAAAAGGCATGAATGGGAGAAGATATTTGCACAGCACATATCTGATAAAGGGTTAGTATCTAAAATATATAAAGAACTCACCAAACTCAACACCCAAGAAGTAAATAATCTAATTTAAAAATGAGCAGAAGACATGAACAAGTATTTCTTCAAAAAAGACATACACATGGCCAACAGGCACATGAAAAGATGCTCAACATCACACATCATCATGGAAATACAAATCAAAACTACAATGACATAACATCTCACAAATGTCAGAATGGCTAAAATCAACAACACAAGAAACAACAGGTGATGAGGATGTGGAGAAAAAGGAACACTTGTGCACTGTTGGTGGGAATGCAAACTGGTGCAGCCACTCTGGAAAACAGTATGGAGGTTCCTCAAAAAGTTAATAATAGAACTACCCTACGATCCAGCAATTGCACTACTAGGTATTTACTCAAAGGATACAAAAATACTAATTCAAAGGGACACATGCACTCCCATGTTTATGGCAGCATCATTTACAATAGCCAAGATATGGAAACTGCACAAGTCCATCAGTCCATTGACTGATGAATGGATAAAGATGTGGCATATATATATATATATATATATATATATATATATATATATATATACAATGAATTATTATTCAGTCATAAAAAAGAATAAAATGTTGCCATTTGCAATCATGTGGATGGAGCTAGAGAAATGCTAAGGGAAATAAGTCAGTCAGAGAAAGAAAAATACTATATGATTTCATTCATATGTGGAATTTAAGGAACAAAACAAATGAACAAAGAGGAAAGAGAGAAAGAGGCAAACCAAGAAACAGACTCTTAACTATAGAGAACAAACTGAGGGTTACCAGAGGGGAGGTGGGTGGAGGGATGGATTAAATAGGTGATGGGGATTAAGGAGTACACTT
Organism: Halichoerus grypus; assembly: GCF_964656455.1. Lineage (NCBI taxonomy): Eukaryota > Metazoa > Chordata > Mammalia > Carnivora > Phocidae > Halichoerus > Halichoerus grypus. Next base: position 102,394,223 of record NC_135716.1, on the reverse strand, counting down.
GTGATGAGCGAAGAGGTGATTAAAATAAAAACTTAAAAAAAAAGAAAAAAACTTCTTTTTGGGTGTCTTTTTCAAACTTTCAGGAAACAAAAGCATTATGTGTGTAAGATTGATAAAGCTTACACTTTTGATTTCCTCTTCTGATCATACTTCCACTTGAATCAACAATAACAAAAATGTTATTAAACAAATTATTTCACCTTGCGATGAAGGGAAGATTCTATTTGGAGAAAGAAAAGGAGAAAGAAGCTTGAATTAGGCATAAAACCCTTACATAAACCTAAATTATGAATGAAACCTTTAAGCTGAATGGAAACTTTTATAATGTCTTACACAATGTCCTTTCTTAGAGTGTGAAATTGTTTAAACCTTAGTCTAGAATTTCCCTTTGCACGTGAACATTTACTTCTCATTTGTGCCAAAATCCATTCATTCAGTTCACACTTATTGGGTGTCTTTGACTACTGCCACCATTCCTATAGGTTCTGCCTCCTCCTGAAATCACATGTATCAATGGGTTTTAAGTATTTTATATGGTCACCTTTTTAATATATATTTCCTTTTTTTTCAATGTTTTTATGAAGCTCATGTCTCAATCTTAATACCAGAACAAAACATTTCTTTAAATTATATAAGATTGGTTGAGGGGCGCCTGGGTGGTTCAGTCGGTTAAGCGTTTGTCTGCCTTCAGCTCAGGTCATGATCCCAGGGTCCTCGGATAAAGACCCATGTCCAGCTCTCTGCTCAGCGGAGAGCCTGCTTCTCCCTCTGCCACCAACTCGTGCTTTCTCTGTCTCTCTAGTGCTCTCTCTCTCTCAAATAAATAAATAAAATCTTTTTTTGAGAAAGAAAGATTGGTTGATTTAGACATAGAAAATGCAGATTGATAAAAATTTTAAAATTAACAATACACTTAGAAGTTTAGTTCATGGCTTTTCACTATACAACTAAAAACATCATTGAAAAAGCACATTATCACGAAGTCTCTCAGGATAAGGTGTGAAAGTAAATATCAGAGTGTTACAATGTTATACTTTTTTGATACTTAATATATAAATTAACTACTTGACACATTATTTTCTTTATACCTTTAACACATATATGTGTTCCATAACAATGAATACCTTAGTTTACTTCTGTTTCAATTTCTTTTAAATCATATGAGAAAGTATGTATTCTATTACAAGATTTTTATTACACTACATTTTATGTTTATAAAATGCAGCTCTGTTGATATATGTAGATGAGGCTCATTTATTATTGCTGTTGTTTTATATCATAATGTGTAACCATACCACATCATATTTACCATTCTCAGTATGACAGATATTTTGATTTGTTTCCAGTGTTTTTGTATTATAAACAACTCTATAAATATTCTTGTACATGTCTCCTGGAACATAATCCTGGAGAAATTCATGGTATATATATCCAGAACTGAAATAGTTTGTAAGATGTGTACATGTTAACCTTTAAAAATCATGCCAAATTGTTTTCCAAAGCGAGGGTACTGGTTACATGTCACCAGCAGTGTACATAAATTGCAGTTATTCACATTCTTATGAATACACATTAGCTAATTTTTTCATTTTCCAGTTTTCCCATACTAGTAAGTATAAAATGATGGCAGTTGTTGTTTAATTTGAAATTCCATGATTATGTTTATTGCACACATTTTTTCTTCCATGAAAATAGTATTCATATTTTCTCATTTTGGGGAGTTGAATGTATATTATCATGTTGCTCTTTAGATACCGTTTATATGTTCTGAAAATTAATCCATTATTAGTTATGTGGTTTACAATTGATTCTTCCTAGGCTAAGTCTTGTTTTTTCCTCTTAACATTTTAAAGCTTATAAAAAAAAAAGTAACATGTATAATTATAGTCTTTTCAGTCTTCCAGGCTATTTATATTAGATGCAATAATACTGGAGGGATGATATTATTCTAACATTTTATGAAATTTTTGAGGAAGAAGAAATCTACTTAGAGGATAAAAGACCCTTCCAACGTCAAATTAGAATGTTTTTGAAATCCAGTTATGTTCTAGGCTATGCTTTATGGTCATGATTTTGGTTTTAGAACACATCATTTTTAGAACACTTCTCTTTAGAATAAATATACTTTCTTGCATGAGGATTGGATCCAGCTGGTATTTTTTTTTTACCTCTTGGAATATTTGACATATTAATTGAGTCTCCTGACTCTAGATTTTGGATTAAGATGCCCTTAGTTACTTCTTATTGGCACTTGAGCAAGTAAAATCAATAATTTTGCTTGCAAACAAACACATTATAGGTCAGTGAAATCTATAGTTACAAGTATAATACAAAACTAAAATATTACGTAATTTAATGGTTACTTGATTTGTGTTAGAACTATGGAAATAAAATCCAATTTTAATTTTTAAAAAATTTTGTATATACTATGAATACTGGATTACTATTAATTCCAAGTAGCATCCAATAATCCATTATTTAGTGTAGCATTTTGGTGCAAAATGAATAAAGACTGTGTATAAACTAAATCGACCCATGTAAAACAAAGAATGTCTACTTTTACTCCAAACTTCTGATTTTTAATAGCAAATGGACTGCAAGAGCAATGAAACATTTTTCCATTAATGAAAATATTATTTTAAACAAAAAGAGATGGAATTGCATTATAATTACGCTCCTCATGCCAAATTTATTATATGTTCTAAATCAAACAAAAAAATAAGAATTTGCACCATTAGTAGGTCAATCTTAGAGCACATATATTTTTAATAAAACTCTCTATTGCGTTTGCAATTGTTTATGTGGCTTCCTCATATGGTTAGCAGCTGGGAGTTTTGTAACATCAAGACCATGAAAAGTTCTACATAATTCTCAGTGTTCTCCTTATGCAAAATCATAACAGTAGCAGAGTTAGGAATTTAAGCCTTAGAAAAATAATGCATTTTAATGCATTCGAGAGAAATGACCTTAGTGTTCTACAACAATACCAAAACTACCTGAGGTATTCACAAGGGCTTTAAAACTGAATAACTGATGTAATATATCAAAAACTAATGATGTAATGTATGGTGATTAACATAACATAATAAAATTAAAAAAAACTGAATGAAAGTATAAAAGTTGGTGCAGGGATATGGGATGATAGTTCACACTGTGGGCTGTATGGAAAAGCATGCATTTAAGGAACAGACCTGTTTGTGACTTAACTCACCCTTTTACTAGCTGTGTAGTTTATTTTAATGTATAAAACAGGACAGTTAATACTAGCGTAGGTTAGGCTGGAGTGAAAAATAACCCTAAAACTTGAGTGGCTTATAAAAGAAAAGGGTTTTTTGTTTGTCATGAATTGACAAACTCTATCATATCTGCTCTCCATCATATCTGCTCACTCTGTGACAGAGTCTGATAGGGAAAACACTATCTCAAAGTTGTGATCAGCCAAAGCAGAGGAAAAAAGCTCCCACAAAATAATAATACAATCCGAAAATGACATGTGTCACCTTCACTCACAATATATTGGCTAATACTCATCATATAGCCCCACCCAGCTGTGGTGGAGTTCAAAAGCATTCCTACCAGGTGCCTGAGAAGCAGAGATCCAGAAACACTAGATGCAGCATAAAAGACTAGCAAAGTGTTGTTGATAATTTACTAATAATCTGCATAAAGTTTCTAACATAGTCTTTATGAAATATAATGGCAAATATCTGGAAACATTCTTCATTAAGGGTTGGCACCTAGCATAAAATAACATCATCTATAAACAGAATTTGTTTATGCTTTATAGTCCTTATGTTAAGTTTCTTTGATGAATATATTTTAAAAATACACAAAGGATATCTTTTTTCATTTTTAAATATTCATAATGGCATTACCATGCTTTGTTAATTATCCAGCTAATATGAAATCTAGAAATGTCAGAAAATCAAAGAACTTATGTTTCCAGATATTATTTGGATCTTTTCCAAATTTATTAAATATGACAAGAAAGTTCATATAGCAAAGTGTTAATTAATCTTCAAATGAAGAGAAATCAAACAATAAATTTTGTGATTCAACCCTTTACATTTTTTTGACAATTAGACCCAGAAAACTATTTTCTTTCCCAAGAGCATGCAATTATTTGTTGGTGGGGGTGGAAAAATAGTGTCCTTCATATTTTCTCACTTTATTATTAGTGAGGGAGATAGAATGACTACAGATATGTTCCAATTTCTAAAAGTTCTGGCCTTCTAAATTGTTCCACACAGAATAGTATGTATAGTATTAAAATTCCTAAAATGAACAAATAAAATTTACTGCACATTTCTAAAAGTCTGCAAGACTATGAAAAGTACAGTTTAATTCTGTCTGTATGCAAAAAATTATATGTCCCAGACTTATTTATCTTATAACTGGAAGTCTGTACCGTACATAGACTTTTAAAAATTAGACTTTAAAACTACCAAAAAAAGAGAACTTGATATATCTCTTCAAGGCATTTTGTTTAAATCCAAAGAATATTGCTGAGAAAAAGAGATTTTACAGCCATAACCATATTTGATATTTACCTAAATGTGAAAATTTGCCTACCACTTACCTAAACTGTGCATATCTCTGTTAACTTAAGATGAACGTCTGTAAACTAACAAAAATACTAAAACACATACCTAGGGATTCTCCAATAAAATTATAAATCCACTGACTTTAAAGGACTTACAAATATACATAAATATATATAGTACTGGGGAGATTTTTTTTAAGGCATGGCAATTATCATTCATGCTTTTAGAAGTAATTCAGAATGGAGTTTTTTTGTTTTTTGTTTTTTTTCCAGAGGGAAGAGTTATATTTTCCATTCTCCTACCCTTCAGGCTTGGATAACTGCTCCAAGTTGGGACATTCTAACCCTTGTCATATAATATTACTCCGACAAGGTCAACTGTGGCAAACTTTCCCAGGATCAGAAACTGATTCTTAATCCCTGTTGAGAGATAAAGCTGGGTGATACAAGCTGTGAGATAAATACAGACACTGACTCTGTGGTCGACACTCATAAGCCCTCTACTTTATTGCATCTCACTTGAAGCTAAAGAATTACTAAGTATCAGGAATGCAATGAAACTACAAGTTTTGTAAGAGGCAAGTGAGTGTTTGTTATCCTGACATCTGAAATCTAGGAACAAGAATTCTTAACACTTACTTGTTATAAAACAAATGTAAGACTGCTTAATGTAATGGTCAATAAATCAAAACTAAGTTTAAAAAAGTAAAACTATAGTCTATAGCTAATATCACGCTTAATAGTAAATTGAGAAATAAGGCAAGGATGTCAACTCTAACCACTGTTATTCAGTATGTCACTGAAATACCTAGATAGTTAATAAGGCAAGAAAAGGCATACAAATGGAAAGGAAGATACAAAATTTTCCCAATTTACCAATGACATTATAATCAACATAAAAAAATCCCGGGAATCTACAAAACAAAAAACAAAGACCAAAACAAAACAAAACAAAACAAAACAAAACTTCCTAAACTAATAGTGGGTTCAGCAAGGTCTCAGTATACAAAATCAACATACAAAAATGAATTTCTATAGAGGGGCAATAAACACATGGAAACAAAAATTAAAAACAATACCATTTATAATAGCTCAAAAATGAAATACATAGGTTAAATCTAATAAAACATATACAGTATTTGTATACTGAAAATTACAAAACACTGATGAAAGGAAACAAAGATCTAAGGAAATGAGAAGACATGACCTTTTCTATGATTTTGAAAACTCAATGTAGTAAGGATGTTGACTCTCCCCCAATGGATCTATAGGTATAGTGCAATTCCTATCAAAATCCCAGTAACATGTTTTGTAGATATTAAAGAGTTTATCCTAAAAATTACATGGAAAGGCAAGGAAACTAGAATAGCTAAAACAATTTTGAAAAAGATGAATAGGGACGCCTGGGTGGCTCAGTCGGTTAAGCAGCTGCCTTCAGCTCAGGTTATGATCCCAGGGTCCTGGGATCGAGTCCCAAGTCCTGAGTCCCTCATCAGGCTCCTTGCTCAATGGGGAGCCTGCTTCTCCCTCTACCTGCTGCTCCCCGCTGCTTTTGTGCACCCTCTCTCTCTCTCTGACAAATAAATAAATAACATCTTAAAAAAAAAAAGAAAAAGATGAATAAAATGGGATGGCTCTCTAACCAATTTTAAACCTTACTATTTAGCTACAGCAATCAGATAATGTAGTACTGACAAAGGATAAATACACTGATCAGTGAGACTCAATAAAGAATATAGAAATAGAGCCAATCACTACCCCAAAAATACAGCCAATTGCTTTTTTAACAAGGCACACAATCTATTACATCTCTCTCTTTCTCTCTCTCTCACATAAATAAATAAATCTTTAAAAAATGGAGAAAGAATAGTTTTCTTAAATTGCTGGAACAATTGGATAAATATAGGCAAAAAAACAAACCAAAACAAAATAAACAACAAACAACAACAAAAGTCAATCAAACCTCACATCTTATACAAATATTAACTCTAAATGAATTAAATATTTAAATGTAGAATATAAAACAGTGAAACTTACAGAAGAAAATATAGGAGAAAGTATGGAGGACCTAGGGGTAGGTGAAGAATTCTTAAACAGGAAAAGAAAAGCACAATAAATTGATAAACTCACTTAATCAAAATTAAAGATTCTGTTAAGGGGTGCCTGGGTGGCTCAGTTGGTTAAGCTTCTGCCTTTGGCTCAGGTCATGATTCTGGGGTCCTGGGACTGAGCCCCAAGTAGGGCTCGCTGCTCAGTGGGGAGCCTGCTTCTCCCTCTCCCAGCCCCCTGCTTGTGTTCCCTCTCTCGCTGTGTCTCTCTCTGTCAAATAAATAAATAAAATCTTTAAAAAAAATAAAGAACCTGTTAAGATGATAAAAAGGCAATTTAAAATGAGAGAAAATATCTTCAAACCACATATCTGAAAAAGGACTCATATTTAGTGTATATACAAAACTCTCAAAATGTAATAGTAAACATAAACATAAACACACACACACTCACTCACAATCTAATTGGAAATTGGGCAAAAGACATGGAACATTTTACCAAAAAAGAATATACAAATGGCATATAAACACATAAGCACATGACAAAATATTCAACATCATTAAACATTTAGTGAAATGCAAGTTAAAACCATGATGAGATATTACTACAGTTAATATGAGTTTAAAAATAGTGACAATAACAAATCTGGTTAGGATGTGGAGAAATTTCGTCATTCAGAGATTGATGGTAGGAATGTAAATATAAATGGTACAGTGACTCTGGAAAATAGTTTGAGAATTTCATTTTAAAAAGTACACTTTTCATACAATTCAACAATCCCATTCCTGGTCACTTATCCCAAAGAAATGAAAACTCACGTTCGCATGCACAGAAACGTACCATGAAGGTTCACAGCAGTTTTACTTGTCATAACCGCAAAGTGGAAATGACCTGAATGGCCTTCAAAAAAAACCTGTGGCATATCCCCATGGAATGTAGTATATCATAGAATACTACTCAGTAATGAAAATGAATGAACTATTTTTTTTTTTAAAGATTTTATTTATTTATTTGATAGAGCGAGAGAGCACAAGCAGGGGGAACAGTAGAGGGAGAGGGAGAAGCAGGTTCCCCACCAAGCAGGGAGCCCGATGCGGGGCTCGATCCCAGGACCCTGGGATCATGACCTGAGCCGAAGGCAGACGCCTAACCATCTGAGCCACCCAGGCGCCCCGAAAATGAATGAACTATTGATACACACAAAAACCTGATTAAATATCAAAAGAATTATATTGAGTGAAAAAATAATCTCCACAGAGATTACTTATTGTATGATATTCTTGAAATTTCATAATATTTATTTACATGATATTCTTGAAGTGATAAAGCTATAATGGCATACACAGATTAGTGATTGACTAGGGCTAGGGATATGGAAGAGAGGGATAAAGGATGGCTGTCATTCATGAAGGAGTAGCCTGAGGGAAATTTTTGTGGTGTTGGAATAATTCTGTATCTTGATTATGGCAGTGGTTAAATAAATGTATATATGCAATAAGCTTGTATAGAAATTTACACACAAAAAACGAGTGCATGCAAAACTGTTGAAATCTGAACAAGGTCCGGGGATTGCACCAATGTCAATTCCCTCGTTTTGCTACTGTACTACAATTGCTTGATCTTGCCTTTGGGGGAAACTGGGTGAAGAGTACATGCGACCTCTTTACTACTTTTGTAATTTCCAGTGAATTTATAATTATTTTAGGTAAAAAGTTAAAAACACACTAAGTAAGAATAAAAGCAACAACAACAAACAATATCAATGATGTTAAGATGGAGGAATATACATGAAAAATTTATGCCTGGCACTGTAGCCTGGCTAGAGGTACATAGGAGATGTGGTTATAGAATACTTTGATACCAGTACAAAGAAAATAACCTAAACAGATATAATATTGACAGTACCATAAGGTTAAAGAAACTATTTATTTTTTAAATGTTGTTTATTTTTTAAAGATTTTATTTATTTATTTGACAGAGAGAGACACAGCGAGAGAGGGAACACAAGCAGGGGGAGTGGGAGAGGGAGAAGCAGGCTTCCTGCGGAGCAGGGAGCCCAATGGGGGGTTTGATCCCAGGAACCTGGGATCATGACCCCAGCCGAAGGCAGATGCTCAATGACTGAGCACCCAGGCACCCCTAAAGAAACCATTTAAAACAAAATTACAATTCTGAGGCTAGCAGAGATTTGTTTCCCCTGGACAGGAAATACCATGAGATATTAGATTTGCACTGTACATTTGGGAATCAATTTAATATTCACTCAGTGAAAAATAACAAGCTTCAGATAATTATTTTATTTACAGGAATATTATTATTCTTAATAATGATATTGACAATAAAAAAGCATGTGTAAATCCTCCTTTAATTTTTTTATGAGTCTCAAGGGATTTATAAATAAATTATGTCTTGTTAAGCCTATCAAAGTTTGCAAGATGCCCTTAGCACGCACAGTGAAGATTCAATTGGAGTTCACAGATTTGGTAAATGGAAAAAATTATAACTCAGATTTTCTAGTTTTAATTCAGAATTTCCCTATTGCTACACAAGTCTGATTCCAATATTAATATATAGTTTTTATTTATAATAAATAATATTTTGCAATTGTATTACATTGTAGTCAAGATGAAATTATGTACAATGAATGTTTACAGGGAATTATTTACAATTATTTACAATATTTCTATACTTACATGTTCTTTGGGTTTGATTCCTAAGGCTTAATATTTAAAATATAAGTACATTGAAAATCATATTCTTGGGACACCTGGGTGGCTCAGTCGGTTAAGCGTTTGCCTTCCGCTCAGGTCATGATCCCAGGGTCCTGGGATCGAGCCCCGCATCGGGCTCCCCGCTCTGCGGGAAGCCTGCTTCTCCCTCTCCCTCTGCTGCTCCCACAGCTGTTTTCTCTCTCTCTCTGTCAAATAAATAAAAAATATTTTTTAAAAAAAGAAATAAAAGCATATTCTTTAATGGAACTTGGGATAAATTACTTTGTAACTGAAGAATGCTCACATTTGAGAACCTTTAAAGTCTTGTACATCTGCGTTTGCAGTTTGGATCACAAAGTTACAGAATATAGCATAACATTTTATTTTATTCAATGAGTAAAACAATTCATGTAAAATATAAAAGCAGACAACTTATGTTATTGTACTTCAGTGAAAGCATCATGAAGGAGCAACAGGCATGATGATGGCCAGCCTCTCAAAAACAAATAATACGGATCAGTGAAATATTTAGAAATACTATGTCAACTCTGAAATTATTCTTATCATATGTCACACCAAGTTGAATGTGGATAACGTAATAGATTATTATGTGAAGGCAATGATTCACTAAAGGATGAAATAAAGTAAAGTAAAATGTATTTTTACATAGAAAATAAACAAAGAAAGCTGCAGTCACCAAGAAAATGCTCCTCCTCAGATTGGTTACTCCTCCTTGGATGTGCCATTTCAGTTCCCACATGACATTTGGCATTTTTTATCTTGACACATTACAGTCTTAAACCTATGACCTTCCAGAGAGTTTAGCAGAGTCAGAACTATTACTGCAAAGATAAGGGGATAATTTAGTTTTTCAAATATGGTTTGGATAAATGTCAAGACAACCTATTGCCAATGTAAAAACTCAAATGGAGAGCGCCTTCAAAAAGTTCCACTTCATGATATAAAGAGGAAGACTCTCTGCCATCAGTATTTGATGAATAAAAGAATATTTTGAATGAATTTTTTTCTATTTATAAGTTCCACAATGTGAATTCAATTGGGATATAAAAATCTGATGGCCTGACATTTCAAGATTCATTAAGCTCAGAGAATTGTGAATTCATCACTGGGTGAATTTTTTGTTTACTCCTCATTCCACTGTACTGCTCTCCAAATGATTAGTTAATAGAAGCCAGAAAAAAAAAAAGTGCATTTATATTTATCTCTATAATAACAAATAGCAAGCTAATAAACAACAGAACCAAGAATTAAATTTGGTTCTAAAACTTAAAATAAATAATGAAGGAGGTTAACAAGTAGAGCTAATAAATTAAGATTACTAGGTGAGGTTTAAGTCACAGGGGGTAAAGATCACTCACACATTCTTCAATATAAAAAGAGCAGGATTAGTAGCTTGAGAACAGGGGTTTTGGAAAAAGAAATATCTGAGTTTGAGTTTTTGTATTCATTTGCCATGAACATGAACAATGCATCTTACATTTCCAAGTCTAAGGTTCCTAAGCTATAAAATTGTGTCATAAATAAGACCAATTTCATAGGAATGTTGTCAGATTTCAATGACTTAATCTATTACAGTGTTTTTAAAAACACCTAGCACAAAATAACTATCAATAAGTCTTAGCTATTTTGAGTCCTGCATTATTCCCAGAAAAATGGAAAAATGTGAAGATTCTCTAGACAATGTATACCCTCTTAGTCCATTTCTATTGACAGACACCAATCTGATAGCTTTTGGGGAAAAATTGATAATAAAACACAGATGATTTTATTTAAAAATTAACCTCTTCATGTGCAAGTCTGAATTCATTCTTCGCAAAATGTTTGTTTACAGTTACATTATTATGACATTAATAGTTTTTCTGTAAGCAAGTTGGTAATGGAACTGAATGTAGTTCGGGGTTAATGTTGATTTTGCTAGACAATAAAAATTATTATAGATCTAATCATATTATGAAAATTAGTGCATGCTTTTTGTGGAAAATTTGAAGGCAGAAAGGGAAAATTGGATTAATTTACTATATTTTATGGTCTGCTATTTTTTTAATTTATTTTTTTCATGAACATTTTTCCATGTCATTAAATTGTCAACAAAATCCTCATTTTTAATGGCCACATAATCAATCCAATGAATTCTGAAAACTACTTTACAAGCTGTGTAGCTTCTTTGAATCTTAGTTTCCTTGTCTGCAGCTTGGTGGTGATAATAATATCCACCCCAAAGGCTTAGTGTGAGGACTAAATGAGGCAATGGTTGTGAAAAAGCTGGAATAGTAAGCTAGAATGCACTATACAAATGTTAGTTATTATTAGCTCTGTGAAGCCACTAAGAAGAAGGAACAAAAAATGTGATGGGGTGGATATTGGCAGAAAAAAAAAAAAAAAAAAGCTTTGACTGACTATTATTTTATAGCTCTTTCCTACTTCAAGAGGAGGAATGGATTTCCTAAGAGGTTTTGGTTTTGTTTTTTTTTTTTTTACTTCTACGTTAGTATTGCTACAACATAAGTAGAATAAACCCTCCAAAAAAGATAGAAGGTAGAAAAAAAGTCAAAGTCTATAAGCAGGCAGAGAGCAAGAAGTAGGAAGATTTACATCAAGTGGTTACCCTCTTTTAAAGGATTAAAACAAATCAGATTCATTAAAATATTTTTATTTTTTTAATTTTTATTTACATTCCAGTTAGTTAACATAAGTGTAATATTAGTCTCGGGTGTAAAATATAGTGATTCAACACTTCCATACAACATCCTGTGCTCATCACAAGTGCACTCCTTAATCCCCATCATCTATTTAAAACATCCCCCCATCTTCCTCCCCTCTGGTAACCATCATCTTGTTCTCTATAGTTAAGAGTCTGTTTCTTGGTTTGCCTCTTTCTCTCTCTTCTTCCCCTTTGTTCATTTGTTTTGTTTCTTAAATTCCATATATGAGTAAAATCATATGTATTTATTTTACTCTGACTTATTTTGCTTAGCATAATACTCTCTAGCTCCATCCATGTTGCTGCAAATGGCAAGAGTTCATTCTTTTTTATGGCTGAGCAATATTCCATTGTGTATATAGACTACATCTTCTTTTTTTTTTTTTTTTAATTTTATTTATTTATTTGACAGAGAGAGACATAGTGAGAGCAGGAACACAAGCAGGGGGAGTGGGAGAGGGAGAAGCAGGCTTCCCGCGGAGCAGGGAGCCCGATGTGGGACTCGATCCCAGGACGCTGGGATCATGACCTGAGCCGAAGGCAGACGCTTAACGACTGAGCCACCCAGGCGCCCTAGACTACATCTTCTTTATCATTTCATTTGTCAATGGGCACGTGGGATCTTTCCATATCTTGCCTATTTCAGATAATGCTGATATAAACATCAGGGTGCATATATCCCTTTGAATTAGTATTTTTGTATTCTTTGAATAAATACCTAGTAGTGCAATTGCTGGGTCATAGGGTAGTTCTATTTTTAACTTTTTGAGGAACCTCCATACAGATTTCCAGAGTGGTTGCACCAGTTTGCATTCCCACCAACAGTGCAAGACTGTTCCCCTTTCTCCACATCCTTGCCAACACCTGTTGTTTCCTGTGTTGTTGAGTGTAGCCATTCTGACAGGTGTAAAGTCATATATCATTGTAGTTTTAATTTGTATCTCCCTGATGATGAATGATGTTGAACATTTTTCATGTGTCTGTTGGCCATCTATATGTCTTTTTTGGGGAAATGTTTATTCATGCCTTCTGCCCATTTTTTAATTGGATTATTTACTTTTTGGGTGTTGCATTTTACAAGTTCTTTATATATTTTGGATACTAACTTTTTATCAGATATGTCATTTGCAAATATCTTTTCCCATTCAGTAGGTTGCCTGTTAGTTTTGTTGATTGTTTCCTTTGCTATGCAGAAGCTTTTTATTTTGATGAAATCCCAATAGTTTATTTTTGCTTTAGTTTCCCTTGCCTCAGGAGACGTATCTAGAAGGAAGCTGCTACAGCCAATGTCAAGGAGTTTACTGCCTATGTTCTCCTCTAGGATTTTTATGGTTTCAAGTCTCACATTCAGGTCTTTCATTCATTTTGAATTTATTTTTTGTGTATGGTGTAAGAAAGTGGTCAAGTCTCATTCTTCTGCATGTTGCTGTCCATTTTCCCCAACACCATTTGTTGAAGACACTGTCTCTTTTTACGTTGGATATTCTTTCCTGGTTTGTCAAAGATTAATTGACCATATAATGGTAGCATCATTTCTGGGTTTTCTATTCTGTTCCATTGATCTATGTGCCTATTTTTCTACTAAAAAAGAGAACTACAGGCCAATATCCCTGATGAACATGGATGCAAAAATTCTCAATAAAATACTAGCAAACTGAATCTAAAATACATTAAAAAAATTATCCATCACAATTGAGTGGCATTTATTCCTGGGTTGCAAGGGTGGTTCAATATTCACAAATCAATCAGTGTGGAACACCACATTAATAAAAGAAAGGATAAGAACCATATGATTATTTCAATAAATGCAGAAAAAGTATTTGACAAAGTACACCATCCATTCGTGATACAAACCCTCAACAAAGTCTGTTTGGAGGGAATAAACCTCAATATAAGAGGGCATATATGAAAAACCCACAGCTAACATCATCCTCAATGAGGAAAAACAGAGATTTCCCTCTATGGTCAAGAACAAGACAGAGATGTCCACTCTCACCATTGTTACTTAACATAGTACTGGTAGTCCTAGCCACAGCAATTAAACAACAAAAAGAAATAAAAAGGCATCGAATTGGCAAGAAGGAAGTCAAACTTTCACTATTTGCAGATGACATGATACTCTATATAGAAAACCCTAAAGACTCCATCAAAAAACTGCTAGAACTGATAAATTCAGTAAAATCACAGGATACAAAATCAATCTACATAAATCTATTGTCCTTCTATACACCAATAATGAAGAAGCAGAAAGAGAAACCAAGGAATCAATCCCATTTACAATTGCACCAAAAACCATAAGATACCTAGGAATAAACCTAATGAAAGAGGTGAAAGACTTGTGTTCTGAAAATTATAAAACACTGATGAAAGAAATTGAAGATGACACAAAGAAATGGAAACACATTCCATGCTCATGGATTGGAAGGACAAATGTTGTTAAAATGTCTGTACTACCCAAAGCAATTTACACACTTAATGCAATCCCTATTAAAATACCAAAAGGATTTTTCACAAAGTTAGAACAAATAATCCTAAATAAAAAAATGGAACCTCAAATATTTTAAAATATTCATTCTTATAATTTAATGTCTTGAATGATTTGAGATATATTTTGCTTTAGAGAGCATCAAAAATCAGGGACCGTGCTTCATCTTACTGTAACTCTTGCATTTTTTTTAAGTAGTCTCCATGCCCATTCTGGAGCCCAATGCAGGGCTTGAACTCACTACTGAGATACCCAGGTGCCCCAGCTCCTGCATTTCTTCATTTTGACTAAATTCAGTATTCAAAAATAATCATTTGGTGTAGGGGAATATTCTAATTTTATAGTTATGGGAGAATGGTCTAAAAAAGAATTTGTCTCAAAAATCTCTTGATAGTGTTTCTATCATAGTAAAATACAGAAAAACATTAGGATGGTTTTTGGTCTACTATTTCTTGGGAGGTTTCAAAATGTTGAAATATGTCAAAGAGCCACGCAGCCAGTTTTATTGCTATGTACAACCATGCACTTTATCTTAGTAAAGTTCAATATAACTAAAGATAAGACTTGTGTAGCAAAAGCAAATCATATGTTTGTATTGGGCTGAATGATACAAGACTGAGTTCAACCACCAATTCCTCTAGTTCTGCTACCAATTTAGGCAATGACTAGTAGCAAGTCAATTAATCATCTCTGCCTCAGTTTCTACTTTTGTAAAATATATTCTTTAATAGGTATTTAACAATAACACTATTTTTATAATTGTACCATTCTTATTGTACATCTTAATTACAAGTATGTGAATCCTTATTTCATATCACTTAAGTATAGTGAGCATTTGCTTATAATGCAAGTCAAATCCCATCCCATGTATACACAGCTATGTTTTGTAGTCGTCTGTCATTTAAAACAGAATTTATGACAAGTCTTCCCTCTCTCTCTTTCTTAACCTCAATCATACATCATATTTCTTTTTTTACTCATTTTGTGGTCCTCACTGAACTACTCTAAATCTTTCCTGTGTTTTTTTCATCATCATCGTCATTTCTCTTTTCAAGCCTTCTTTTTTCCTTTTAAAGAGACATAAAAATGTGTTACAAATGTAACTGGACTTGGCTTCATTTTTTTGAAATTACAACTTGGCTCTCACAAAAGCTACTTACATTAACTCAACATGTCTCTAAATTTGTGTAGAAAAATCAGTGTGAAAGATAAAAAAAATAACAATTTTTTCCTTTTGTAAATTTTAGAAGGGAAAAATAAGGAATGATATATGAACAGAGAAAACAATGCTGTTCTGAACATCATATTGTTTACATTCCATTTGTGGAAATATGACTTACAGAGGGCAAACAATAGAACCTCACACATAGTTGAGTCAACAAGTATTTATAGAGTGGGTAATAAGTAGCTAACCAACTGTTCCAGATGTGTTGGTGGTCCAGATGAGGATTGTAGTTTAGAGCACAAAGTACCTATGTGATCTATTGTGCTTCTGAAGACATTTGTTTAAACATTATGAGCTCCTATGAAGAATGGTTGGTATGCTGGCCAGGGATCAAATCTGTCAAACTCCTTGAAGATAGTTAGGCTTCCAAAGTGGACTCTGTAATAAAGTTAGAGAACCCAGGATGGAGCAAAACCAGAGATAAATGAGTCCACTAAAAGAGACTTCACTCATTGTCTGAATAAGTACTTCCATCTGAAGATCTTTCCAAAGGAGGCAAATGTAATCCTGCTTAACTTAGAAAAGCCTCTGAGAAAGAGTAATATTTGAACTTGGCTTCGAAATCTCATGCTTTCCCAAGATACAAATTGCTACAATACTTTGGTAGATTTTATCACATAATTTTTGTCTTTTCCCAAATGATTTAAAATCATATTCTTATTACATGCATTCAAATTAATTTTGTTTTGATTATTGTTTTTGAATTCTGAGCACCTCTAAAATGGTCCATGAGAATAGAGAGTTGGTCCATTTGTTGCTTTATTTTCAGCTCACTAAATAAACTAACCTTTGGGTGATACAGAATGAATTAATCTCGGGGAGCCTTAAAACCCATGTTGCAATAGCTGATTTGTTGAGTTTCTTTAAGGAGGCAATCACTGATGTTCATTTTCAATCACTAAGTTGAGAATTGCTCCCATAGTTCTTCTTTCCTATTCTCCAAGGTCACATGTGCTCTGTGAAAAGCAGAAGTAGCAGACCAAGAGATTTTTAAGCTCCATCCCTTACCTTCTGGTCCAAAACTTCCCTCTTCCTATCTGGAATTTCTTGTTTCTAAACAGTGATTATTGCATAGGTTTTCCTCTTTCTTTGCCTTGCAACTGATAAATAACTTTGATATACTACTCAGATTTTAGTTTTGGTTTTGGTTTTACTTCTGAATATGGCTGCTTAGGTCACCCATTTCAATGACCTGCATTGCGACACCCAGACTAAATCAGCTCAGCCTCTCCTCCCCAGTCCCACTCCATCCATAGCCCAGGGAAGGACAGCTCAGAACTCCAGCTTGTATGGAATTACAGAATTTGACAGATTTGTTCTAAGACTGTGATTCACTTGGGACTGCCCCACAGAGCCTGAAGGGACAAAGAAAAAATTATCACCTCCTCCTTTTCCTAAGATCTAACAGTTACAAAGGGTCTCTAAAGTGTTCCTAGTCATGTTGCAGCATATCCCAAAGAGGTTTTTAATGTGTGAAAAATAATCTTTGTAAAAGACTTTTAAATGATTCTTCCCTTTTTATTAATTTAACAAATTTACTCAGAATAGTTTAAATACATTTTCTAATATGCTTTTCTAGCATCTTGAGGCTAGTTAGAAAAGAACTAATTTTGATTAACTAGCTTTGTTTTCATCTCTGCATCATCTCACAATGAAATACTGGTTGGTTGGTTGCTTGCTGCGGTGTTTATGAACCATAGCTTTGTTTGCCTCTTGATTTCTGACAAAACACCTCAGTAAAGCAGAAAATCTATTAAAACTCTATTCCTGATTTGTTTCCTTTATAAGAAAGATGTGCATAGCATTAATATGAATTTTTAGGCTAGATGTTTTCTCTTAGTCCCAAGATTCTTCCAATAAGTGTTTTTCATTCTTTTCACAATCAAAAATAGTAGTTTTTTAAATAGTCATGGTTGTATTTATTAACAGCTTTTCTCAAACTCATATTTTGGTATGTTGAAAATACCTTTATTTTCTGATATCCTTTTTGTTTACAATTTTAAAATATTATTAGGAAAAGAAGAGAGATTCTAATTAACGTTACTTCTGTCCTAGAAAATCTACATGGACTGTTAGGTGAAAAATCACTGGCCTACACAATCTCTCCTGAATTCCACAAAATATATTTCCAATAGCCTATAGAAATGTCAAACTCAATATATTCCACATTGAACTTATTATTTCACCTCCAAGCACCCCTTCCTCAAATTAGTTCTCATTCTATAATCCTAATCTTTTTAAATAGTGCACATTGGTGTACATTGTCAATTAGAAGCCTTGTCTCATCTTCAGCTGGCATCACATGTTTTTTTTTTTTAATTCTCCAAAATCAAGTCAATCACTAAAAACTGTTCATTTAATCACAGAATTGTTTCTTGAATCTGGCTTTTCCTATCAATTTGTATTAGTGACCCCTTATTTTCTGTCACTTAGATTATCATATTATAACTATCTCTCACTTAGATTATTAAAATCGTGCTTTAGCCACCAGAATTTCCTTCAACCTTCCATCTTCCATGCAGCTACTAGATTTCTTATAAAGTAAATCTCCATTCAGTTGTTCAGTTAGTCCATCATTTTTTTATTCTTCCACTCAACAAATCAAACAACACCATCCTCAAACTTAAATTTGATGCTTTCCTTTTTAGGTCGCCCATTAGAAACTCTTAGCCACATTTATGATTCATTCACTGCAAAAGTGTAAATTCAATACTGAATGCATTGGTGCACTAGCTTCATTGTTCACTCTATTTTATATGATCCCCTCTTGTTTACTTTTCTACTTGGTCTCATCATTGTCTTACATTATGTGTAACTTCATCCATGCCACGAGATGAAGCATATATAAAGTCACTTATGGACATTTCCAAACCTAATTTACTGGCTTCAAAAATCATTCTGGGCTTCCCATTGCTCATAAGATAAAGTACAAACACCTTAGCTTGGCTTCATTATCTCGCCTCTACATTCTTTTTTTTTTTAAGATTTTATTTATTTATGTGACAGAGAGAGAGAGAGAGCCCAAGCAGGTGGTGTAGCAGGCAGAGGGAGAGGGAGAAGCAGGCTCCTTGCTGAACAAGGAGCCCGATGTGGGGTTTGATGCCAGGACCCTGGGATCATGACCCGAGCTGAAGGCAGTCGCCTAACAAACTGAGGCACTCAGGTGCCCCTCGCCTCTACATTCTTGAGCATCAAGTCCTACACCCTGTGTTCAGAAACACAGATTTTCTAAGGACTCATAGGATAAGTCCTAGCTTTTTAACTTGCCATGTCTTTATATTTTTGCTGATATCTTCAAACATGCTCTGAGAAGCACAATTATTTCACAACATGCAAGTAAAGATTTCCTCACGTAAAAGTTATAGTGTCAAGTAAGTTTGAAAAGTGGCATATACCACATTCTCCTTATGAAGATCTTGACTGCACAATTGCTTAAACAGTAGTTTTTTCAAACTTGAAGACCTTAAGAATCAACTGGAACATTGTCAAAAGTTATGGATTTTCAGGCCTATTTGAAAGAAGACTATGAATCATGTATCTGAGGTGAGTCCAGTGGTTTGAATATTTGTGTCCCCCTCAAGTTTATATGTTGAAATCCTAATATTCAATGTGATGGTACTAAGAGTGTGGCCTTTGGGAGGTGCTTAGATAATGAGAGCAAAGTTCATGAATGGGATTAGTGCCTTTATAAAAGAGACCTGATAGAGATCCCTAGGCTTTTCTATTGCATTAGGACACAGTGAGAAGTCTGCAACATGAAAGATAGCTTATTCCAGAACACAACCATGCTGTCACCCTGATTTCTCATTTCCCACCACCAGAATTGTGAGGAATGAATTTCTGTTTATAAGTTACCCAGCCTGTGGTATTTTGGTGTAGCAGTCTGAACAGATTAAGACACTGAGTTCATGAAGTCCGTGTCTTGACTAATTGACCTAAATTATGTTTATAATCAAGAAAATTTATGAAAGTGGTTAAAATTTGTGAGCATTCTGCAGTAAAGAAACCTTTTTGTCTTTGTGTAATCCAGTGTTTGTCATACATATTTAGGTATGGACATCTTTTTTACCTGACATCTAGTTCTTCTCAGAAAACATCTTTAAAAATTCTGGCTAATGCTATTCTCTTTATATAAAATTCTTCTCCTATCCAGGAAAATTCCTGGACATCCTTCAAAATGCAGCTCAAAGCAACTTCCACCATGAAGACTTCTGTGGCCTCTCCTACATAGCTCCAGCTACATAGTTCTAGTCACATTGTTTTATTTTAACAAGCCCATTTCCTTCCTTTAGTGTCTGAGTAACTTGAGGGAGCAGAACACATACACACTTTATATGATGAATGCTCATGATGAATAAATTAATGAATGACTCCATGAATGAATGGCAAGATATCATCGAGCTTTCTAGAATAATTATGGCTCAATCAGCACAATATACTCAGAATCAGTGTCAAATTCCAGTTTTATTCTTTATGTCAATCTAACTCATTATTGGGGCTTATGTTAATGTACAGTAATCTTCACATGTGATCTTAGAAAAACTTACTCCCAAGTTTCTGACTACCACCATTCACTATGTCAAATGTCTCTTCTAGACCTTTCTTCTTTGATCAAATCTTTCCTGGACTGCTTTGTTGTTGGAAGAGTCAATGCTTTCTTGCATTGTCATTTTAGGCATTTACCACATTCTTCTCGAGCTAATAGCATAAGTATATCTTTAGAATTTATAACAGAGAAGGAACAGTTTTATGAAGTATTTGCTTAGGCAGATATTTCATACAGAAAAGCTGACTTCAATATAAGATTATTCTAATAGTTTCTAAAGGATCTCAGTATGGATTTAAAATATGGGTCCAGCATTTTTTGAAAAATTTAATCTTTGATTTGATTGTTTTCATATTTTTATATAAATATTTACTGAATACCTCTTAGTACAAATGAAGAAAAATACTAAAAAGGAGCATTCACTGAAATTCCATTACGATTTTTAGCAAAAGAGAGAACTATAATGTGTATCGAAATCAAACATTTATTCTTGTGGGGTCTATTTTGGCATTAGGATTTCCAGAGAGTTACCCAAAACAATGTGCAAGTGATTTTCTCTTCTCTAGTCTGCAGACCTGCACTTTAATATCCTATTGTTTGTTTCTCAGTTTAAAACTATTTTTAGAACAGAATGCATATTGATCAGCGAATGTAGCTAACTGTGCTGAAAATAATTCTGTTTAAGTTTAAACACTAAAATAAAAATAATCTAGGATATGTTTTGAGAAATTGATAATGAACTCTATTGCAGGAATTCTTTAAAATGCCGCTTCACCTTTAAGGCAATCTGTGCATATGTAGTTATCAATAATACACAAATTAACAACTTTGCAAAGCATATTACCATTTCTCTAAATTACTAGATCATCTGTTTTTGAGTGAGAAGACAGACTTATCTGTTTTTAACCTGCAGAATTCCTACAATAGAGTTTTACATATATAAGGTAATAAACCTCTGTTGATTTAGTTATCTGTCAACTTCATTTAACTACTAAGTCATCCATATGAAACATATGGAACTCAACAAAAGAGCTATCCTAATCTATGACAAAGGAAATAAATGGTGAGATGAAAGGTTAAAAAAAAAGTCAAAGAATGAAGAAGCTAAATGTAGAAGGTCCTGCATGAGTAGCAGAGACTTCTGGATTATTTCCAAGTAGCCAAAAAGATTCTTCTGACTGGAAATTTATTGCATTGGCTTAGACAAAAATGTGACTTATTTGTGTATCTTAATAGTATTGCATTTCTCATAAGCCACTTATGAGCAGTGGTAGCCAACACATACACAAAGAAGCCACAGACAAGGAAGAGAAAAGACACATTCCATTATACAAATGCATGTCCACTTGGCTTGGTTTCTAGAGCAATGTGGGAGCACACTAAAGGAGGCTTGCAGAGATTTGTCAGCCCTACTTTTACTGATATAGGGAATCACCTGCAGATGGTTTCAAGGTTATGGGAAGTCACTGGTGGTGTTTCTATCAGCATGCATTAGGCTGTTCAGTTTCTGGTTCCCAGATCCCATTCTTCTATTATCCAAGGCAGGTGCGGTCAGTTTCCTTTGGTCTTGATTCATTGGCTCTTATTCATGGAAAACTCCCTGGTGTTTTCCCCAAGAAAGGATAGCAGTTCAATTCAATTTTAGCCATCTAATTTGTTGTTAAATTAGCTGGCATGCTATGTCAAAGGGAATTATATTATTGGATTCCTGAACGTCCTATTTCCCTTTCTTTTCTTCAGATTCTTTTACTTTAACCTTGCATTCTGTGGAATAAAATAGTTATGTCTTTTACAGTAATGCTTATACCTACTCACAGAAATATATTTTATATGCTCCAGTAGGCACATTATAAATTGGCTCCTTAGAAATCCTAAGAAACATTCCTCAATATTTCATTTTTAAGAATACTTCTCATAAATTAAATCTGTGGGGTTTAAACTTACTTTGAGAGAATTAAAAAAAAAACCCTGGAGTTTTACTAATTTCTGCAAAATTTGTATTAATAGTAGTTGGAAATTTAAGGTGTTTTCCTTTTCACTGATTTTTATTTTGTATTTCTAAGTCTTTATGCTCTACCACTATGCTTTCCTATGATCTTTGTTAATACTCTAAGTGTGTCACCTAATTTGAAACAGACTTGCTCCTGTTTTCAACTATATTCAGTTTGTGGGTTAAATATATGAGATAGAAATAACTGCACAAAATGTGCATTTCTAAGGCTAGACATTCCAAGTAGGCCTTTGCAGCCAAGAATGTGAGTTGGTCTGGGCAGGAATGATAAACTTGGGTTCTTTTAAAGTAATAGCAATGAGTGTGAATCCTGAATTTAGGAGTTTATCTATTTAATTTATATGAAAGGTTGTGTTTGAAGGAGACTGGATTTGAAGGCTCTTGTATTAAATGTACCCAAGCACAAATACGATCAATGTGTGACGTAAGACCAGACATGCCAAAAGTAAGTGATGCACAAGGAAATGTGGTTAAACCTTCTCTGTCCTTGTCCAGCTGTCAGTCTCTGGTGTCAGCTACTTTATTTTAGTTGGGAAGGAAATAGGAAATTAGAGCAAGGGAACACACACGTTTGTTCAAAAAAGAAGACTCTGAAACAGGATGTACATGCTGTGGTTAATAACAGCAAAACACCCCTAGGTTTATAATTCCTGCCCAGACTAACTCGCATTCCTATCTGAACAGCCTAGTTGGAATGTCTCATACCAGTAACCCTGCAGGCAGAAGTGATGGACACTGACAGAAGAATGGCTTCCACATGCTTTCAATATGGTGGAAGGTTTAGGTGACAGATTGATTCCGTTGGCCACCCCCATGATTTGGGAGGAGCACCAAAGGAGATAAACTTTCCACAGATCTAGGTCTGTGTTGTAGGGAAAAAAGTTCAAATAACAAAACTGAAATGCTGTGGTAATAAATCAAAGAAGTACATTCAGTAGCATGTGTGAAAAATCCTAAAGAAGTGAGGCAAGAATAAATGATTTAAACACACAGTGTAAAAAAGAAGTCTTTATCTAAAGGACTTATCTTCCATTATTGCAAAGAACAACTAGCCCTTAAGCACAAAATAAATAGCATTGTAATAGTTATGTACTCCCCAACATAGGGACAAATAAATGCTCAGATGATGTTTCTCAAATCAAGCATATACTAGAAAGCCTAAAATAGTAACATAGAGTGATATGCGGCAAATCTGAGGCATTGGGCTTACATTAGTCCACTTTGGAGAAATAAGATGGTTTAACATAAAATATTTAGCCTAATGAATCAGTCTACATTTCAAACTATGTGCTGCCTGAATTCTTCAGCCACAGAAGTTGGTTTGACTAAAATTAGGTCCCTAAAGTAAGGAAAGGTAGACTGGTTGACCCTATTTCAGATCCCCTCTCTTCCTGAGGTTCACAGAGATTAGGTAACATGCCCAAGATTTCACAATCAGAAATTCGAAGGTCTAGCATAAGAATTCAGAATTTTTACTCCAAATTCCATGTCCTTTCTCCCATCTCACATATTCCAAAAGTTATGATTCAATCCCAATTCAGCTCCTGACCGTACTAGAGTAAATCACATCAGTTTTAGGACTCTGCCACTAATCCCTCAGTTTTCACTAGATTCAGGATGGGCAGATTTTTGATCTTATTTATGATTGGTCTCCAAAGCCCTATGTTGGCACATAGGCAGGCTGAAGTCATTTAACTTTCATGAATTTGCTTATTCTTATAATGAAAGTATATTAAATCTTCTATGGACCAAAAACTCAAAGTGAGCACATCATGTGTCTTCTCTCAAAGTGCTCACAGACCAGTACAGAGACAGACAATAAAATGAACAATTATAGTTAATACACTGATATATAAACTGTTTTTTTGAGAAAAGGTAAAGATAAAATTCTAAATAAAACTAATATTTAATGTCTGGCAGAAAAAGAGTAGCCAGTGACGGTCAATGCAAAGAAGCACAGGAGAAAGTGCAGAGATGAAGGCAAGGCCAGTCGGCATCTTTCTGTCTCCCTTTTGCCCTCCATAAAAGAGGAGAGTTTGGAAACTCAGCAGGCATGTAGCTTTAATGTGTTAATACATATCTAGTTCCTTACAAATGATTCATACTATATTTTTAATTACATTATTGTTATTCTATGAAATAATGCCCCCATGATTTATATAATTGGGAAATTATATTTGCGATAATACTTAGACATTTTCCCCATTTTAACTAAATCATATTTAGCAAATAAAACTATCCATATATTATCCTAAAAATAGTATATATGTATATTTAAATGTATAACCCAGACTATCCCTAAATAGCAATCTGATTCATTCTTAAATAGATCACTCTTAATGGATTCTAAAAATACATTTTTAAGGATTTGTGTTAATACTTCTGAATACTTCTTAGTGTGGCAAAAACCTGAATGTTATGCATATTACTGGAATGTAAAGTCTTTCCGCTATTTCTAGTACTACACATTTATATAGCAGCCCAAGAGCATCAACCAGTGGTTCTCTGCAATGCAAGAGGAGGATAGTGGAGATTTAGACTCTATTTCCATCTCTGTTAATAGCTTGCCTATAATCATGGCTAATTCTTGATGCGGGCCCAACATTTATTCAATAAGTGATAGCTGGAAGCAAGACACTGGGATAGGCATCATAACAGTCTGAAGGCTGATGAGCTGTGGAATCATTGTTTAAGAATTTGGCAGTATGGCAGGGAAGATAAGATTAGCATAAAAATAACAGGCTATACATTAAGTGTAATAAATCTGTACAAGTAAAATGCCATGAGAACTTTTTAGGGAGACTGACTTCCAGCAGTGGATACCAGGAAAGGCATGTTAGAGTAGAAAATAAAAACACTTCTCTTTACTGCTGAGACATGTTACCGAACCATTTTTTAGGGATAGAGTTTTAGGTAGTGCTGCAGAGGGTGGACTACAATTGTTATTTTTAACTGCAATAACTATGAAATTGTAGGGATCGCTATAAAATGTATTTTTGTTCTTTGAGCTTTTAGGAAGCACTGAACAATGAATGTCAGAAATCATTAGCGTAGATTTCATATGCATTCAAATATGTACTCTCTAATATACCTTAGTATTTCACATTTACCAGCCTATAATTTTTGACCTAAGTGTATATATTTTCAAATTACAGCTTGTAAAATAACCCTTTACTTATTTAAGACAAAATTATGATACTCCAACTAGCTATATCCAAGACCAAATTTTTCTGCCATTTTTTGCCACTTGAAAATAAAGCAGCTACATTTTCAGTACTGAAAGAATACTTTCTTTTAAAGCCATAAAGCTGTATTAATAGAATCCCAAACATTCCATAGTGGTGGCTCAACACACTAAAATGTGAGTTCAGAAAGCTCATTTTGATCTAAACTGTTTACACTGATTTTCAGCAGGGGACACTGAACAAGGGTTCACAGTTCAGTTCTTGAAACTGTGGTCTAGGTAGTGAACCACAGGGAGGTTGACTGGCAACTTTCAGAATGCCAAGGAGACAGGGCAAAGGGTTGTTCCTGACATTTTTCAAATGACTTTCTAAACAGAACTCTTCTATTACAGTTTTTGAAAGGGGGTTTCAGTAGTTATAGAGCAAGATTCAGAGGTGAGGAAGTTGCTATTAACATGGTGGAGAACTGCATTTGGTGGGCGGGATCAAGAAGGAGAAGGAGAGAGGGAAAAGGGGGACCAGGAGAAAAGAAAGGCATAGACTAGTGGAAAAAATGGCAAATGGCATTTTTTATCCAAGTGTCTCATGTGATAGTTTATACAAAAATCCAATAAACACCGGGTTTTCTAAGATAGAAAAGAAAAATATGTCATTAACCCAAATATTCACTTTTACCTATGCAACCAGAACAGGGCAGTCATATTTAACAACAGAGTGCAAGTAAACATGTAGATAGCATGACAGCAGTCCCTGGAAAATCTGTTTTATTAGTTATCCCTCAATAATACTTCCTTTTCATAGATTAGCAAATAGTCTTGAGTTGCAAACTTTGTGAGAATTTCATTGTGTTTTCAGAAACACATTTGGATCAAAATGACTTTCTTACAGAAATTAATGATTCTTTGAAAAGCAACAGGCACTCATGCAGAAATCACTTCTGCCTCCCTTGTAGAAATTATTTATCTATCTTACTAGAAGGGAAATTCCTGTAGAGAAGACCCTGTACTTTATCCAGTTTTGATACCTGACATTTCCCACAATATTCAACACATAATAAGCACTCATCAAGCTGGACGAATGGAATGGCAATGTCCATACAGGAGCAGAAACTACTATTTAACAGCCACCAGCCACAGACATGGGGCTCAAGTCCTTGTCTGGAATGGAGAAGAATTGTAGCTTGTATATATTCTTTTTGGGTGCTTTCTGAACAATGTCTTTCTTCATAGTCATATCACAAACTATGAAGTTCAGCTGGAGAAAAATCACAAATGAAACATCTTCCCTGCTAATTCAACCATGGCAATTCAAACTGCAATTGAATTTTGGAAACCAGAGCTTTTCATCCACCTGATTGACACAGCATTATCAGTTGACAGACTTATTACCACCTGGTTATCAACTTGCTCAAGCAAATGAAAAGTTCGGGAATACCTAGCAGTTATGGCAGATGTTAACAGAGTTGGACAGAGAGATTTAAAACATATCATGTACAAGTTTTTCATTTCTTATTACAATCTTTTCACTTTACTGGTATGAACTGCAGGAATTGTCATGGTTTTCTCCCTTTGTTGTTTAGATCAGTATTCACCGCAAAATAGTTCATTGCTTTCAGTCCTTGCCAATTTTGATAAGGTGCAAATACTTATTTGGCCTAAGTGAAGTAGAGCAGAATGAATTTTTTTATATAATTTCTGTCTAGAAATGGAATTACTAAACAGGTCAAAAATGAAATTAGAATAATATCATAAAGGTATTCTATACTGAATTTTTAATAGGCAACCCATATCTTGGGATCCCTACTGTTAGTAAGAAGTGGATATTATTTTTGCCATTTTAAAGCAAACACAAAAGATATATGCTTGAGACAGGCAAGGTGAAAGGGTTGAGGATGGAGCAAAGGAACCAGGGTTTGACTACATTGCAACATTCATGCAATAAATACTTCTGAGCCCCCGATGTGAGTCAGGCATAGGAGACATAGCTTTGAATAAAAATTGTCTTCATCACTTACAATTTGCAGTGAATTAAAAAAACACCTCCTGTCAAATTTCTTACGTTCAGATTCTCATATTATCTCTCATAGACCGGTGCAACCAAGATCAAAGAGATAATGTGTTTTCTATGGATACAATATTTCTACAATTGATACCTTTTAGTGACTAGCAATCCTATTTAATAGAAGAGCCTTACAAATTAAAACTAAGGTTATAATATTAGGTCCTTGAATTTAAGAATAATTCTATAAAAAAGAAAACACTGTCTTTTTACAAAAAAACCCTGAGATTTAAGTTAAATTTCTAGAAGTATATATTTCCATTCACTGAGTGAAAACCAAATAAAACTACATTACATTTTAACTTCTAATTTTACAGCCATTTATTATATAATTAGGTACTACAGTAATGAGCCTTTTTTAATATTTCCTAAATTAATATTTCCTAAATTTCCTATTTTCTACCACTGTGGCAGGCAGGCCAGCTGATAAATATCTCACCTGCCCCCCACCCTTCCTCCTGGTATTCATACCTTTGTGTGATCCCCTCCCCTTTAGTGTGGACAGGACCTGTGACTGATGGAAGTTCATTCTTGTGATTACATTACACTATATAAGACTCTCTTGATAGCAGACACTCTAGAAATTCTCCTTGCTTCCCTGATGAAGTAAGAGACCATGCTGGGAATGCTCCCATGCAAGGAACTTTAGGTGGCCTCTAGGAACTGCAGGAGGCCTCCAGTTGCTGAGGAAGGGTTTCCAGCTGACAATGAGGAAGAAGCCCATCTGGTCCTATGACAATAGGAAGTGAATTACAAGAGCAACCTGAATGAGTTTGGAAGCAAATTCTTCCCATAAACTTCAGAATGAAACTCTAGACCATAGTCCTGTGAAATCTGAAGCAGAGGACCCAGTGAAGCTATGACTGGACTATTGACTCATAGGAATTTTGAGATAATAAGTGTGGGCTGTTTTAAGCAGCTAAGTGTGTGGCAATTTGATATGCAGCAATGGATAACAAATACATCAACTATTCTTCAACTCTTGAAGTCTAAATAAGTATCATAATTTCTATAGATAAAGCAGTAATTCATTTTTGCATTCAGTTAATATTTTCTAGTGCCAGATACTCTTCTAGTTACTAGGAACATGGTAATAAAAAATGACACAATTTATATGCTCTAATGGAGGATATTTTAATGATATTTGAAAGTTATCATAGAATAGCTACATAATCACACTTGTGTGAAGTGAATAACAAATGATCAAATGTGGTCGTGGGAATTAGGCAAAACTCCCTCAGTGGTATGCTATTAGACATTCAACAATAGGCTCTTACCAGCGGGAAGGGGAGTGAAGTCCTGATTTGTAGCATTTGCCTGTGTCTGTGCTACAAATGCCCCCACCATGGTCGATTTTAAGATATCAAAGCAATATCATTGAACATGGAGTTGAGAAGAAATGAACATAATCAACTTCTACAACCTGGTAATAGGCAAGTCCCCCCCCCCCACACACCACTGGGGTTCCCTAAAAAAGTGACAGTTAAACTGTCTACCAAAGAATGAATCTAACTTCACTAACAATGATGGGAATAAAGAACATTCTAGAAGAGCAGTCTGCTTATCAAAAGTTCTCAACCTGGAAGAGTTTCCTTATTTGAAGAACTAAAGAAGAATGTAGCGAGAGCTTAAATGCTAAGGGGACAGAAATTCAAAAGGAGAGAATGAGGAATCAGAAAGGGCTCAGGCTATTCAGACTGCAAACATTATTCTAGGCTCTGGGGATACCAGAGTAAACCAGAGATACAGTCTCTATCTCATGGTGTTCACAGGGCCCTTTATGCAATGTTAAGAATTTAGAGTTTGGCCTAAAGCAAAAGGAAATCACTGAATCATTATTGGGAGGAAAATAACAGTTTGTGTTTTTAAAAGATAGCTGTTCTTTGGATAAATTCATTTTAAAAAGCATATGAATGTGTGGGGAGAAATGAGTTCAGACAATATTACTCAACTGTGTATCAATTCTTTATTCTATAAAATAAAAATAACAGTACCTTTATCATAGTTGTTTGAGATTAATTCAATATATATAAATTGTTTAAAGGTAGTCAGCACATAGTAAGCACTCAAAAAATGTCAACTACTTTTTTATACTGCTTTTCTTCTTTTTCTTTTATGTTGTCTTATTGTTATATAAAACACAGGAAGATGTCTGTGATGGAGATGCAGATTTGAAAGGGGTCATCATATGTATGGTGTTTGAAGTCATAGGAGAAGACAATATTGCTAAAGAAACAATAGTGAATGAGAAGAGAAAGAGGGTGGACCCCGGTCAAAGCCATGTAGAGCTCCAAAATTTGAAGATTGACTAGAAATGAAGGAACCTTCTTCCTTTGGCAGTAAGCTTATGTCATAAAATATGGAAATGACAGGTTCTGTCTACAGAACTACGTTGAGCTCACACCTGGATTATGGATTCATTTCTAAGGTCATCATTATTAGAAGTATGTAGAAAATATGTAGAAAAACTGGATAGAGTTCAGAGAGAAGTAATGAAAATGACTAATGACTTGAGGTTGATGGATTTATGAGGAAATATTAAAAACCAGAATGTGCTTCAACAAAGACTATGGGGAGAATGGGTCTAATTAATTTCCTAGAGTTTTTAAGAAAGAGTAAACATGGAGGAAAAAATAATTATTTCCTTCAGACTGGGAAAAGAAAAAGCAAAAACTATATACATATCAGCCTATTAGCCCAAATATTAGAAGAGGAAACTCTAACATGGAGAATATTCATTTTGTGGAAAAAGTTTTCAAGGAAACTGGTAAGAAATTACATTTTGAGACATAAAAAAAAGCTTGAAAAAAATAAATTTTAAATTGAGTTCTATAGAACATCTCTGTGTGGGTAAAAATAATGCATATATAATCTTGAAAACTCTGTTGTCTTTACTTACAGATAACAGAATTACCATGGGGACAGAAATTTGGTCTTTTTCATTCATGTATCATCAATTCCTGGAACAGTGCTTGCCAGAACAAATTAGATCCCATTTGAAACAATTGTAGATTTTCATCTTAATAGGAATTTACTAACGTTTTTCAATATTAATTTCCCACATATTAATAGAATATTATTATCAAATATCTCAGAAATGTAGTCATAGTAGAGAGAAAAATGGAATAAAATATTATAAAGCAATTTCTTATTTTAAAATATTACCTATATAAAGTAGTATGATTTTAGGGTATATTGTAACTCTTTATTATCACCAGATATGATTATAGAACAATTTCAAGAAGATAAAAATGTAAAATAAAATATTTTCTGTTTTTTCTGATGGTTCTAAAATGAATAATTGCCAAAATTACTTGCCAAACTTAACCTAGATCCGGATTCAAATCTCTCATAATTTGATATAACTAATCATCTTTATGACTCCAATTGAACTGTAATGTGTCAACAATTTTATTATAGGTTTTTTTTATGGTAGAAAAATTAATTAATTAATAAACAAAAAGCAAATCTGATTTTCAGCCTGAATAAATTAGTTATTTTTCCAATTACTATCTTAATTTCATTTTTTTAATGTTGGCATTTCAATAAATAAAATGACTGTAAAATTCACAAAATTTTCAAAGTTATTATAAGATCAAAATACGTAAAACCAATTTTAGGGAATGGATTTTATTGCATTGCAGTTCATTTTATAATAATGAAAATAATATAGAAAGTAAAGATCTTATGACTATTTGTAGAAGTGCTTACAACACTGACTCTGTCTTTGCACCCTCCATCTTGTTCATGCCGTCTCAATGACTTCCCTCTGTGCTATGTGTTCCAGGCCCCTTGGAGGTTAATATATGCCCTGACCAGAATGCAGGAAGGTTTGCCTGATCTTCCCTAAAGTTGTGCACAGTGGTGCCCTTTAGATAACTAGTAGAGATGACTGGTGCATAGGTGGTACCACTTTAGATGACTACCCTTTGACCTCATTACAAAGCCCCTCACTCTATAAAACCTGTGGATTAAGGTCTGGTTGGGGGTGGAAAATAGGTGTGTAGTGTCATGGGTAGCCTGTTCATCTGATTTTCTCCTGTCAGTAAATTACCCTTAATAAAACTCTGTAAATGGTATAGAGTGGCTTGCTTCTCTTTTCAGTCTGAAAGTACCTTCTCAGTCTGGAGGATAATTTACTGACCCCCTCTACTTTATAATGATAAACTAGTAATAAAAGCCATAAGTAAAAGACTAAAACCATACTCATAGCAATGATATTAGTAAAGATTCTATAGAAAGAGTAGATAGATTAGAAACTCTGCCGAGTTTCCTCCTGATAATGGGAAATACTAAGATAGCATCTTTAGTGAATTCATCATCAAAAACGTCTTGCAAGTATGAATCATCTTCTATTTATGCACTAAATTTTGTACTAATCTCAAGGATGCTAAAGCAAAATTAGTAAGGCAATGATAAAGTAGAAGGAATTTACTAACGTTTTTCAATATTAATTTCCCACATATTAATAGAATATTATTATCAAATAATTCCATTTTATTCCATTCTCTTCCTGACTTTAGGAAGACTCTGTCACCAACTACATGTGTCACTTTAGACTAATTTGTAGAACAAAGCATCAGAGAAGAAAGCATTCAGCAAACAATGACCTCAAAAGTTTACATTTGGATTTACCATGGATGTGTTATCCAAGGCAGAATTGAGAATATGTGCTTAGCAGAGATCTGATATAGGGCTAAGAATTAAGTAGTGATACAAAAGATCATGCAGGGCTGAGAAATGTTGAAGATCTTGTCCTGCCAGACTGGAGACATGTTGCTGAGCACTATGGGCATTCAGTCAAGAGCCTAGAAATACTTTTTGTCATTAGGATTAAAGACACACCCTAGAGTAGGGTTTTCATTCTAAAACTAAAGTTCCAGTAACAGTAACCTAATAAATACTAAACTAAAAATTGATACAACCAGAATAATCTACAGCAATTTAACTGCCAATGGGATAAAAACCAACACTCATTAGAAAAAAAAAAAAAAGAATACCAAAATCCTCCAATGTATCATCTACAATGTTCAAGCTACAATAAAAAAAAATAGTAGATATACTAAGAAACATAAAAATATGAGCCATAACTGAGATATTTAAAAAAGCAAACAATAGAAATAGACTAGATGAGCCATACATTGGAATTAACAGACAGCAAACATATATTCTCTATATAAATATATAGATGAACAAAATGAAAATGATAGAAGTGCAAAGTACAGTATCTATTAAAATAAAAAAATATTGGAAGAGTTTAAAAATGGATTTAAGAGTATAGAATAAAGGGTTAGTAGTACAGTTGAAAAACAATTATCAAATCTAATTAATATGGAGTACACAAAATACTTATAAAAGAGCCTCAGTGACCTTGGGGACAATATCAAGTCTAATATACATGTAATTGGAGTCTCGGAACGCTAAGAGAGAATGGGGTAGTTCTTTAATTTCTCTCAGCAATGTTTTATAGTTGTCATTATAGTGTTTGCAGGTTTTTCTTTGATTTTATCCTTAAATATATTCTTTTTTTTTTTTTTAAAGATTTTATTTATTTATTTGAGAGAGAGAGAATGAGAGAGAGCACATGAGAGGGGGGAGGGTCAGAGGGAGAAGCAGACTCCCTGCCGAGCAGGGAGCCCGATGTGGGACTCGATCCAGGGACTCCAAGATCATGACCTGAGCCGAAGGCAGTCGCTTAACCAACTGAGCCACCCAGGCGCCCTATCCTTAAATATATTCTTATGCTAAGGTAAATGAACTTTTAAAATATATTTCTTCAATTGCTTTTTCCTAATATATAAAAGCAAAATTAATTTTCATATTGTTCCTTTTTTCTATGACCTTGATGAAATCAACTATTATTTCTAATACATTGGTTCTAGTAGATACCATTTTCTTTCTACATAATTAATCATGTCATCCATAATTAAAGTGAGAAATATCTCTTCCTTTCCAATTTAGTTATGGGTACAAAAACTCTTGACTTTTAAAAGGAAAGAGGTCAATATTTCACAATTAAGTATGGTGTTTCTGTAGATTTTTCATAGGTGAGCTTCATTACAATAAAGAAATTTTGTCTTGTTTTCTGATATTTTAAATTTTAAATCAGTGTTAAATTTTGTTAAATGCATTTACAACAATTATTGAGATACCCATATAATTTTGTTTTCCTTTATGTGGTCACTATGAGAAATTAAGTTTGAAATGTTAAACAAATTTTGCATTTGTAAGATAATGCTCATTTGCTAAAAATGTATTATGATTTTATGTTTTCCTGAATTTAATTTGCTAATAATATGTAGAAGATTTATTATGTTTGTATTCATAAGGGATGCTTATCTTTAATTTTCTTTCATTATTGTATCTTTTTCAGGCTTTGTTCCCAGGATTATCCTGCTCTCATTAAATGATTTGGAAAGTGTTCCCACTTCTTTTCCTTTCTGAAAAAGTTCGTATAAAAATGGTATATTTATTTCTTAAGTAGGTGATAGAATTCACCAGAGAAACCATGTGGTCCTAGAATTTTACTTATGGGAACACTTTTGAATACAAATATACAAAACTTTATATATTTAATTTATTAAATATATAAAGTTTTCATATTTTTAAATTCTTCTTGTGTCAGTTCTGTATACTTTTCATCTTTGTGACATACTTATTTTATAACAAGAAGTTTGTACCTCTTAATCTCCTTCACTTATATAGTATTTCCTCTATTCAGATCTGCCAAGGACAAATTCTCTGAGATTTTCTTTACCAGGAAATGACATACCAGTACATACTCACCAGGTGGGTTAAAATTTAAGAAAAAAAGCAACAACAACAAAAAACTGAGAAGACCAAATGCAAAAATGTAAGGTTTGAAACTCTTACACATTGCCGCAGGACTATAAATTTTGTACTTTGGACACTCTTTGACAGTTTCTTATAAATTTAAATATACATACATATTCTAACCTAGCAATTCTAGATTTAGATATTTACCAAAAAGTAATTGAAATATATATCCACAAAAAGACTTGTACAAGTGTTGTGTAGCAGTGTAATTCATAGTAGTAAAAAATCAGAAATAATTTTCATGCTCATCAATAAGAAAATAGATAAACATATTGCTTTATGTTCACACAATGAAATATAACTCAAATAACATGAAATGACTTAATATAACAGACAGCAAAATGAATGTGCCTTAAAAACATCATATTGCATGAAAGAGATCAGACAGAAAAGAATATTGACTCTATGATTCCATTTATTTATTTTTTTAAAGATTTATTTATTTATTACTTGAGAGAGAGCAGAGAGAGTGTGCATGCAAGTTGGGGAGGGGCAGAGGGAGAGGGAGAGACAGAATCTTAAGCAGACTCCCCACTAAGTGTGGAGCCCAATGTGGGGCTCTATCCCTTCACCCTGAGATCATGACCCAAGTGGAAACCAAGACTCAGTCGCTTAATCCTCTGAGCCACCCAGGCACCCCAATATCTTATTTTAAAGAACATCAAGTTATATTTGTATATGCAATTTTTATATATAGAAATATATACAGCACACCATTCATGCTTCTTTCTTTTTTTTATTTTTTTAAGATTTTATTTATTCATTTGAGAGAGAGAGAGAGAGACAGAGACAACAAGCAGGGAGAGAGGCAGAGGGAAAGGGAGAAGTAGACTCCCCGTGGAGCAGGGAGTCCCACACGGGGCTTGATGCCAGGACCTGGAGATCATGACTTGAGCTGAAGGCAGCTGCTTAACCATCTGAGCCACCCAGGCACCCGCATGCTTCTTTATTTTCGGTGAAGTTTGTCGAATTTCAAAGTTATTTTAAATAGAGCAGCCAGAGTGATCATTTACAAGTTAGCTGGATCATATTACTTCTTTATTTTTGTAATTTTATTTTATTATGTTATGTTAGTCACAATACATCATTTGTTTTTGATGTAGTGTTCCAAGATTCATTGTTTGCGTATAACACCCAGTGCTCCATTCAATACATGCCCTCCTTAATACCCATCACAGTGCTAACCCATCGCCCTACTCCCCTCCCCTCTAAAACCCTCAGTTTGTTTCTCAAAGTCCATAGTCTCTCATGGTTCGTCTCCCCTCCGACTTCCCCCCCCCCTTCATTTTTCCCTTCCTACTATCTTGTTTCAGAGGTACAGGTCTCTGATTCATCAGTCTTACACAATTCACAGTGCTCACCATAGCACATACGCTCCCCAATGTCCAACACCCAGCCACCCCATCCCTCCCACCCCCCACCAGTCCAGCACCCCTCAGTTTGTTTCCTGAGATTAAGAATTCCCCGTATCAGTGAGATCATATGATACTTGTCTTTCTCTGATTGACTTATTTCACCTAGCATCATACCCTCTAGCTCCATCCATGTCCCTGCAAATGGCAAGATTTCAGTTTTTTTAATGGCTGCATAATATTCCAGTGTGTGTGTGTGTGTGTGTGTGTGTGTGTGTGTGTATCAATCACATCTTCCTTATCCATTCATCTGTTGATGAACATCTTGGCTCTTTCCATAGTTTGGCTATTGTGGACATTGCTGCTACAAACTTTGGGGTGCATGTACCCCTTCGGATCACTACATTTGTATCTTTGGGGTAAATACCCAGTAGTGTAATTGCTGGGTTGTACAGTATCTCTATTTTCAACTTTTTGAAGAAACTCCATACTGTTTTCCAGAGTGGTTGCCCCAGCTTGCATTCCCACCAACAGTGTAGGAGGGTTCCCCTTTCTCTGTATCCTCACCAACATCTGTCATTTCCTGACTTGTTAATTTTAGCTATTCTGACTAGTGGGAGGTAGTATCTCACTGAGGTTTTGATCTGGATTTCCCGGATGCAGAGTGATGTTATGGACTTTTTCACAAAGTGTCGGCCATTTGGATGTCTTCTTTGGAAAAATATCTGTTCATGTCTTCTGCCCATTTCTTGATTGGATTCTTTGTTCTTTGGGTGTTGAGTTTGATAAGTTCTTTATAGATTTTGGATACTAGCCTTTTATCTGTTATGTCATTTGCAAATATCTTCTCCCATTCTGTCTGTTGTCTTTTGGTTTTGTTGACTGTTTCCTTTGCTGTGCAAAAGCTTTTTATCTTGATGAAGTCCCAATAGTTCATTTTTGCCCTTGCTTCCCTTGCCTTTGGCGATGTTTCTAGGAAGAAGTTGCCACGGCTGAGGTCGAAGAGGTTGCTGCCTGTGTTCTCCTTTAGGATTTTGATGGATTCCTGTCTCACATTTAGGTCTTTCATCCATTTTGAGACTATTTTTGTGTGCAGTATAAAGAAATGGTCCAGTTTCATTCTTCTGCATGTGGCTGTCCAATTTTCCCAATACTATTTGTTGAAGAGATTGTCTTTTTTTCCACTGGACATTCTTACCTGCTTTGTCGAAGATTAGTTGACCATAGAGTTGAGGGTCCATTTCTGGGCTCTCTATTCTGTTCCATTGATCTGTGTGTCTGTTTTTGTGCCAGTACCATACTGTCTTGATGATGACAGCTTTGTAATAGAGCTTGAAGTCTGGAATTGTGATGCCACCAGCTTTGCTTTTCTTTTTCAACATTCCTCTGGCTATTCAGGGTCTCTTCTGGTTCCATACAAATTTTAGGATTATTTGTTCCATTTCTTTGAAAAAAGTTGGTATTTCAATAGGGATTGCATTAACTGTGTAGATTGCTCTAGGTAGCATTGACATCTTCACAATATTTGTTCTTCCAATCCGTGAACATGGAATTGTTTTTCCATTTCTTTGTCTTCCTCAATTTCTTTCATGAGTATTTTATAGTTTTCTGAGTACAGATTCTTTACCTCTTTGGTTAGATTTATTCCTAGGTATCTTATGGTTTTGGGTGCAATTGTAAATGGGCATATCACTTCTTTAAACCCCCCTATGACCTTACATCTAATTAGCAGTAAAAATCCAAGTCCTAATAATGGCTATATTGCCCTAATTTATCTGGTTCTTGTTGCCTCTCTTACTTCATCTCCCCCATCACCTTGCCTCATTCTGTTCCAGCCACAGTGGACCAACATACTGGCCAGCACACTACAAATGATTCCTTGACAGGATTTGTGTTCTTGTTCCCTCTTGTAATACTCTTTCTCCAAATCTGTTCAGCTTGAACCTTCATCTACCTTGAGTCCTAGATCAGATGTTCCCTGTTGGCTGAGGCTTTTCCTGACTACTCTATTTGAATTTTCAAAATTTTCCCCACAGTAGACATCTCTATCACTCTTTTGGCCATAGCACTTATCATCAAAATGCACTATAGATTTTATCATAAAGTTCTTTTGTGTTG
Organism: Halichoerus grypus; assembly: GCF_964656455.1. Lineage (NCBI taxonomy): Eukaryota > Metazoa > Chordata > Mammalia > Carnivora > Phocidae > Halichoerus > Halichoerus grypus. Next base: position 102,356,381 of record NC_135716.1, on the reverse strand, counting down.
CTTTTTCTCCACTACAACTATGAGCATGGATATTGCAATTCTTTTTCTTTCCCTTTCTTTCTTTCTTTTTCTTTCTTTCTTTCTTTCTTTCTTTCTTTCTTTCTTTCTCTTTCTTTCTTTTTCTTTTTCTTTCTTTCTTTCTTTCTTTCTTTCTTTCTTTCTTTCTTTCTTTCTTTTTCTTTCTTTCTTTCTTTCTTTCTTTCTTTCTTTCTTTCTTTCTTTCTTCTTTCATGCATCTTTAGTACCCAGAACAGTGACTGTCACATTATGGGAGTTTAAGGAATATCTATTGAATGAATGGATATTTGTACGGGATCAACTGTTAAAGTAAAAATTGTGGTACTAGTTATAAATCAACTCCTAAATGGGACCCTTTCCTACTTGAAAGTGCTACTAATTATAAAAGTATTTATTTTCAATATTTTCATCTTTAGATACTTACTATGTAAACAGTCATAAGCTTCATACATTAATATTAATATATGCTTATAGAAAATTTGGAAAATATCAGGAGGTATGAGGACAAAATTGTATTACATATAATATATATCATTAATATTTTGGTGTATTGTATTCTAATGTCATACAGCTCCTTTACATATGGTTATGTGCCCTGCTTTCTGCACCAATATTTATGTTATAGGTAATACCCACATTTTTAAAATTTTAGTAAAGATTTGAATATTGTAAGTAATTTTTTAATGGATTCAAGGTATCCAATCTAGTAAATGGACATATTTTACTTCCTAGTGATCCACCTGTTTTACTTTTCATTATTATGATAAATAATGACATTTATTTACATAAGTTATCTTAAGAAATCTTATAATTACAGAATAAGAGAATGGAATGACTGTATAGCACCTCAAAATAATATATTGACATAGAAAGTTTGTTTTTCTAAACTGACATGAACCACCACACACACCAAAAATGGCCCTTTGTTGTGCCAAAGCACATTGTGTGGTCACTGTATTTTTATAACCATAAAGAGTCCAGAAAAGATTCAGACATTTCAGCCCAATAGCAATTTAGCAGAATGGAGATGGAACTTAAGAGGGACCAAATTTGAAATAGGGGAGCTAGACTCCTAGTATGTTAAAAACATGGGAAATACTAAAAAAAAGTCTGAGCTGACATAAGAGAAAACAATCAAGAAGTGAATGACTTTAGTAGTCTATAACTGACTATGGTGAGAAATGTGTTAATTATGAAAAAGATGATACACAAACAAAAGCATTCTACTATGCAGCATTGCATTTTCTCCTTGCAAATAATTTTTCAGAGGAGTGCCATATTCATTCACTTGCTGAATCCCAAACACCTAGAGGAGTCCTGGCATATAGGGGGTCATCAAGAAATAAATTTGGACTGACTGACTGTGTGTAATAAATATAAACACAGGTCTATACATAATTTATATCAATGATCTACTCAGGTCCCAGATAAAATGTCTGTAAGTCGTGTCAGATGGAGGAATATGAAATATTAAAGAAAAAGTAAAATGTTTTATTCTCTTGCTAATAAACTCTGTAAGTGAGACTGCAAATTTCCACATAAAATAGGCAAGAAAACTTCAAGAATCAAATTATTGATCGATACAGTCTAAAGACAGATCTATTCCACTTTTATTTATTTGCTTGTATAAGTGTAGTCACAGACTGTTAATGGAAGAATTTGATTACTGTGAGAATGAAGTCAGAAATTCCTTCAAATTTGATTTTGGATTTGGACTCTGATTTATTACTAATAAGTTATTTATTGTTAATAAACTTGCATAGCAGCTGAGTGCCATTTATGATGTTGAGGCATGCATAACAGTTGAGAGCTGTATGTTGTTTTAAATTTTTCTTAATAAATTGAGAAGTATTTCTCATGTTGAACAATCCCTAAAGTTTAAGTTGCAAATTCACTCTCGTTCATTTATTCATTTATAGATTCAACAAATTATTTTACTTCTCACTAGACCATTACAGTTAAAACATTTCTTATACATTGTATGTCTTTCTATAAAATGCTTTAAACATCTTGGAACACATTGAATATGAAAAAGTCAATATTCATTTAATAAATCTTGTTTAGCACTTGCTCAGTGCAAGACACGAGGCTGGTTTTAGAAATTTCAACAAAAATCATAAAATAAATTAATAGATAATTAATTATTTTATAAAGCAACCTAGAATTCTAAGCCATCAGATAATTACGAAATTGATACCATACATTATCATCTTTTTAACATTAATTAAATTACTCTGAGTAGCATTGCTTTAATTCACACCTCAGGAATTTATATAAGGCGTATGAGGCAACTTACAATCAAGATATTCTTTTAATAACATTAAAAGGTCATTTTTTAAAAGAAGATCAAGAAAGGCCAAAATCTATAGTTACATAGTTACTATAGCTGAGCATGATATCTGGGTTTCATCTTTTACCATTTATGAGAAAAATGTAAAAGATAAACATGTGAGGGGTGCCTGGGTGGCTCAGTTGGTTAAGTATCTGCCTTTGGCTCAGGTCATGATCCCAGGATCCTGGGATCGAGCCCTGCATGAGGCTCCTGCTCAGTGGGGAACCTGCTTCTCCCTCTTCCCCTGCCACTCCCCCTGCTTGTGCTCACTCTCTCTCTCTGTCAAATAAATAAATAAAAACTTCAAAAAATAAAAAGATAAATATGTGGATTGCCAAAGAGGAAATGAGTCTGGATGATTTAAGGAAGGGAAGGGATCAAAGGACAATGATAAATTTATATTTAGATAGAATTTAAATGATTATTTTAACCCACATTATCCTATTTATTATTCATACCAAGTTACATAGTATTGTTCCCATTTTATATGAGGACACTGAGGCTCAGAGAAGTTAAGTGACCACAACATCACTCAATTGTAAGTAGCATGATTGATACTAAAAAACAAAATTATTCTTAAACTTCAAGCCCAGTTCTCTTTCTCTACTCTACCAGGTAGAATCTGAGATCATTGTTTCAAACAATTATTTAAAACAGACAAAACTTAGTTATTGTCTTCTGTAAGGCTTTCTTATTTCCATAACCATCTTACCTAGGCTTAGAACAGACACAGCAAAGGAAAAACCAAAAAATGATTTTCTTGTCCTAGAACTATTGGATTTGGACTCAAGCAAGGACCACTTAAAGGGACCAAGGCACTAGTCAGCTGGTAAACTCTCCCTGGCCCCTCCCTACAGAGTTACCAGAATAGACAACCACAATTTCTCCCCAACCTTGAAACACTTCTGTGTCTGGCAAGACTGAATTGCTGTGGAAAGAGGCTCTCATGCCTGGGATTTTGTGTCTGAGATGGTCACTTGTATTCCCCATTACTTACCCTAAAAAAAAAAAGCTTTTGCACTAGTTTCACAGAAAAGGAGAACAGAACAGCCTAAGAACTGTTAGATAGTACTTTTTACTAAGGAGTTTCTACTGGTGTCCCTTAAAGATTATCTTGTTGGCTTAGGAACTATGTTAGTGATTTGCTATATGCGTAGGTGAGTGAAGAAAAGTAGAAAATATGCTTCCCCTTCTTTTTTTTTTTTTTTAGATTTTTATTTATTTTTTGAGAGAGAGAGAGAGAGGGAACACAAGCAGGGGGAGTGGGAGAGGGAGAAGCAGGCTTCCCGCTGAGCAGGGAGCCCGATGTGGAGCTCGATCCCAGGACCCTGGGACCGTGACCCGAGCCGAAGGCAGATGCCTAACGAACGACTGAGCCACCCAGGCGCCCCTATGCTTCCCCTTCTTAAAAAATAATATATACATTTTATATAGTATATAGTACATATTAATAAATTATGTATCTTAATGTATATTGTAAATTATATTTATAACATATAAATATATATTTAGTAAGCATAATATATCTATTTTTAGAAAGAGGGAAGCATAGATTTAGTTTCAAGAGATCTGTGCATATACACACACACAAACACATACAGCACACACACACACACATGCACACACATATACACACATACATACTAGGCATTCTTGAATTTTCCTGCTTTTAGCTCTGCAGCACTGAAGTGCCCTTCTTATCAATGCTTTCACTGTGGTCTAAAGGAGAACTGGACCACAGATGTCTCAAAGGCATAGAACTTATGTTAGTGGACACTAAAGCCTCATCACAACTGGGTTGCAAGGGAAATTATTTAAAAATAATTCCGAGTAAGCAAAACCTGCTTCCATTACAAACAACAAGATTTAGAGTAGACCTGACTCCTATTATTAACTAGGAGGAACAGGCCCAGCTGCAGCTGGGGAGCTGGTGGACCGCAAATACGAGAGCCAGAGCCCCATAGCCGGTTTAGGCTGACCACACAGCTGAGCTGAAACACATTTTTGCTTACCTTGGCTGAACGCAAGTAAGTACTGTATGAAAACCCAAAAGAAAGCTTTCTGCTCTGACGAGACTTTGTCTGTGCCTATACCATGGGAGTTGGCAGGGTACTACTGGAACCACAAAAGTTAGCTGTTAGCCTTTAGAAAAAGCCCGCGTGTAAAAACTAAAGCGAAGTCACACCACTTAATACCGTTCTTTAGATTGTTATTAATAGAACCTCTATATTGAACTTAAAATGTCCACTTTAAATTCCTACCCATTAAAACTAATGGGCATCATACTTAATTTTGTAGTTATTTAAATAAATAATGAAATAATAAACAACAAAAAACTTTAAAGGCTCCTCTCTAAATCGAGTGGACCTTTAATTTTCAATAGCTGATCAATTTGTTTATCACTTTATTTGTGATTACTGAGCATCAGGCTTATGTTTCTGTTTCCTTAGACATTTTGGTTGTTTTTGGAAACAAAAATTATGGTTTTCCAAGACCATTACAGAAATCAACATAATTTTATGGGGCGCCTGGGTGGCTCAGTTGTTAAGCATCTGCCTTCCGCTCAGGTCATGATCTCAGGGTCCTGGGATCGAGCCCCACATCGGGGACCCCCGCTCAGCAGGAAGCCTGCTTCTCCCTCTCCCACTCCCCCTGCTTGTTTTCCCTCTCTTGCTGTCTCTCTCTGTCAAATAAATAAATAAAATCTTTAAAAAAAGAAATCAACATAATTTTATAAGATGGTTTTATTCTCGTACTACAAATAAAGTGAGATAATGGCCGAGATATTCACAACAGTGTAAACTTCCTCTAAAGTTAATATAATTATAATATATTAAAAAGTTATCTTTTATATATTTACTACATAAAATGTTAATTTAAAAATCAAAACACTTTATTTAAATGTTTCTGTACAGACTATAATATTTTGACTTTATCATGATGTTTCTGAGATTTTAATTAGCCCATTTTCATGGGGAGCCTGGGTGGCTCAGTCGTTAAGCGTCTGCCTTCAGCCCAGGTCATGATCCCAGGTCCTGGAATCGAGTCCCACATCAGGCTCCTTGCTCATCAGGGAGCCTGCTTTTCCCTCTGCCTGCAGCTCCCCCTGCTTGTGCTCTCTCTCTCTCACTCTCTCTGTCAAATAAATAAATAAAGTCTTTAAAAAAAATTAGCCCGTTTTTAATGGCTGTTTTTAATGGCAATTATCAGTCAATTGACTAAATAGAAATAATTTCTAAAACTATTTTTAAAAGCTAATCAGAGGGGTGAGGGTCAGAGGGAGAAGCAGACTCCCTGCTAAGCAGGGAGCCCGATGCAGGACTCGATCCCGGGACTCCAGGATCATGACCTGAGCCAAAGGCAGTCGCTTAACCAACTGAGCCACCCAGGCGCCCCTCACCCCTCTCATTCTCTCTCTCTCTGTCATTCTCTCTCTCTCAAAAATAAATAAAATTTTAAAATATATATATTTTTAAAAAAAGCTAATTAGAGAGGCCCCTGGGTGGCTCACTCAGTTAAGCGTCTGCCTTCGGCTCAGGTCATGATCCCAGGATTCCGAGATCGATCCCCAGGTAGGCCTCTCAGGAGCCTGCTTCTCCCCCTTCCTGCTACTCCCCCTGCTTGTGCTCTCCCTCTCTCTGTCAGATAAATAAAATCTTAAAAAAAAAACAAAAACAAAAAAAAACCTCTAAAAGCTAATTAAATCATAGATAGTGATACTTAATTTAAATAATATTGGATGACTTAGCAAATCTAGTTTGTAAAAACTATGAGTTATTTCCCCCTAAAATTTAAATAAACATGTTAGCTATTATTTTATTTTATTAAAAATCGGAAAGGAAAATTAAAGTTTCACTTTGTCATACATTTTTCTCTGATTAATCTTTCACATACTATAAAATTTCCCATTTTAAAGTATACAATTCAGTGGTTTTAGTATATTCATAAGATTGTGCAACCATTACCACTAATTAATTCCAGAATATTTCATCCCTCCAAAAAGAAACCTCATACACATTAGCAGTCAATCACCATCACCCATCTTCAACCTCTGGCAACCACTTATCTTTCTGTCTCTATGGTTTTACCTATTCTGGACATTTCATGTAAATAGAATCACATAACATATGACTTTGTGTCTGGATTTTTTTTACTTAGTATATTTCATTCATTTGTATGGCTTACTGTATGGATATACAACATTTTGTTTATCTGTTCATCAACTGACAGATATTTGGGTTGTTTCTACTTTTGGCTATTACAAATAATGCTCTTATGAATATCCATGTATAAGTTTTTGTTTGGACATATGTTTCAGTTCTCTTGGGAATATAATGAGGAGTAGAAGTCCTGGGTCAAATGGAAATTCTGCTTTTAATTTTTCAGGATATTGTCAATCTTTTTTCTAAAGGGGCTCCACCATGTTATATTCTGACCAACAGTGCATGAAGGCTCCATTTCTCCATATCCTTGCCAACACTTGTTTTTTTAATTGTTAGATTATAGCTATCTGATTAATTTTTGACTTTCATGACTTCCAGAGAAGAATTTATAAAATTTGCATTTGGGAGGATGGAAGAAGTCAAAGATGACTGTAAAGTTGTAAGTGACTGGAAGATCAGGCTGGATACACAGTGTTGAGCTGAAGCACATTTTGCTTACGTTGGCTAAGTGAATGAATGAATGGGGGTGTCGTTATTGGAAGCAGAGTGGCAAGGAGAGATGATTTCAGGAAGAGACTAACCTGAGACTGAAGGCATGTCATCATTTACAATAGTAGGATGAGAGCTCAAAAATATAAGAGTTTATAATGAAAAGTTTTCAAACTTGGTAGAATTAAACAGACTCTGAAGCCACATGGTCTGGGTTTATAACTTTTACTACCTATGTGCCTTCCAGCACTGACTAAACTTCTTTGTTCTTCACCTTCTCCATTCATAAAAGAAGTACTATAATAATCGTATGTATCTCAAAAAGTTGTTGTGAGAATTAAATAAGTTAATACATTGCATGTAAAGTATTTAAGATGTTTCTCTCATATAATAAATGTTAGCTATTATCGAGGTGACCACATAATTTATTGTCTAAAGCAGAACACTTTCAATCTCAAGTGCCCTGGTTTGAACCATAAATGGCCACACTGAGATGACAGGCACAAATGGTCAAAATGGGACCATGGTCTTCCTATCTATTATTACTGTGAAACTTTGAGGTTTCCACTGAGTCTGAAACACTTGGCACAATGCCAAGAAAGGGTGAATGGGAGAATACTGGATGCTTCTTTTGCTTCAGTCAAAACTTTGGAACAATTAAATAAAATTAAGACTTAAATGGGAACATAATATAATATAAAATACAGATAATACTACCTACCCAAGAGTTGTTGCAAGTTTTAGGTGAGATAATATGTATAGAGTACCTTATGCACCTGAAATACACTAAGTGCTCAAAATATGCTAGCTATTAATTTATTAACATCAGCTATTTTTGATGTCTGAAGCATAACCACTCTAAATTTTCACTAACAATCAAAATGTCTATTGATAACATCCACAATTATCCATAATGATAAAAAAAAAAACAGAGAACAAAATTCAGACTGGGAAGCTAAAAGAAGTATATCAAGATCCAGGTTAGAAAGGGAAATCTACATTGATTTTAATTAATCTTCCTGTCATATATATAGAAACAAAACTGTGGGAATCAGCAGTTACTTTAGAAAGATTGGGCCTAGATAAATCACAAAGGGATGGGTGGCTTTGAAAATCAAGAGGCGACCTAGAGACTCTGTCCTCTGTGAGTGGATTTACAAGGAGGGTTGAGCACAGATTGGTGCTGTAAGCAGTACCTGAGGAGGAAGAAAGTGAAAAGTAGTAGAAAAACTTCACATTGCCATTTTGCCCAGAATGCTGGTTAAAGACCTAGAAATGATCTTGCTAGACAATTAGGGTTCTGAAACTACCATCAGTATGGACAAAGTCTTCGTATACCACCTCAAATATTACACTGTCAGAGAAGTCTGTAGTTTTGGCACAAATTCACTGTGGTAATTGCAGTGAAGGCCATGAGTCAAGATGATGATGATAGAGTTGAGCCTATTTTATTTCAGATTCTTTTGAAAAGAAAATGGTAAATATAGAAAGTAAAAAATGGGTGATTTGTAGCCATGAATTTTCTTTTTGGAAGTATTATAGTAAAAATTTCTTTTTGTGTTATTGTTATATTAGTTACAGTAACTAGAGATGAGTTCTACAGTATTTTTAAAGTTTCTAAATCTCTGGCATACAGTAGTTTTTCAGCTAATAATTGACATATGTTCTTAAAATGCTTGCCCCAAAGATGAGCTGTAGACTAAACATAATCAGATTGGAATCACTGGTTTTGCTTAGCAGAATTGAATATTCAGGTGGTTTGAAAATTATTCACAAGAATAACAAAATGCTATCATGTCTATTGTCACATACTTGGCATTCTTAACTTTAGTTTAAGTTGGGGAGAACATCATATTGGCAGTTCAGAACTTTTTGAAAACAAAGAATTTTTATCACTAGGAAATATATAGCAAAGGCTATTGTTCCTTCACTGAAGGATTTGCTCATGAAGGTTCTTTAGGTCTGGATCCAAACAAAATAGTGAATTGAAAGTTTTTCTTTCATGATCTCAGTCTTTCCTTTTTGCTTCCTCTACATGAGTTCTTTCCTGCCTATATCCTCTAGGTCAAAGAGAAATTGCATCTAATCAGAAACTGGCTATATTTGTCTTACCATGTCTCCTTTTCCTGTTAGAGGTTATATTTTTGTATGTTTTTACAAAAGGACCTATAAAAGATAAAGGTAATCATCCCTAACTAGTTGTACCAGCATGATGTTTGCTGTTCTGGGAGTTCTGAATAAGTATTATTAAAATATTAATTTTTAAAACTTATTATCTTAGTTCATTATACATACAATTAATATTTGACTCTTCTCAAATACAACACTTATTAAGTTCGATAACCAAACTCTTGAGAAATCAATATGTTGTTTATCAATATTAAATATAAATTTTATTGAAGCAGATTTTGCCTAAGTCTGTACCTGTAACAGATACAAAGCAAACAAAATTATATTAGCAATACTAAGTTTTGTGTCAAACACAAAACTGGTGACATGTTAACATTTCTCATGGTCAAAATTCTAAGATTTTTTTAATATAAATCTTTAACAGAGTTGATGAAGCGGATTTTAACATCAATGAAACAGATTAATGTATAGTCAGAAATTCATACAAATCTTATAAATAATATTTATAAATAAACTTATTATCTATCAATATTAGTATTTGGCCTTCATGTACATACTGGCTGTTGACACAGTTTATTGATTATAGTGATCATTTAAAAATCATTTTCAGACAGCTAACCTTTGGAGAAAAGCATCATTTCATAGGGAGAAAACATGGAAGACAGTACTCCAGGGTTCCAGAAATGATAACACCCTTTCTTCCCATCACCTTCATCAGGAAAGAGTATTGACAGGGGTCTCCTGAGGGTATGAGAAGGAGGAAATGATGTGCCTGATATGCTCTGTGTCTCTATTAAGTATACCTAGAATGACTATGATTTTAGTTTCTCTTTTACTTCATAGGCTCAAGGGAAGTCCTGCTCCTTGTTAATATCTATATATCATAGAAAATTCTGTATTGCTTGTACAATAACTGTCTCTACTGTCTCTACTGAAAAATTGAGAATGACTTAAATTAATACATCATGCTGAATAAAAACAGTAATCAGTGTGATTCTGAAAACTGTTATAAGAGACCAATCTGTTGGCACAATGATGGAAAAAACTAAAAACAAATAGCAAAAACGCCAAAAACTACGACACATACTAGAACTTGTACAATGAAGTCTCTGTCAGTTGGTCCATACTAAATGTTTCACCAGATTCTTAATAAAGTGTCTTTTAAGGTGTGAACTTGCTGAGCATTTTTCTCTGATATTTCGTCTCAATTACGCTCCACCTGCAAAGCAGTCCTATCATTTTGCCCTACCCCCTTTACCCTCAATAATTCATTCCTTCTCAAAGATTTTAATCTGAGCCTACATTCCTTCTTTAATCTAGCATCTATTAGTTGACTTTGAAGTTGAGCTTCTTTCCTTCAAGCTTTGGCACTTTAAAGAAATACTTGGCCACATCAAACTATTCCTTTCTTTTCAATACAGTAATGCTTTATTAAGTTATAATAAAATAATTTTAGAAGTCTTTAAAATTAAATACAATCATCTGTCATAGGGAGTGGAGATATCAAGAAATATTATATTTTGGTAGCATTATTCCCACCCAAATTTGGACAGAGGAGTGTCAGCAGAAATTAGTATTAATTACATGGTGGAATATATTTCCTAATACATCTGTAAATGTGTAACATACCCAAACTGGAATAGACCTCAATAAGCAGCAGTTGGTATTGTTTCTCTCTTCTACCCACACTGAATACCAGAACTTTAAGTGGTTTCTAACACTCCCATCTGTAGCAGTATCTATCTAAAAAATTCTTCATTTTAGATTTCTCTTAAAAAATGATTAAGGGGCACCTGGGTGGCTCAGTCAGTTAAGCATCTGACTCTTGATTTCAGCTCAGGTCATGATCTCAGGGTCGTGAGATGGAGCCCTGTGTCAGCTCCATGCTGGGCGTGGAGCCTGCTTAAGATTCTCTCTTTCCTTTCCTTTTCCTCCTGCTCCTCACAAGCACTCTCTCTCTAAAATGAACAAATGAATAAAACTTATAAAAAAAAGATTAAAAATGCATTATGAAATAAACCATACAAATTGCTGAACAGTTAAATATAATCTCAGTTTCCTTGACTGCAACTGAATAGTATTTAAACAACAGTCTTTTCAGATTTATTTATATATTCTATGATCTGTGAGCCTGTAACTTTTATAGAGATGTAAAAAATATAAAAACCAAAAGAGATTCTCTTTCTTCTCATCTGCAAAATGCTGACATTATCTTTCACTGATCTTCCTGAACATACCTTGCTTTTACATCTGCCCAGCATTTGTCTTGCTTTCTTGTTCTCTCTCTCCTTTTGCAGAGTTAAGAAGGAATTCAATATTCTTGATCTTTTAGAAGGAAAACAACGAGTACCAGATTAACACACACTCAAGAAACTCCCTGTTTGTGTGAAATCATTAATCAGTTTGTATGTGAGTGTGTGTGTGTGTGTTTTATAACTGTTAAGCATTCTGGATGATGGTAAAAACCTGTATTTTCTCTTTTTTCTTCTTTAAGAGGGTTATTCTTTAGTGAGGTTACTTTGAAGCTTTTTATTTTTCTGCTATGGAATCATAAGTACATTAACTTTACTATGTAACTATTTCAACTGAGAAACTATTTTTGCCTCTCAACTTTTCCTCGGCATTTCTTACTAACTTCATTTACTGAGTGTGAGAATTCAAAGTGTAAGATGCCCAATGGCCCCTGACAGATTTTAACCTTTGCTCCAGAAGCTTAATGTTCCTTGTGTCACCCACAATGCGTGAAGAGACAGAACCAAATAAGGAATGATATAGTCTTGTAGAGTTTTCTATATGGTTGGGGTATGTGGAGAAAGCAAGAGAAGAGACTTAATGACCTTTGAGATGGATTTCAAAAATTTCTGGATTTCCACAAGAAGGGATCATGGAAAGACAATTTTAAATAACAGCTATAACATGATTATTTGTAATTGCACTAACTAGAAACAATCCAAATTAAAAAAAAAAATAGAGCAGCAGCTATACAAATTATAGTATATTGTATTGCAATTAAATATTAAGTTAATGACCCAAGAAATCAAAGATATGTTTATTAAAAATTGTAGGTGATTATATATATTTATAGCATATATAATATATATGTAACATATATTAATTTCTTTTAAAATACTTGATTAAAATACCTCTAAAGGTAGGGTTGTATCGATTTTTATTTTCTTTTTTGATACTTGAATGTATTTTTTAAGTTGTACTTTATAGTTAAAAATATATATATGTCTATAAAGAGATGTACAGACAGCCATTATTTCTATGACATTCTACTTAGAGTTCTGGAGGTGGGAACAAGAATTAAGAGAGGGAAATAGAAAGCAAGGAGAGACTACTGCATTTGTCCAAGTGCGACAAAAAATGAAGGTAGTAATATCTAGAATGAAAAAAAGACAAATACATGAATTATCAGGAAGACAATGGAAAAAAAAAACAACAAAAATATTTTATTGGAACTAAAAATGAACAGCAAAGAATCAAGAGTGTTTGCCAAGTTTTTAGTCTAAACAACAGAAAATATAGAAATGCTAGTCATAGACAGGTGGGCACTAGGAAGAGAAGAATATTAGTGAAGGTAGATGAGGGATCCTCTTATTTGAGATTGAGAAGTTTGTGGTCAGGCAAAGTCTAGCAGAATGTTGAAAATATGATTCTGGGTTTGGGAAAGGGTAGAATTCTAGATAAGTATCCAAGTGTTATCACTATAAATCCAATCTGACTGGGTAGAAAGAACAGAGAAGATGTAAGTGTAGAGAAGACTGAAGCAGTTTTCCAAGTTATGTTGTACCATGGAGCATTTTGGCTTTTTTAGTGAAGCCTACGGACCCCTTCTCAGAATAATGATTTTATATACATAAAATAAAATACATAAATTAAAATAGAGATCAATTAGTTTGAAATAGAGCTATCAAAATAATTTAAAATGTGATATATTAATAAAACTGTTTGCCTTTTAATACATTAGATAACAAGATCTACTGGTGGGTCTAACAACTGCCATAATTTCAATATGATGACTCTAAGCAATATTTAATGTGACATAAACTGTCTATGTTTTCCAGCTGAGCCAAATTAATGGTGTTGCTAATACCACTATGCTTTGTAGCCTATATGACTATTTGAAGGAAATATTAAATTTCCTTTAGAAGTTACTTAGATGTCCTTTCTTATCCAAATTAATGGACTCCCTGAACTGTATCCAGTGACTTTTTGGTGGACATGATTAAGAGCTCCTTTAGAGTAGGTCCACATTATAGAGTATGTGGAGAGACACAGATGCCTAGAACTGGTTTGGGACATAGTAGAATACATTTGGGTAGCAAGACTTCCCAGCAAAGGCACCTTTGTGTTAATGTGCAGCAATGCCAGAGGCAACATAATTTCTAAGGTCATAGCGTCCAGGCCAGAATGCCAGTCAAAACACTATCTATACAACCTTGAACAAGTCGCTTAAACTCTTTGTGCCTCAGTCTCTCTGTTTTTTAATCTTCATAGGGTTATTGTGAGAATTCAAAGTGTTAGTGTTTGGAGTATGGCCCGGTGCATGTTAAGCACTATATAAAAAGTATTTACCAAATACATAAATATAGTCAGGCTAAACACCCTGCAGACTGAGCAATGCAATTAGTTCCAGCTTGCCTTTATCTCAAAGGTCTTCTGAGTCAGTGAAAGAGGCAAATATTGAGTAGACAGAGATAAAGAAAAGAAAAGAAAAGAAAGAAAGGAAAAGAAAAGAAAAGAAAGGAAAAGAAAAGTAAAGAAAAGAAAGAAAAGAAAAGAAAAAAAAGAAAAGCCTAGGAGAGCGCAAGTCATGAGGAAATGAATTTCAAGGGGAGATAGTTCAGAGGAACAGATACTACTTGGAGGCCAAAGACTGAGACCGAGAACATTTCTTCTCTACTGGTACAGACAGTGATTGGTAAACAGTAAGCAGATCATCAGTGGCCTCCCAGAGAGGTTCTAATAGACGGACAGAAGCAGATGGCAGACACCAAGCCATTTACTGAATAGGTTGATAGTGAACAAACAAAGGCAGCGAATTGGATTACTTTCCTCAAAAGTCAGTCCAAGAAACAAAGGAGGTTAAAAGTTTATCAGATTTAACAGAAATAACCTGAGCATAAGTGGATGGTACAGGGGAAGTAGTCAACAAACAGAGAAAGATTATAAATGTAAGAGAAAGAGTAAGTAATTGAAAGAACCATGTCCTGATTAATGTAGGTAAGAGTAAGTCTTATGTGGAAAGATGTACCTTGGACTAAAAAAGAAGAGGCCAAATCCTTTTGAAGCTGGGGTCTATACAGAGAAACAGATGAAAATAGCAAATGTTGTGATCAAATTAAAAGCAAGAATTAAAAGGTCTATGCTGGAAGATCTCCTTCACCCAGAACTATGGTGGGAGAGATCTATACAAGAGTAGGGGTGAGGATAAAGATGGAAACCTTAGGGTGAGCCAGAAGCATTTTTTATTAATTGCTATAGAAAATGCAACAAGCATCTCAGTAGAGATGACTAGAAACATTAGCAAGTAGCTATGGGGGGTCTAGCTGAAATTGGGCTAAAAAGGATAGAGAGTTCATCTTAAATGTCACTACGCTAGGTAAATCCTTATTGATCAAGCTCCAAGAATATGTTGAATTGTCCCTTCTGTGTATTCTCATCATGCCCTGAATTTATGTAATTATTTTTTTGTATGTGTGACTTCCTTGTTGGGATGTAAACTGTTTAAGGACTTATTTTTGTTCATTTGCATATACAGATTCAAATTCTGGCACATAAAAGATATTGAACACTTTTTTTTGTTTTTAATAAATGCCTTTTATTTTCTGGAAGTACTATGTATTTGAGAAGACTCTACCTTAAACGTCAGGCCTTAATTCAAGTTGAAGCATCAATTCCAACTCTAGCAAAGCCAATTTTGTTATTAACAAATTAGTGGACCCTCTTTCCTCACAGTTCTTCATATGTCCTTCCATGATTTACCCTGCTCATTTGTTTCTTGCTTATGGTCTACATTTATCTCTCCAATTTGACCAGTGTAACATTTCTTCTCTACTGGTATTTTGCAATTATCCTTGAGTGCAATTCTGTTCTTGATGGGCATCCCCTTTCACTTATTTTCCTGTTCCCTGTGATTCTAAGTGTCCTCAGGAGCTCAGCCCAGGGTAAGGCAACGTACCTAGTTAGCTCTTCTAACGGATGTAAACTGAACCTGGCAATAAAGGTAAACAATGAGCGGAGAATAAATAATAATTCATACAGCTTATTAAGGGTCAGGAATTGCTTTGGTGCAGGAGAAAGTCTAGAAGGTGAAGTCAAGAGTATATAAAGTTAGATAGGAAGTTGAGCTCAAAAGATAAGTGATTCTCTGTAAGAATACGTAGAGGTGGAGGACTTAATTGTTACTTCCTTTGAACATTTATTGAATAACCACTATAATCATGGCTTCCATGAGGAGAAAAAAGAATAGGTTGAATAAGGAAATAAAATTTCAGATCAATGCAGAAGCTTCAGGTCTAGATTTCAACCTTTTAAAACTAATTTTACAAAATTAGTTCAATTCAACATAAATTCATTAAACATAAAATTATGATTTTGTAATATAAAACCTACTCTGTGTCAACTACTGTGTTTCAGTCTTTCATTTATGATTCTTGATTATGTGCACAAGAATATATGCAAGCTATTTCTTCAGTGATCACTGAGATCAGGCAGTGATCTACTTTATTTAATAAGCTCTTGTCTAGTGCTGCCTATGTGTCAGGTACACTTAAGTGATTTACCAACATTAGCTTATTAAATCTTATGATTTGGCATTTAAATTTATTTTTCCTGTTAACTTATGTGAGGATCCTAAACAGTGACTCTCCTGGAACATTCCCATCGATAATTTCATTTAAACCAAACATATGAAGACTAAATACATTGAAGTAGTAATTAAATGCTACCATGGTGGACATTTTATCCATTTTAACAGTGTCTTTGAATCTCCCTTAGTACAAAAGAACACACATAAATAGATTCACCTATTCATTTATTCATTCAGGAAAGCATACTTTCGTTTATTCAATAAACTTTTACTGAGTAGTTGCTATGTAAAAGTGACATGCTTAGTGTTTTTTAAAAAGGACGTACAAATAGGATAACTTCATATTCAAGAAGTTTATAAAGTGAGGAGGTATTCTGGGACAAAGAATTCAGGTAAGATAAGAAAGCAAATAATGCCACATGATACATGGAAGCTTGAGGAAAACAACGTTAATAATAAACATAAAAACAATACCAGGGTGGATTGTGTAAAATTAAAAAGAAAGGGGCATTTAAGCTAAAAATGTGCCATTTTGGTGATGGAAGTCCTTACTATTACACAAGCCAACAGGGTGTAGAAAGATGGATGGACTTCAGTTGGATCAAGATTTTCCTGGGCTAATGTGATGTGTTACCAATTGTTAGGGGAAAATCATTTGCTAAACTATCGAGAAAATGTAGCCTGTCCAGTAAAAGGAAACTTTGTCTAGTTTCCAGCAGCAAAATAGTCTACCAGTTGTACATTTTTTGTTTGTTTTACTGTTTCTGAACTTTGATTGCTGTAAGAACTAGAAATATCTTTCATCTCCAGCTGGCAATAAAGTTCTACCCCATTTTCCAAGTTGGATTGCTATAATCTTCCTTAATGAGTCTACCATAGCTCACTCTCCAGAGCCTCCAACTGGATCAGAAAATAATCCTTAGCCAAAGGGAGCAGCAGAACACCATGGTCTCTCTATCTTGAAGCAATGCTTTTCTCAATAGTTACTACTTAATTTCTGTTCCAAGGAAGAGGTGTTTTGAAAGATTAAATAAACGATGAGCCTTGAAAACCCATGAGCCTTGTTTTCTTCTCTCTACTTTGTCATAATAAAAACACTAATTCTGTTCCCAGAAGGGGGGAGAAAGAGTGGAAGTTCCCACAGTTTGGCCTGGTACAATCAGAAAACACCAATTATATTTTTACAGATGACATCATATGATGTCTTCTCAGACTACAGCAATATTTGCTGGTCTAAAATATTAAAACTACAATAAATGAATTTTTGGATGATGAAGTTGTAAATGATTAGCTGGGTTGCAAGTTCTGAAATTTTGTAACATCTGCTTCTCTTATAACAATAACATATGAATGAAAAGTTTCTTCTATGCTTTCAGGAATGTTGTTAATCTTGCATTCCATATAAGCAGGTCTGGTATTAATAACATTCCAAAATAGACTAAAAATGTCATCTGAATAAATGTCTCATGAAAAGCTAGTTAAAATAGATAACTATAACCTCATTTTAAGAAAAACATAAGACCGTGTTTGGATTTGCTTGTATTTACTATAGTTGAGTATTTTCCATGTAGTTAGAAGAAGTGAATTCACACATTCATCGTGTATCATTGTACTTTTTCCCCACCTTATTTGGGCACTCATTGTAAAAGGCTGTTGTCAAATTCTGCTATTTGTAGCACCTATAATGGCTAAATGGGTACAGATAGAGGAGGTCAGATACTAGATAAAAGCTGTCCATTAATATGGACATGGAATCTCGTCTTGAAGGAGTACAATGTGTGGCTTTTGATATTTTTAGGACTCTCTAGGCATTTTCCTCCCTATGAAGACTGATATTATGTAGAAACTATGAATGTGGGGCGCCTGGGTGGCTCAGCTGGTTAAGCGTCTGCCTTTGGCTCAGGTCATGATCTCAGGGTCCTGGGATCGAGCCCCACGTTGGGCTCCTTGCTCAGTGGGAGCCTGCTTCTCCCTCTCCCCCCAACTGTGCTCTCTCTCCCTCTCTCTCGCTCTCTTTGTCTCTCTCTCTCAAATAAATAAATAAAATCTTAAAAAAAAAGAAACTATGGATGTTTGTAGTGTTTTGAAACCATAAAGCAGCAACTTATAAAGGGGGGTGATTTTACATTTTTTATACATTAGATCAAATGTAGAAGACAAAATTGTTCCAAAGCTCACCTCAACAATATTACAGTATTATAAACTCCTGGAATCTGATTCAAAGCCTGGCAAAGCCCTGGTCATTTACTAAAAAATAAAACTAAACTAAAAACAACAACAATAAAGAACTCCAGATCAGCCTGAGCTTCATAGGAAATCCACAGGACTAATGTGCCACTTAAAGTGGTTCATGAATGGTCAGTTGGCAAGAAAACTTGTACTGGACCCATATCACAATTTTATTTCATACCCTTCAGGGCTTTTGAAGTTTCAAACTTACTCATAGAGATATGAGTAAACACACCTTGAATATTTTAAACAATTTCTAGTTTTTTTATGAGGGATGAAAATTTCCTTATACGTATAACTAAAAAAAGTTCTAGCTGGTTTTATTATGTGTGTTCAATTTAACCAGCTCATTTTCTTCAGATTCGTTATCACCAGGACATAATAACCAATCAAATATATAAGATTCATGCCAAGTGACATTTGCAAGGTTATGTAACTACTAATCAATGGAATAAAATAGTAGGCCTCATTCTCATACCCACTGGGGAAAAGGGGGGCAAGAGAAGAATTAAAGAAAGAGAGGTAGACAAAGAGAAGAAACGAGAGTAATGCCAGATCTCCGACATCTTCACAGTCAAGCGTCACATCGTTAAAAGGAGGCCTGGTAATGATTTGCCAGGGCCCCTGTATGTGGTAAAGCAGTAAACCAGGGGCAGGATTGAGATTCAGGACGGGTATCATATTTTTTACTACATTTGCAATATTTTGGTAATTCTTTACCTTATAAGTCTTGGTGGAAATCAAACACCACCTCTCTTTAGAGAAGCACAATGTCTTGGCTTTCCCAGCTAGGGTACTGCCATGTGACCTCGCTTCACGAGCCACTTAGCAGGCTTAAATTTGGACTGTGCTTCTCCCTCTTTCAATCTCTCTCTCTCTCTCTCTCTCTCTCTCTCTCGGGTGGCTGTGGTAGCAGTTTCTACAAGGCCAAGTTCCCTGTGCAGAAGGTTTTGTGATTTATTTTTTAGTTGAGACCTCACATTCCTTGGATCTTTGTGGGAATAGTTTGAGGCCCGGGTAAAGGATGTGTTCTTCTGAGAGGTTACAACACAGACTGTTTTCACAGGCACAATCCTGGTCATAATACTCTGGGAACTGCAGAGAAATCAGTTTGACTAGTCTGATAAATAGTGATTTAAATAGGCTTGTATTTAAAGAGCCATTAGCATGTCTTTTTGGCACGTGTGGTGCTGATCAGTGATCCTTATTAAAGGTCTAGGATTAGGCTTGTTTAAGAGTATTTAGAGGTGGAAATTAAAAATATTAGGCAAGGGGGGACTATAGTTGCCAATAAGCACATTCTGATTTTTAATGACATTTGATGAAGTCTTTTTTATATTTGTTACAGTTAACAGGAGCTTTTTTTTTTTTCCTTCAGTGTGACTTTTCAAATGGAATCAAATGGAAACTCTAATTGATGATATTTGCACACGGATTGCACGTCAGAAGCCACAAATTTGTGTTTCATCCTATTTTAAGAAATACATTTTTGGCACTTATCTTCAGGTGAACGTATGTAAGAATTTATTTTGGGTATTTGCTCATGATTGGAATTGCTGAGTCATCCAGTGTCTTAAGGCAAGAGCTTCTCCAAATGGTTGCACCAATTCATACCCCAAGCACCATAGGATATTCTAGTCACACCACATATTTATCAACATTTAAGCTTGTCACACTATATCATTTTAACCGTTCTGATGTGTAGTAGTGTCTCACTGTGATTGTAATTTGCATTTCTCTGATGACTTATGAGGCTGAGCACCCTTGATATGTTTATAGGTCTTCTTGATAACTTCGTTTGTAAAGTACTTACTCAATTCTTTTACCTATTTTTCATTGGGCTAACAGTATTTTTATTGATTTTGGGGGAAATCTTTATATAATCTGGAGATACGTCCTCTACTGATCCCATGTATTATGTAAAATTTCCACTATTTTGTGGCTTGATTTTGATTAACAAATTTTTAAAATTTTATTTTAGTAAATTATTCGATGTATCTTTCAAGCTTAGAGGTTTTTGTGTTCTTATTTAAGAAATCTTTGTCTACCCCTGAAATCTTGAAGGTATTTTCTCACAATCTACCAACTGATTTTGTGTAGGCTGTGTAGGAGAGGTAAGGATTAATTTTATTCCATTTATACATCCAGTTGACCTAGAATCATTTTTTTGAACAAAACCAACATGTCTATCCTGTTTTTCAGTGCTATCTTTACCTTAAATCAAATATTTGTACCAATACCACAACGTCTTAATTTCTGGAGTGTTTGTACCAATACCACAAAGTCCTAATTTCTAGAGTGTTCTGATAAATTTTGTATGTATAACTGTAGGTCTTCCAATTTGGTTCTATAATATTGCCTTTGCATTTGTATATATGTTTTAGAGCCACCTTCTCATTTTTTGACAAAACAACCTGTAAGAATCTTGATGGGGATTGTATTGAATCTGTAGATCAATTTTGGTAGAATTCACATCTTCATAATACTGAAACTTCCAATCATTAGCATGGTAAATTTTGACATATTTGGGTCTTTTAAATTTATCTCAATAGTGGCTATATAGTTTTCCATATAAAAATCTCCCATCTTTTGTTAGAATTACTTCTGTGTATTTGTTGTTTTATGAAGCTATTGTAAATTAAACATATTTTTAATTTTTTGCTTTCTCAATAGTTGCTCTTAATGTGTAGAAATACAATTGATTTTTTGTATAGAGTTTTGCAGTCCAGTAATCTACTTAGGTTCATACACTAATTCTAATAGTTTACCTGTAGATTTCAAAATTTTTTTCTATAAATACAATCAGGTCATCACTAAAACAAAAAATAGAAGCTTAATTTTTTTCCTATTCCTATAGTTTTTTATTCTTTTTTTCTTGCCTAACTGCACTAGTTAGGACTGTCAATACAAAGTTGAATAAAAGTGGTGGTAACCAGTATCCTTATCTAGCTTCTGATTTCAGAGATATGAATCAATATTTAAGCATTAAATATGATATTTATGTAGCACTTTTGTAAAAGTGTAAAAAGGTGTAAAAAAATTATGTAGCCCTTTTTCAGACTAAACAGCATTCCCTTCTAATTCCTAGATTGCTAAGATCTTTTATTATGAAAAAGTACTGAATTATATTAAATGATTTTTCTGCTCCTAAGATAATCACATATTTTTCTTTATTTATTAATGTGGTAAACTTATTGATTTTTAGAATAAACTGCACAGTTTTGTAATGTATTATCCATTTATATAGTATTGGATTGAGTTTGCTATTTTGCTTGGGATTTTTATATCTAAGTTTATGAGAGAGATAAATGATCTATCTTTGTAATATTTCAAGTTTTGATACCAAAGTAATGCTGACTTAGTAAAATAGTTGGGAAGGGTTTCTTTTTCTTCTTCTTCTTCTTATTTCCTAGGAGTTTTGTATAATACACACACACATATATATATCTGTATATATACACTAGTTATATATATATATATATATATATATATATGTATAGGACTACATATACAAAAAAATATTTGAATGTTATTGAAATATTCAGTATTCCTATTAATTTTGTACCTACTTCACTTATCAGTTACAAAAAGATGCTTTAAAATTTCTAAACTTATTTGTAGATTTTTCTATTTCTCTTTCTAGTTCTATTTTTTTTTACATTAGCTGAAGTTATAATTAGATGCATACATATTTATATTGTTATATCATTATAGTAAATAGATTTCCTTATCATTATAAATTGTCCTACTCGTTCTAATAATCACATTGAGTTCTTTATATGACTATAACAACTTTCATTTGGTTCGTGTGCATGGATATCTTTTTTTATCCTTTTATTTTCAATATTTTAAAGTTAGTATCTGTCTTGTGAGTCCAATTTAGGGAGTATTAGGCACTCAGGACTACTCTTACCTCCTTTTTTTCCAAGATGTGTTTGCAACTTTTAAATAAAATGTCTCACTAAAAATAATTTTGACTAATTACAAATACCAAAATTTTCAATTAAGAATGATAGCCCGAAATATTTAAGTGACGAATCACTAAATCTTGCACCTGAAACTAATATTACACTGGTTAACTACCTGAAACTTAAATAAAAACTTGGAAGAAAGAGAAAGAAAGAATGATAGCCCAAATAGAAGAAGGTAACCACACCTCTGCAGGTAATCATAACAAGGACATATGGGACACATAGAAGAGAATCTGAAGAAAAATCCAAGCAATACAAGAAGAGAGGAATTTCATTGCAGTATATGGTGAAGAATTTTGAGCATTTTCTTAGAAGGGAAGATGGAAGATGGGAAATCAGTATCAGAACCATTCTAGAATAATCATAATTATGCAACTGTTTTCTGCATAGCAAGGTACATATAAATTCCCTACCACAGTGTTGGTGTAGTCATTCACAAATTGTTATTTCACTCTCTTCATAAACTAAAAACCAATGAACCAAACCATATTGATGGGGGTAGGGAAGAAAAGAATTAACATATATTTGGGAAACATTATTTTGAGGGGATAGTGTAAGCTAGAGACAAAAAGAACTACATAAATGCAAAAATACCGATGTGATATGCAATAGCATTTATAGAATATAAAATGTACTTACCATATTTCTCACAGATGGAAAAAGCACAGCTTTTGAAGTGTGAGAAACAAATTATAACTGTGGGCAAGGGAAGAAATTGTTGAGGAAAACTCAATCAGAAATTAAGTGATGAAACCAAAAGATATCTACTGGATTTGACAAAGGTCACTGATAATATTGGCAGGAGTTGTTTTAGTAGAGGAATGGAGGAGGGGCAGCTGGTTGACTCGGTAGAGCATGTGACTCTTGATCACGAGGCTGTGAGTTCAAGCCCCACGTTGCGCAGAGCACCTACTTTAAAAAACAAAAACAAAAAAACAAACAGGAATGGAGAAGTGCACCTACAGCTGAGGAAATGTGAGTAAGAGATACCACAAGGAAACATTGAGGTAAGTCAAAGGGCTCAAGAAGTTTGACTATGAAATGACGGAAAAAGGTGGTATAGAAACCGGAGGATGACAGAGTCAAGGGAAAACTGTTTTCTTTTTAATTAGGGGAGCACAATTTTATATATACACGCATATGTGCATTTATAAACATATATATACAATTATTAAATGGAAGAAAATGAATAACTGATGAAGCCAAATCACGAATCACAGAGAAGACAGAAGGGGATGAGGCACAGCTAGGGACACATGTAGAGAGGGGAGTAAAGAATAGATATGGATACTGTTTCTAAACGTTAGAAACAAGGAGGTGAGGAGGAGGGAAGAAAGTTCTTACAGGATTGCCTCTATTAGTGAAGAAAGGGAAAAGATCATCCACAAAATCAAAAAAGAAAATAGAAATGAAAAAGTGCCGAGGATGGTGACAAAAGTTTGAAATACCTGTTGAGAAAATAGCTAAATAAGGATAAAGGCAAGAATTGCCATGCAATACTGGAGATCCAAGTGAGGTTGAAAACTAAAATTCTAAAGAAGGTAGCAGTCTTCAGGAGCATGTAATGTCCCCCTAGCCATAAAGGATGCAAGAGTAGAAAAAGAGTAAAAGTTAATTAAGATAAATGTGGAAGAGATAGAAATGTAGTGTATATGTGTGAATATTTATTGGGTTGTACAATTAGAATTTGTTCACTTAGTGGTTTATAAGTAATATCTCATTACAGAATGAGATTTTTTTAAAAGAAAACAATGAAAAGGAAAAAAAGGAAAACAGTGAATGAACCATTTCGGTTCATCAGTCTAGACTGGATGGATGCTATTGACTACTAGTCAGGATTCTTACATTCACAATAGCTTTGAAATTCTGTCTTAGTACTTCTTGAACTGATTCTAATTCAGTTGCCCTGAGGTGGGACTGCAGATTCTACATTTCTAAGAAACTCCCAAATGCTGCTTCTGATCTGTGGGCCACACTGCTTACAGTACTACAGGATACACAAGAATATCTGAGTGAAAAATAATACAGTTTGTTGGGGCACCTGGGTGGTTCAGTTGGTTAAGCATCTGCCTTCCGCTCAGGTCATGATCCCAGGGTCCTGGGTTCGAGCCCCATGTTGGGCTCCCTGCTGAGCAGGGAGTCTGCTTCTCTCTCTGCTCTCCCCACCCCTGCTCATGCTCACTCGCACTCTCTCTCTCAAATAAAATAAATAAAATATTTTTTAAAAAATAATACAGTTTGTTAAATAAGTGCTTTTCCTACCCACTAAATGGTGTGATTGATTTTTTTGACTTGAATTTCTTTCAATTAATTGGGACACATTATTTTCCTTTAGATATTTGGTATATTAGGTTATATGGCTGCAGATCAAAGACAGCATTGACGTTCACACATAGCACCTGTGTGCTGTTTATAAACTGGTGTATAGAGTATTTTCCCAGTATTCCTACAAAAGGTGATAACTTCTGCCTTTTCTCCCTGCTCTCCCTTGTCCCCACCCAGGATGCTACATAGAACTGGGCTAAAACCATTGTTCAAAGGATCCAATTTAGATGACATCATAGATTTATTTTGGCATATGAGATCAATTTTATGAATAATTTATTTTTACAGCACAGTGTTTTTCCATAAACTTGTGAAATAATAGAGCAAGTCTCCTTTATGAAAACTTCCCCAACATAGCTGCTCTGCATCTCTGCCATTTCCCGCTACTAAGGCTGAGGCTCAAAGACACTGAGGTCCTTTCTATTTTATGTTGTATCTCTTGGATCAATTGGAAAAGTTCTCATTAAACTGGGAGGTGTGCTTTAATTATATGCAGTGTTCTGTGGATTTCAAATTTCAGTGTTTTGGAAATAGGAACTTGCATTTCACTTTGGTTCAGAAAGTACATTTCCTGTTGATTATGAGTTTGTGAACATTCATATTTTGCCTGAAATCCTCGCCAACACAGAGATAGTTGAAACTGGACTAAAATTTGCTGTTCTTAATCTCAGAAAACAAACTGAGGGTTGCTGGAGTGGTGGGAGGTGGAAGGGATGGAGTGGCTGGGTGATAGACATTGGGGAGGGTATGTGCTATGGTGAGCACTGTGAATTGTGTAAGACTGTTGAATCACAGACCTGTACCTCTGAAACAAATAATACATTATATGTTAAAAAAAAAAAAAAAAGAAGAATATAGCAGAAGGGAAAAATGAAGGGGGGGAAATCGGAGGGGGAGACGAACCATGAGAGACTATGGACTCTGAGAAACAAACTGAGGGTTCTAGAGGGGAGAGAGGTGGGGGAATGGGTTAGCCAGGTGATGGGTATTAAAGAGGGCATGTACTGCATGGAGCACTGGGTGTTATACGCAAACAATGAATCATGGAACACTACATCAAAAACTAATGATGTAATGTATGGTGATTAACATAACAATAATAAAATAAAATTTAAAAAAAGAAAATAAAATTTGCTATGTTTCTGGATGGCAATAGTTTTAGTAAAGAATTTGTTACAAAAACAAATGGCAATTTCAGCAGGTATCCAAGTGTTTAGTAAACATTTTAATAGTACAAAAATATAAAGAAACTATAAAATGTAGAATTGTGTCATTTATTCATTAATTTTTTCCACTCATTTTAAAATACAAAAAGTGGTATACAGGCATTTAGGATTTAGGAAAATAGTTTTTGGAATCAATAACTTGAAGGGCTTGCTTTTGATCTTGGGAACAGTGGTTTATAGATTTGGTCATATCAAATAACCACACTAAACACCTATATAAATGATGCCTGGCATTGCATGTCTAGAACATATGTTACACTATTTTACATATATTATTTCATTGAGTTCTCTCAATAAAATGATGTAGATACATAGATTTTTATCTTACAGTCAAGAAACTAAGCCAAAATGTAGCAGCATTAGAATTCAAACCCAGATTTCTCCTAACCTAAAACTGATACACATTTCACTTTGCCACATCCCCCATACAATGAAGATTAGATTCTAAACTGAGAGATTTAAATTCTGATGTTTAAAATGGACCTTTAGGAAAAAGAGGGGACCTTAAAGCATGAGCTACTTAAAATATTTCTCCACCTTTAGAACAAACTGACGGTTGTGGGGGGGGCACGGGGTTATGGGTAAAACAGGTGAAGGGGAATGGGGGATACAGGCTTCCAGTTATGGAATGAATTTAAAAATTGTTTTTCTTCAGTTTTGATATGTAAGACTAATGTTTCCCTATTGATTGACATTAGTCACTGCCTAAATATGCTGATTGTTTTTTCAGCCCCTACCAGAATATTCAAACCAGCAGGGTTATGTTTTTAATTTTCAATCTATTGGATCACTGTGATGTAGTTAGCCAAAAACATGAGACCTAGTCATTGATGGCTCAATACTCTGATGACAGTGCAGACTCTGCCACAAAACTGCAATTGGGACAATAGAACACAGGATTTAATGAATATACACGTGAATTGCCTTCAACCAGACTTAAAAAAAAAATCCATGGAAAGTAGTCATAGAAGGAAGAGTCCAGAAATTTCTATATAAGTTTTGCTTGTCATCAGGTTAGCCACTGAAATTGTGCTCTATAGTTAGAATCTCACTAACAGATTTTTCATTCATTTGGGTTTATAAGGAAAAAAAAATTTTTTTTTTTTTGGAAAAACTTTTCATTGTATTTAGTACAAATCAGAAAAATGAAAAAAAAAGAAAAATGTGCTTCCTTTTTAGAAGAGCATATCATTTAGGGTAAAATACTAAAATAAAGAAAAGAATGTTCTAAGGAACTTAATGTTTTGTGATACTTTAAATGGTCCCATAAAACAGATAAGCAGAATTGATTTGAATAAACTGGCCTAAAATTGTATGTAATGTACAAGGCGTGAGTCTACTTTTAGTTCTCATTTATAGATTGGGTATTATATATTTTATTTTTTTCTCTAAACTATCTTATGTATTTTTTTCATTCACATTTAGTTTAACAACATCCACTTATAAAAGCAAAATTACTAATATTTAATTTAAAAATGGAATACATTTTTTGTATTTGTCAAACTATATCTTCTACCTTTCTTTTCAAAAGCAATATCCAATATCTACCTACTTAGTTAATTTAATAGCTTTAAACTCCAATTATTCTATAGCATTCCATAGAGCTAACAGTATGCAACTCTGGATTGTTGAAGTGTTAATGGATTAATTCATCATTTCTCTTTTACTAACTTAGTTTTTTGTTTACTGAATCTATGTTCAAAGTTTTACTAAATATGAGGCTAGGTTCATAAATTATCTGTACCTAGATGTTGAGCAAACTCGATCTTGGTTATTGATAAAGAATAATAATTGGTCAGCTATATGTCCAATTCAACTTTGGATAGTCATGCTAATTTTGTGTAGGGAAAATAGAAATTAGCAAAGAATCTACTTTTTTTTTAAAGATTTTATTTATTTATTTGAGAGAGAGAATGAGATAGAGAGAGAGAGCATGAGAGGGGGGAAGGTCAGAGGGAGAAGCAGAATCCCTGCTGAGCAGGGAGCCCCATGCGGGACTCGATCCCGGGACTCTAGGATCATGACCTGAGCCGAAGGCAGTCAACTGAGCCACCCAGGCGCTCCGCAAAGAATCTACTTTATTAAAATTGGGAAGTCTATGACAGGAAGAGCATAAAGATTCACTGTTGAGCCAAATAGGAACCTGTATATAGAAACCCAAGGTAGCATATAGTCTATTAAAGTAAACATAAGAGGAAAGCAAAAAATGAAAAAAAAAAAAAGAAATAAAATCAAGAAAAAAAAACCTAAATAAAGACATTGTGTCCAGTTAAAATAATGAAAACTTGCTAGTAAATTAGCATCTGCAATAATAGGAATATATATTTTTTTAAGATTTTATTTGAGAGAAAGAGAAAATGAGAGAGAGAGAACAGGCAGGGGGAGGGGCAGTGGGAGAGGGAGAAGCAGACTCCCCGCTGAGCAGGGATCCAGACACGGGGCTCAATTCCGGAACCCCGGGATCATGACCTGAGTCGAAGGCAGACGCTTAACTGACTGAGCTACCCAGGCACCCCAGGAATATAATTTTTTAACAAAATAATTTCTTAAAGACACTATAGGATTAAGATCTTTTGAGATAGGCATCTCCTCTCATAACTACTTCCCTGGCAAACCACTGAGAGAAAGCCCATATGCTGGAACCAGAGACATAAGCCTCAGACAGGAAACAAGTGTATTTTCCATACTGGTAAAACAAAAAGCCATAGAATTAAAGACAGGAAATAGACACATACAGCTTGCTCTCCAGATTTAGCAAAAGCTTCTAAGACACTACTCCAGTTAGGCTTCCCAGACCAGGTGCTGCGCACCCTCAAAGACAAGTGGTACAGAATTGCTTCAGATGCTTAAGGGCCTCGCCTTCTTTCAGTTAACACATCTCCAACCTTGGCTGCCAATAACAGCCATAGATCTGGATTGCTGTCTATAGGAAACCAAAAGCCCTGGTATAGCCAGACTAGAAATAAAGATAATTCTTTGGCACTGCTAACAGATGGAGAAGAAAAGGTTAGTAAAAATATAGAAGTCTAAAAATGATTGCAAGGGTGAAGTTATCTGCTTTTCTGTTCTTAATACAAGACTTCAGTCAACAAATAGTTGTTGAGTGTATAACTTGTGCTAGGCACAGTTTTTCAGTGCTGAGAATTCAGCAGTGAACAAAAGAGGCAAATCCCTGCATTTGTGGTGCTTACATTCCATTGGACTTGGCTTACTTTGGGTCTGTTTTATTCAAGGCTGAAGCTGTCTAGGTTTTTTTGTTTGTTTTTTATTTGTTTGTTTTTTTAAGATATATATTTCACATGCAATTCACCTATGTAAAATGGACAATTCGATAGTTTTTAATATATTTACAGATTTGTGCAACCACCGGCACAAATTTTAAAAACATTTTCATCATCCTGCCCCTCCAAAGATATCTCATATCCCTTAGCAGACACTCTTTTTTCCCTCTCCATCCGCCTAGCTCCAGGCAACTAGTAATATGATTTATGTCTATATAGATTTTCCATTTTTGGATATCTCATATAAATGAAATCGTACACTATATGGTCACTTGCAACTGGCTTCTTTAACCAGTCTTTAATGTTTGCAAGGTTCATTTATATTGTAACATGGATCAATACCTCATTCCTGTTTGAAGCTATCCACTTTTATAGTTGTTAATTTAAAATGAGACTTGCCCTAATTTATGCCCTCCTTAGGCTTGTCCATACTCCATAGAAAATTTCAGCTCTAATTGAACATAAAGCTTTAAATGAGATGGTTTAATTTTAGAACTTGAAAACATTTGGAGAGCATCCAGTTAACTAAGAGATGAGTAGATAGAGAACTACAAAAGGAATTGGTTTGCTGAAGTTCTCATAGCAAGATAGGACTAGAACCTATCTCCTTATATCCTGGCTTGACTCTTTTATCAAGGCTTACTTGGTATGAATTGTGATGGCTTTTGTTTTTTATTTCATTTGTTTGTCTGTTTGTTTTATCTGTAGGATTCTATAACTTTTTTTTTTAAAGATTTTATTTATTTATTTCAGAGAGAGAGAGAGAGTACACAAGTGAGGGGAGAGACAGAGGGAGAGGGAGAAGCAGACTCCCTGCTGAGCAGGGAGCCCGATGTGGGGCTCGATCTCAGGACCCCGAGCTGAAGGTAGATGCTTAACCTACTAAGCCATCCAGGCGCCAGGATTCTATAATTTCTTTAAATTGAAGAAAATAATTTTGATCCCTTTCAGTTTATAGCCTTTTGGATTTTCCTATAAGACCATTTTTTTTGTTTGTTTCTAGACTACAATATGAGGAAAGAAACTATATAAATCGAGCTAATAAGATTTTCCTTGATCACAACCTAATGCCCCAATTTATATTAGTCTTTTTTTTTTTTTTTTTAAGATTTTATTTATTTATTTGAGAGAGAGAGAATGAGAGAGAGCACATGAGAGGCGGGAGGGTCAGAGGGAGAAGCAGACTCCCTGCCGAGCAGGGAGCCCGATGCGAGACTCGATCCAGGGACTTCAGGATCATGACCTGAGCCGAAGGCAGTCGCTCAACCAACTGAGCCACCCAGGCGCCCCAATTTATATTAGTCTTAAAAGTATTGTAAAAAATTACTCACCCTAAAATTGCACACCTTATAATTTCCAGTAGCACCTTCTCTATCACTGAATTCAGTTGGCTTTCCATTGTATAAATTTTTAGAAGGACATAGCCAATAAAAGTATATCTATAACATCTATATCTATTTTTCTCAACTTCATAAAATCATTCATAATACATCTTTTAAAAAATTGTAATGAACAATGCTTGAGATTATAATGTCAGAAAACCAGATTACAATTTTTCAATCTTTTCAGAATCCACAATTAAATCCATTAGGTTCCAAATGAAGTGAATAGAGCAGAGTACATGTAATCTAACCAGAATCCACCACAGTTCTCTTTTTCTTAACAAGTATTCAGCCTCCACTGAGGCCGCATACCAAAGTAAAAGATTTACTTCAGCTACTATATATCAAATTTCTTGGAAATTTTTTTTTCTTTTTTCTTTTTAAGATTTTATTTATTTATTTGACAGAGAAAAACACAGCATTTTTTGTTCTTTTTTCTTTTTAAGATTTATTTATTTATTTGACAGAGAGAAACACAGCGAGAGAGGGAACACAAGCAGGGGGAGTGGGAGAGGGAGAAGCAGGTTTCCCGTGGAGCAGGAAGCCCAATGCGGGGCTCGATCCCAGGACCCTGGGATCATGACTTGAGCCGAAGGCAGACGCTTAATGACTGAGCCACCCAGGCACCCCAGATTTCTTGGAAATTTCTAAAGAAATGTCTTCAAAATTTGTTGAACTTCATTTGCTGTTATACAGAAGTTTTCTTATGGTCCTCAAATTTATTTTATATTTTAATATTTCCTTCATGGCTTCTGGTGTTATAGTATTTTACTTTCATTTGATTTGTTCCAACTGCACCCCTGCCCCCTACATCTTTCCCAAAAACAACCATTAGGATCCTTAGTGTATTACGTGTTACTTTTAGTTTCGCCTACCTCTGATTATTGTAGTACAGTGCAGGTACCATGCTCAGAATTTGTGTTTCAAAATTATACCTACCTCTCCAGAGTGCTAATGGGTGTCTGCCTCAACATGTATTCAGAATTATTTATGTAGTACATATTTTAACTGACTTCCTATGTCATTACTGAAGGTAGAAATTGAGAAGTTATATGAATTCCATCTAAGCATTTGATTCCATTTGATATATGTAAATAGTACAGGAATCTCTTACCTATACAAGAAATCAACTATGGCTATTACTTCTTTACAAGAAATTGACTGTAGCTATTATTCATGTCATTTATTTTTCTATATTAAAAATGCTCTTACATTCTAACATATCTTCAGATCTCTTTTCATCAGTCCTTAAGATATACATTAAAATCTATATTGAGAAAAAAAATTGATGTGATGAGAGAAGCAAACAGTAAAATATTATCTCAGAGAGAGGAGGAGCGAGATGGCGGAGGAGTAGGAGATCTAAATTTCGTCTGGTCCCAGGAATTCAGCTGGATAGGGATGAAACCATTCTGAACACCTACAAACTCAACAGGAGATCGAAGAAAAAAAGAGCAGCAATTCAATGAACTGAAAAGTGACCACTTTCTGGAAGGTAGGACGTGCATGTGGAGAAGTGAATCCGAAGTGATATTCGGGAGGATAGATGGCGGGGGAGGGGGCCTCCGTTGGCCGCTTCTGGCAAGTGATAGAGCCGGGGAGCACAAAATCGGAACTTTTAGAAGTCAGCTCCGCTGAGGGAGGTCGCTCCAGTGGCTAAGCGGGGGGTGGAACCCTCGTGGGACAGTGTGGTCTCAGGACCCTCGGGGTCACAGAAAGACCGGGGGTGCCTGAGTGTGGCAGAGCTCCCAGGTATTGGAGTGGGGAAGCCGGCTGCAGAGACGGAGCGGAGGCGCGGGCTCTCAGCTTGGGGTTGCCATAAACCATGATCCGTGGCACAGTCGGGCCACTGCTCCTCCAGCAGGGACCCAACAAGCGGCAGATCCGGGGAGAATCCCCTTCCTCCCCCAGGAGGAGCGGCGTGGGAGTGCACCACAGGGATCTGCTGGGTTTGGAGACTCCACACCGGGTCGGGTGCCAGAGATAGAAACGCGCGGTCACAGGCCGGGTGAGCACGGAGTGCGGCCGGAGACCGGGGAGACAGGAGTGACTGACTGCTTTTCTCTGGGGGTGCACTGAGGAGCAGGGCCCCAAGTTCTCTGCTCCTCCAGGGCGGAGATTGGGAGGCCGCCATTTTCACTCTCATCCTCCAAAGCCGTACGGAAAGCTTGCAGGGAACAAAAGCTCCTGAGAGCAAACCCAAGCAGATTACTTAGCCTGGACCCAGCAAGGGTGAGGCAATTCCACCTCTGGTAAAGCCTTTTGGGAACCATGGCAACAGACCCCTCCCCCAGAAGATCAGCAAGAACAGCCAGCCAAGACCAAGTTTACCCATCAATGAGAATGACAGAACTCCAGTGCTTGGGGAATACTGCACATAGAATTCATGGCTTTTTTCCCATGATACTTTAGTCTTTCAAAGTTAATTTTTTTTAACTTTCTTTTTCTTTTTTTTTTTGAATTTTTCTTTTTTCCTTTTTCAACCAACATCTTATCAATCCCTATTTTTAAAAAAATCTTTATTTTTCATTTTTAGAGTCATATTCTATCCCTTCATAGTAGTTAGCCTTATTTTTGGTATTTATATATATGTAAGTTCTCGCCTTAAAATTTTGGGATACAGTTCTTCTAACAGACCAGAAGATACCCTAAATCTCTAGTGTATGACTTTGTTCTACTCTCCTGCCTGATCACATTCTCTCCCTTTTTTTTTTAAATCCTCTTCTTTCTTTTTTCAACTAACTTCTTATCAATTCCTTTTATAAAATATTTTATAATTTTCATCTTTACAGTCATATCCCATTGCTTCATCATATTTACCCTTATTTTTGTACATATATAAGTTTTTCTTTCTTTAAAATTTTGGGAGGCACTTTCTTTTAACAGACCAAAATACACCCAAAGTCTAGTGTGTGGCACTGATCTATGCACCAGCCTGATCATATTTGATCATATTCTTTTTTTTTTTAATCTTTTACTTTTTCTTTTTTCTTTCTTTCCCTTTCTTTTCCCCTGGTTTCAGGTCTCTTCTGATTTGTTTAGTGTATATTTTTCTGGGGTCGTTGTTACCCTGTTAGCATTTTGTTCTCTCATCTATTGTCCTCTGGACAAAATGACAAGATGGATAAAATCAACTCAAAAAAAAGAACAAGAGGCAGTACCGACTGCCAGGGACCTAATCAATGTCAGAACTAGAGTTCAGAATGACGATTTTAAAGATACTAGCTGGGCTTGAAAAAAGCATGGAAGATATTAGAAAAACCCTCTCTGGAGAAATAAAAGAACTAAAATCTAACCAAGTTGAAATCAAAAAGGCTATTAATGAGTGCAATCAAAAATGGAGGCTCTAACTGCTAGGATAAATGAGGCAGAAGAGAGAATTAGTGACATAGAAGACCAAATGATGGAAAATAAAGAAGCTGAGAAAAAGAGAGATAAACAACTACTGGATCATGAGGGCAGAATTTGAGAGATAAGTGATACCATAAGATGAAACAATATTAGAATAATTGGGATCCCAGAGGAAGAAGAAAGAGAGAGAGGGGCAGAAGGTATATTGGAGCAAATTATAGCAGAGAACTTCCCTAATCTGGGAAAGGAAACAGGCAAGGGAAGCAAGGGCAAAAATGAACTATTGGGACTTCATCAAGATAAAAAGCTTTTGCACAGGAAAAGAAACAGTCAACAAAACCAAAAGACAGCTGACAGAATGGGAGAAGATATTTGCAAAAGACATATCAGATAAAGGGCTAGTATCCAAAATCTATAAAGAACTTATCAAACTCAACACCCAAGAACAAATGATCCAATCAAGAAATGGGCAAAAGACATGGACATTTTTCCAAAGAAGACATCCAAATGGCCAACAGACACATGAAAAAGTGCTCAACAGCACTCTGCATCAGGGAAATCCAAATCAAAACCTCAATGAGATACCACCTCACACCAGTCAGAATGGCTAAAATTAACAAGTCAGGAAACGACAGATGTTGGCGGGGATGTGGAGAAAGGGGAACCCTCCTACACTGTTGGTGGGAATGCAAGCTGGTGCAACCACTCTGGAAAACAGTATGGAGGTTCCTCAAAAAGTTGAAAATAGAGCTGCCCTACGACACAGCAATTGCACTACTGGGTATTTACCCCAAAGATACAAATATAGTGATCCGAAGGGGTACATGCATCCCGATGTTTATAGCAGCAATGTCCACAATAGCCAAACTATGAAAGAACCAAGATGTCCATCGACAGATGAATGGATAAAGAAGATGTGGCGCGTGTGCGCACACGCGCACACACACACACACACACACACACACACACACACACACACAGGAATATTATGCAGCCATCAAAAGGAATGAAATCTTGCCATTTGCAACGACGCGGATGGAACTGGAGGGTATTATGCTGTGTGAAATATGTCAATCAGAGAAAGACATGTATCATATGATCTCACTGATATGAGGAATTCTTAATCTCAGGAAACAAACTGAGGGTTGCTGGAGTGGTGGTGGGGTGGATGGGGTAGCTAGGTGATAGACACTGGGGAGGGTGTGTGCTATGGTGAGCACTGTGAATTGTGTAAGACTGTTGAATCACAGACCTGTACCTCTGAAACTAATAATACATTATATGTTAAAAAAAAAAAAAAAGCAGATAGTAGGAAGGGAGAAATGAAGGGGGGGAAATCGGTGGGGGAGATGAACCATGACAGACTATGGACTCTGAGAAACAAACTGAGGGTTCTAGAGGGGAGGGGGTGGGGGGATGGGTTAGCCTGGTGATGGGTATTAAGGAGGGCATGTACTGCATGGAGCACTGGGTATTATACGAAAACAATGAATCATGGAACACTACATCAAAAACTAATGATGTAATGTATGGTGATTAACATAACATAATAAAATTAAAAAATTTAAAAAAAAATTATCTCAGAGAGAGACCTGAATGCACATGTCAAAAGATCTAATGGTCTCAACTGCAGCAAGGGTTCCCCATTTCCAGTGACCTCAACTCCACTTTTCCTCTAACCTTTCCATCAAGGCCTCAAGTTCTTGCACAACTTCTCAGCCAAAGGCATGATGAAGAAGGAACCGAACTGCCTAGGCCAACTGAACTGTCTACTGCTGAAAGCCTGGAAGCACTCTCTTTCCTAGTAAGTGTTTGTTTTACAACACAAACTTTTTTCATGTTGAGTTCAGCAAAAAACAACTCATAACAATCAAATCTATTTTGGTTGGCAAGATAGGGATGAATCAAGGATTGTTTGCCTGGATTCTAAAGTCATCTTTTCTGCTTTCTGGAGGGTCCCCTCCCTGTAATCTCCAGGCATGCAAAGTGAATACTTGGACCCTACTTTTGTTTCTCAGTTTAGCAATGTTTTGAGTGTTCCTTCTTCATCCTTCCCAAACCTGAATCCTTTTTAGCCTCTTTAGAAGCTCCTGCCAAGACCCTGTAGGTTTTGTAACCTCAAACTAAATGTTATATTGTAAATAGATGAATTGGATTTTCATGGTTCTTGTGTTTTATTTTTTGTCAATCACAGCCCAATAGTTATATTATCATATTTAGGTCTTTTTAAGGAAATTTTATATTTTATTCATCTTAAATTTTATAGAAATATACATAGGAACAAATATATAGGAATGTATAGAAATAGGAAAAATGGAACTAAGAGGCTCTCTGGCCACAAGTTTCACCTGTTATTTTTCTAGTCACCAATTCCAATATGTTGAGGGTTTTTCTCTATACCACCAAGCAATTCTCAGACACCAGCTGTCCTACAATTCAATTCAGTTCAGTTACTGTCTCCCAGTGATAGCATCAGATTCCACAGGTTAAGGGTGCAGTCCTACAGGATTGCCTCCCCCCTTCACATGCCAATAGCAAGCCCAGTTGTCACCCATGCTTCTGGCCAACAGGCTATAGATTGGAGGTTTAAATAATCCACTCCTCGAATTTGATTCATTTGCTAGAGTGGCTCACAGAACTCACAGAAACATTTTACTTACTAGATTACCAGTTTTGAAAAGAAAACTACAGGCTCAAAACAACATCACTTGGACTCGCCTAAGTCACCAAACTAGGACTTAAGACCTAACCTAATTGCAGTTTCAAACCCCCAAAGAAATGTTAAGTCTTAACCTATCAATCAGGAATTTTCTGATAAGCACCATGAGGTAGTCTGTCACATGGACTCTCTTCCTCTCCCAAAGGAAGATGAGGTAATCCACCTAATAAGACCCCCTGCCCTTCCACCTAAAGAAAGGTGACCTTGCCTGGATCATCCCTTCTTTTCTTTGACTAATAACTTTCTTGCCTCACCCTCCTTCCTATAAAAAAACTTTCCTTTATTTCAGAGCTCCCCTCTACTTGCTAGATGAGATAGAGCTAATCCAATTGGATCTTCAAATTTACTCTGCTGAATTTTTGTTCTTTAACAACACTTTATTATAAAAGGATATAACTCAGAAACAGCCAGATGAAAGAGATGCATAGGGCAAAATATGTAGAAAGGGTATGGAACTTCCATGCCCTCTCTGAGGGACACTTTCCCCAAATTTCTACACATTCACCAACCCAGAAGCTCTCCAAACCCCATCCTTTTGGGTTTTTATGGGGGCTTCCTTACTTAGTTTTGATTGATTAAATCATTGGCCACTGGCTATCAATTCCCTCCAGCCTCCAACATCTTCCCTTCCATGGAGGTTAGGGGGTGGGCTGGAAGTTCCAACTTTCCAATCAGCCTAGCAAACTAGCAGCACCCACCCTTAGGTGTGATCCCAAAGTCACCTCACTAACGTAATAAAAGATACCTTTGTTGTTCTCTTTATATAGGAAATTTATTGATTCTATTAACTTATTTGATTTTTTGAAAACAAGTTAGATCATGTAAATCCTCTCTTCTAAAACCCTCAGCAGCTCCCCATCCCCTTCAGTATAAAATTTTAAATTCTTATTATTTCCTGTAAAGTTCTATATCAGGAGTTGGAAAACCTTTTCTATAAAGGCTAGACATTATATATTTTCTGTAGTAATTACCAAACTTTGCTGTGGTAGTATGAAAACAGTCACAGATAAGGCTAAAACAGAAGGTTGTGGCTGTGTTTCAATAAAACTTTATTTATTGACACTGAAATTTGAATTTCATATAATTTCCAAGTATTATAAAATATTATTTTATTTTTGATATTTTATTCCAAACATTTAAAATTGTAAAAACCATGTATAATTGTTGGGAAGGCATATATAAATAGCTGGTGGGTCAAGCATGAGCTGTAAGCCCTGCTTTGTATGATCTACACTATCCCTCACAGATTTCATTCACTCCATCACACTCCCTCTCTTGGAACTCCAGCTACTCTGGCCTCCTCGCTGCTCCTTGCATACACCAAGCACATTCTCTTCTCAGTGCTTTTGCACAAGCTGTGTCCTTTGCCTAGAACACACTTTCTCCTAATTTTTGAATACCTGGTTTCCTTTAGCTTTTAAGACTAATTATTTTCTTATCCAATTCAAAACATCCTTTCCTACACTGTTACTCTCTATCCTCATGTAGTACTTTATTTTTTCTTTAGCGCTTTTCTCCAAGTGAACTATATTATGCTTAATTTCCTTATTTTCTGTCTCCCTTTATTAGAATGTAAGATTTATGAGAAATGAGATTTTGTTCCTTCACTGCTTCATCCAGAACAGTGCCTGGCACAAAATATGTACTTTTGCCCCAAGAGGAGATCATTCTAAGGTGCATTTTATGCTCCATAGCCAACCTCACTCCTCCCATGGATCAGGCCTAGTCCCCAGGCCTTAGTTTCTAATATCATTCTCCAATAAAAGAAATCGGGACTTCTTGAAGAAAATGGCTAATTCTAGGACTGAGGGCATGGAGTGAGCATGGAGTATTCTGCAGTGTAAAAACTAAAACAACAGGGGGCACCTGAGTGGCTCAGTTGGTTAAGCATCCAACTCTGGATTTCGGCTCAGGTGGAGATTTTTGGTGGTGGAATTGGGCTCTGCATGGGGTTCTGCACTCAGCAGAGAGTCTGCTTGAGACTTTCTCTCTCCCTCTTCCTCTGCCCCTCCCCCCACGCATGCACATGCTCTCTCGGTCTCTCTCAAATAAATAAATAAATCTTTAAAAAAAAGGAATGTTTTAGAAAAATAGCAAAACAACAACAAAACAATGATGAGGCATGTCACAGTAGCCAAACGGCCAAAGCTGGAACAATTTGAACAACAAAATAAATTAAAGTTTTGGATTATAACCCAAAATATAAAATAAATATCTATGAATTGATACTGACATAAAAAATAAAATAAGCAAACAAATAGATGAGAATAGAAAAATGTCCCCTGCAGAAGAACCAAATACCATTTGGATTACTACTGGAGGAAACCACCCTGAAGCTTCTAAGATGGAATCTTAATATTATGTTATACACCCAAAGAATTTAAAGTTAAACTATTTTTGGCATTGCCAATGTTCAAAACAATTATCAAAGTTAAGATATTAATGTTTTCAACAACAGTTGGCATCATCTTTCACATATCTACAATGTATCAAAATATTATGATGTTGCAACAAAGTCATACATTCTATGATTATAGAAGCTTTTCATTGATCTTTAACCTATTTTACCTAAGTATATTATGTGTTCCATCGGAATGGAATTTTGTGGGATGCAAACTAACGTTTCTTGAGCATTTATGTTTCATCATGCATTAAACTACTCTTAGAGTCTCATGTCTCTTATCCAGTTCACTCCTCACCATGCCCTAAGAGATAGTTTAACACATTTAGAAAGGGAAAGATAGAGCCAGTGACTATAAGGCAGTCCTACTGAAACATAAAGGCAGATTCTTCATATACAGTGCTCATCACTCTATTCCTAGAACCTGAAACAGTGATAGGGAAATAAAAAATCATCATTAAATATGTATTGAGTAAATGAATGAGAGAGAATAGGTGGCCTTGTCCAAAGTGACACAATTACTTATAAAATCAGGATAAAATCCAAAGTTAGTACTTGTTGCCTACAAGGCCCAATCATGAGCCCATGTCATGGCAGGTGGACTATAGGCTGACTGAAGGATAGGACCTAAAGGAGTCCACACCAGTCCGATGCAACATCCTGAACATAGTAGACATCAAATCAATGAATCTCCAATAAGCTTGTTAATGAGCCACAAATAAAGGACATTTAGACAAACTGGAAAAAGGGGTGAAGATTTTCTTAGATTTGACTCTTACGGACAAATTACTCTGCTCTTTTATACATGAAATGAAAGCTCTGATTTTGTAATATATTCAAACTCCTTTGAAAGCTCTTAATTTTATAAAATATTCAAACTTCTATTTTTCAGAAGCTCATTAGATCCATTTATTGCATACTTCTCCTTTTTATGAGACTGTTAAGTTTTTATGCTGACTGTAGCACAAGAAAAGAAATAAAGCACCATACACCATAGAGTGACTTCATCTGCAAATAGCTTAAAGGGAAACATAAAAATAGAAACCCAGATGCAGATGTATTTTGAAGGAATGCTGCATAATTACCAATGAACGCAAAGAGGAGAAAGTTTCTCTGAGATATATCGAGCAGTAAAAAACTAAGTTCTGTCTGGAAAATCCATTTTATTATGCACTACATTTAGGGTGGGGGGAGAGTCGATTATAAATAAAGAGCCAAGATACAAGTGCTACAATAAATAGAATTTTCATTATTGTGAAATCACTGCTTTAGCACTTGCCTACTTCAATATATATATATATATATATATATATATATATATATATGAAAAAAATGTTTGCATTAAAAGTTACTAATCTTTTAATTCCCCAAATTTCCCTTCATTTTTAAGTTTAAGTCTATGTTTTAAGGTCATTTTGAATAAGTACAAGTATCGAGGTGCCTGGGTGGCTCAGTCCGTTAAATGTTCGCCTTTGGCTCAGGTCATGATCCTGGAGTCCCAGGATCCAGCTCTGCATTGGACTCCCTGCTCAGTGGGGAGTCTGCTTCTCCCTCTGACCCTCCATGCTCTCATGCTCTCTCTCTTTTTCACTCTCTCTCTGTCAAAAAAATCAATAAAATCTTTAAAAAAAAGTACTGATTGAACAGCAGGCATGGTGCAGTGGGGTCAACATAAGGGAAAAAATCCTGTAAAAATTGTCATGTAAATTATGAATCAATTTTACAAGTTTGAAATGAACAAAATGGAAGAAGAGTAAAAATATAGAGATTAAAGAATATAGCAGGAGAAGGATAAAAACGGAAGATTAAGGTGTGTAGAGAAGCCATGGAAATGAAGGAGAAAGAGACATTTATAGACAAGTGACCAATTTTTACTAGCAGTGGAGGACATACAAGAATATGGGAACCTGAAATTTGCTGGAAGAGGTAGAAAAAGGATTGTTAACAGAGTCCCTTAAAACTTCAGATCTGTTCTGATCAGTCCACAGAATACGGATCAATAGCAGTGAAAATAGCTAATATTTATTTATTATACAACTAAGCACTGTACTAAGCACTTTACACTTATTAGCTCATTCAATATTCATACAAGCATTTATAGATAATAAAACTGAGACAAAGAATGGTTAAATATTGAATTTATAAAGTTTAAATATTATATGTTCAAATATTGACCCAATGCAGATTTACACAGCTAGTTATTGGCAGATCTAGAGTTTACCTCAAAGTGACTGACCCCAGAATCTTTGTTATTAACCTAGTAAGGATCCTAGCTAGATATTTATATTCTAGAAATGAGTTCTAGATTATATAATCTATAATTATAATTCCAGATTATATTTCTAGAAATAAAACACAATGCTTTTCTTTTTTTACGAAAGGGTTTGTTTCTCACCTCAAATTGTTTAGGTAGTCTTGAAAGGCAGTGTAAAATAGTTAAAAGGCCTGGGATTTTTACTAAGACCAGGATTCAAATCTGGAGTCCACCACTTACTACTTTTCACATTTTTTGTTCACTTCATTGTCTCATTTGTAAATATCTGTTTCCAACATTTGATGTGAGATTAAATAAGATTAAAATTATGGCACAGTGTTTGACATTGGATAGACATTCAAAAATGGTAATTATTAGTATTAATTCTGAGATTACTGTTATTCTTACTGTTATTCTCAAGTACTGTGACTGACTGTTGTTAGTCTCCTAGATTTCTCCAGTAGAATATGAACTCTATAAGTGCATGAAATTGGGGTGTTTCCAGCCTAATGCCCAGTGTCTGGCACAGAATAGTTGTTCAATAAGCACATAAATGGACAGCTGATTAAAAAAAAAAATAAGGGGCGCCTGGATGGCTCAGTCGTTAAGCGTCTGCCTTCGGCTCAGGTCACGGTCCCAGGGTCCTGGGATCGAGCCCCACATCGGGCTCCCTGCTCGGCGGGAAGCCTGCTTCTCCCTCTCCCACTCCCCCTGCTTGTGTTCCCTCTCTTGCTGTGTCTCTCTCTGTCAAATAAATAAATAAAATCTTTAAAAAAAAAAAATAAGACACCACTGTTGACAATAAATTAGTATTTTCAAAGCAATGGATTTCATACTTGTACTTATTTATTTATTCATTTATTCTTAAAGATTTATTTGAGGGGGGAGGGGCAGAGGAAGAGAGAGACAGAGAGAGAATCCAAGGCAGACACCCCATCAAGTATGAAGTCCGATGCAACGTAGGTGGGGCTCCATCTCACATCCCTGAGATCGTGACCTGAGCCAAAATCCATTCAGACGCTTAACTGACTGAGCCACCCAGGCGCCTAAAGCACTCATTTTTAATTGTGCTGAACAGCCTTTTCTTTTTCATAAGGGAAAAAAATAGTAAAATCAGGATATTTTAAAATTATTAAGTTGTCAAAAATTTTGAAATCTCTATCTTAATATATTAAGATTGTGCAATTGTTTTTGGCATTTCCCTATTCTAAATGAAATAGTTGTTTTTACTACCTGATTGATTTAATTCCCAATAGATGTGGCATATCCTGCTTGGGCAGCATTTTGTAAAATGGGATATTGCTATGTAAATAAAATACTTGAACAAATACACATGCAAAAAAATTTAGACGTTTTAGAACTGCAAGAGTCCTTGGAAATCATCTGGTATAATTCCTTTATTTTAAAAAGGACAAATCAAAAGTCCCATGAACCTAGGTGATTTATTCAAGGCCCCACCCAGCTAGTTGGTGGCAGAGCTAGGACAAGATGCCAAAGCTCTTGATGCCTAAGAGTTGTTGTTTGTTTTTCCATACTAGTTTGAATTTCTGGCTTGCTTATCTGAGTTCAGCTTTTCAAAAGCCCAGAAAATGATGATGATGATGGTAATGATGATGATGATAAAGATAAATGTGTGTAGCATAAAAAGGATCCACCCCAGATGTATCTATATGCTCAATTTTTTTCTGTTTAAATGAAATTAAAATATTTACCGACATATACATTGACTGTAAAAAGAAACAATTTCAATGACAAGTTATCAAATAAGGACTAGTGTATTTGTTGGAAGAAACTTATATTTAAAATTAAAGGGTATGGGTTTATTTTTTTATTTTTTTAAAATTTTTTAAATTATTATTATTATTATTTTTAATTATGTTATGTTAATCACCATACATTACATCATTAGTTTTGGATGTAGTGTTCCATGATCCACTGTTTGCGTATAACACCCAGTGCTCCATGCAGTACGTGCAGTACGGATGGGTTAGCCTGGTGATGGGTATTAAAGAGGGCACGTACTGCAAAGGGTATGGGTTTAAATTGAAAAACAAATTCAGAAATTCAATACACATATTTGAAAAATGGATACTACTTTTCTTGTTTTGAGTACAAAATAATGTCATAATTAAAATAATTTTCACAACTCTGGATCTTCACTTGCCTCTCAGCAGGAAAGCCAGCCTTTACCCAATATCCCAAACTATTCCTAAGGACTTGCTTGCCCTGGCTTGTTGAATTCTTGCTCCTTTCCTTCTTGCCTGGCTAATGTGGCCAGAGACTGAGAACTCAAGTGTACCTTACTAAGCCAGATTTATGCAAGGGTTGGCCCTTTCACAGCCTCTCTGTGGTTAAAAGTTCTCCAGTACCAAATTGCTCTCCTGGCTAAAGTTCAGAGCAGCTCAGCTATCCAGTGCAAGGCCAT
Source organism: Halichoerus grypus (assembly GCF_964656455.1). Lineage (NCBI taxonomy): Eukaryota > Metazoa > Chordata > Mammalia > Carnivora > Phocidae > Halichoerus > Halichoerus grypus. The sequence goes on along the minus strand of NC_135716.1, from coordinate 102,312,868 downwards.
AAGCAATAGAAATTGCCACAGAGCTGAAGCTCCGAGGTAGGCAGGAATGTAAGATGCCCAGAAGTCAGTCTGACTCTGAGGTAAGGCCTTTCTCAATGCAGCTGCTCATTCTTTGGGAAAGGATTCCTCCCAGTGTTAGGTTCATTAAAGAGATTCCACAGCAAAAAGAATTACCTTGAGCCTTAACTATAAGTTATTTCTTTTTAATTATTATTCTTTTAGAACTTTTTTTAGAGCAGTTTAAGGTTTGAAGTAAAATTAAGGGGAAAGTACAGAGGTTTACCATATCTCCCCTACCCCTACCCTCAACATGCATAGCCTCTCCCATCATCAACATCTGGCATCAGAACAGTACATTTGTTACATTTGATAAACCTACATGGACATATCATTATCCCCCAAAGTCCATATTTACCTTAGGTTTCACTCCTGGTGTTACACATTCTATGGATTTGGATAAATGTATAATGTCATGTATCCATCATTATGGCATTATAAAGAGTATTTTTACTGCCCTAAGAATCCTCTGTGCTCTGCCCATTCCCCCTCACCCCTAACCACTGGCAACCACTGATCGTTTTACTGTCTCCATTGTTTTGCTTTTACTAGAATGTCATATAGTGGGAATCATACAAGATGTGGCTTTTTCAAATTGGCTTTTTTGTCTTTTCATGGCTTCATAGCTCAGTTCTTTTTAGTGCTGAATAATATTCCATTTTCTGGATGAACCACAATTTATTCATTCACCTAGTGAAAAACATCTTGCTTCCTTCCAAGTTCTACTAACTATGAATGAAGCTGCTATACACATCTGTGTGCAGATTTTTATGTGGACATAAATTGTCAACTCCTTTGGGTAAATACCAAGGAGTGTGATTGCTGGATCATATGGTAAGACTGTGTTTTAGTTTCATAAGAAACCACCAAACTGTCTTCCAAAGTGCTGTGCCATTTGCATTCCCGCCAGCAATGAATGAGTGTTCCTGTTGCTCCCCATCCTCGCCAGCATTTCATGCTGTCAGTGTTCTGAACTGTGGCCCTTCTAACAGGTGTGTGGTCGTATCCCATTGTTTTAATTTTCATTTCATTTATAACATATGATATAGAATATCTTTTCATATGCTTATTTGCCATTTGTATATCTTCTGTGGCAGGGTATATGTTAAGGTTTTGCCCCATTTTTTAATGGGGTTGCTTGTTTTCTTATTGTTGCCTTTTTTTTTCATTATGTTATGTTAATCACCATACATTACATCATTAGTTTTTGATGTAGTGTTCCATGATTTGTTGTTTGCACACAACACCCAGTGCTCCATTCAGTGTGTGCCCTCTCTAATACCCATCACCAGGCTAACCCATCCCCCACCCAGAACCCTCAGTTTGTTTCTCAAAGTCCATAGTCTCTCGTGGTTCGTCTCCCCCTCCGATTCCCTCCCCCTTCATTTTTCCCTTCCTACTATCTTCTTATTCTTTTTTTTTTTTAACATATCATGTATTATTTGTTTCAGAGGTATAGGTCTGTGATTCAACAGTCTTACACAATTCACAGCTCTCACCATAGCACATACCCTCCCCAATGTCTATCACCCAGGCACCTCATCCCTCCCACCCCCCCACCACTCCGGCAACCCTCAGTTTGTTTCCTGAGATTAAGAATTCCCCATATCAGTGAGATCATATGATACATGTCTTTCTCTGATTGACTTATTTCGCTCAGCATAATACCCTCCAGTTCCATCCACGTCATTGCAAATGGCAAGATTTCATTCCTTTTGATGGCTGCATAATATTCCATTGTATATATATACCACATCTTCTTTATCCATTCATCTGTCAATGGACATCTTGTTGTTGCCTTTTAAGAGTTCTATGTATATTTTGGATAACATATTTTTTCTTTTATCAGATGTGTCTTTTGCAAATATTTTATAACATATGTCTTGTCTTCTCATACTTTTGACATTGTCTTTCACAGAGCAGAAATTTTTAATCTTAATGAAGTCCAGCTTACTAATTCTTTAATGGATCATAACTTTGATGTTTTATCTAAAAAGTCATTGCCATATCTCAGGTTGTCTAGGTTTTCTTCCAGGTTATCTTCCAGGACTTTTATAGTTTTACATTTTATATTTAGGTCTATGATCTATTTTGAGTTAATTTTTGTGCATGTAAGGTTTGTCTAGATTCATTTTTTTGCATGTGGATGTCCAGTTGTTCTAGTACCTTTTATGCAAGAGACTATCTTTACTCCATTGTATTGCCTTTACTCCTTTGTCAAAGATCAGGTGACTAATTATGACATCTTTTAAAGAACATATTTTTCAACTTGCTTGCCTTCCATTTTCTCAAGCATGTCCACAATCATAGGTCTGAGTGTAAACATCAACTATACAGTGTGCTCAAATACCACCCTCCCTAAGACAATGTCAAGTGCAAGTCACCAGTCTAGTCTCTTTCATAATGAAGATTGTCTTTTGCACATGGGACTGACCTTTCCTTATAGAAAACTTCAATGCACAACACTCTGAAATCTGAGATGTTATAATAATCCTCAATCTCAAGGAGAAAGAGTATGGTTTCACTTCCTTTATAATTAGAAGTTTCTTTGGCTTTTAGCTGCAAATACTCTTGTCAGAAGGATACTTCCTAAATCCATACAGCACCAGAGTGTAAACCCTGGGTTCTTGACATGCCCAAGTATTCTGATATACTCCTTTCAGAACAGTACAGATATCTTTCTACATAACTACAGGGAAAGGGGAATCTGTTTCAAAGGTGGTAATACAACATGTGAACAAAGCACATTATTGCTACCTTTAAATATCAGCCCAAATAGAAACAAGAACAATTTAATGCCTCATTCCCATTTGAGATAGATACAGATAAGGATATAGCTATAGATAGTTCTTTAGAACACTGAAAATAACTAAACTTGAACAATTGATACCAAAAGAAATCCAGTATAAAGGAAAGATGAATATATAACTATTATAAAATAGATAAGCTTTTTGGTTTGTTAATTGATGATTGACAATTCAAACATTCAAAAAAGGTTTATTGAGCATCTGGTCTACAATAAAAAAGACATTTTCCCTTTGTTTCAACTTCTTTATATGTATACATTTAACTCTTTATAACTATCCCTTTAAGTTGTTTTATATATTTTAAATTCTCATTATTATCTTTATGTAATTTAGGAAACCAGTGTTTATTGACTGTGTAATAAACTAGAGAATGCAGTATTGTACCCTTGAATGAAAAAACTCTTAGATATTTCCATGTGTTTTGACAGTTATTTACTTGCAAAAAATAAATAAATTTATTTATTTTTATTTATTATTATTTTTATTATTTATTTTATTATTTTAATTATTATTAATAATTTTTATTATTTTTTATTTTTATTTATCTTTATTTTTATTATGATAAAAATACCTTTTTATCAAAGACTCTAAACCTTAGATAACTGGCTTGTTATTCATTATCTCATTCATTCAGTATTTATTGAGTATTAACTATTTACATATACTAATCTAAGTTCCAGGATACAACATTGAATAAAACACATACAGTTATTTAAACTGAGATTCAGATATCACAGGTTGTTTCAGTCCTCATTGATTTCGGTGTCCTAAAGAACTTACAGTCTTTTATGCAATTTTAAAACTAATCATAATTATTCATCAATTTTGCATGTTTTCAATTTTTTTAAAATATCCAATAATACCATTGTAATAATACCTGGCAATAACACATAAATTAAATAGTCAATTAATGAGAGGTAATTTAAAAGATTATTTTGAACTTGATTTGGGGACCTAAAATATCAGTTTAGTAAGTTTAGCTTTAATCCTCTAGCAAATGAGGAAACTTACTCCTTTCACTGAGTTAAGCAAATGGCCTTACTGTGTCCACAGTAGATAAGAGAAGGCTCCAAATAGAGTCAGAAAAAACTGTCAGAAGTTTACAGCAGTGTCCACAATAGCCACACTGCAGAGGAGCTGAAATGTCCTTCAACAGAGGAATGGATAAAGAAGATGTGGTTCATATATACAGTGGAATATTACTCAGCCATCAGAAAGGATGACTACCCACCATTTGCATCAACATGGATGGGACTGGAGGGGATTATTCCAAGTGAAATAAGTCAAGCAGAGAATGACAGTTATCATATGGTTTCACTCATAGGTGGACCATAAGGAATAGCGCGGAGGACCATAGGGGAAGGGAGGGAAAACTGAATGGGAAGAAATCAGAGAAGGAGACAAACCATGAGAGACTCTGATCTCCAGGAAACAAACTGAGGGTTACAGAAAGGAAGGTGGTAGGGGGATGGGGTGACCGGGTGATGGGTATTAAGGAGAGCATGTGCTGTGATGAGCACTGGATGTTATACGCAACTAATGAATCGTTACCACTACATCAAAAACTAATGATGTACTATATGTTGGCTGATTAAACATAATAATAAAAAATAAATTAAAAAAGAAAAGAAAAAATAAATAAATTATTCACAGGGGGAAAAAAGTAGTTTATAACATACAGGATGAACAATAATTAGGATCTGATGTAGGTGATAGTGGAAGAGATAAATAGAAATTAATGGATATAAAATATCAACTTGTCCTTATCTCCATTTCTTTTAGGTGCCCTGCTCAGCTCTATAAAGCAGGTGACTGACTCTTACAGGTTCCATTTCCCAGGCTCCTCTGTCACTGGACTTCTAGATGGATTAGGCCAATAAAGGCCTATCACCCAGGCACCCCATCCCTCCCACCCCCTCCCACCACTCTGGCAACCCTCAGTTTGTTTCCTGAGATTAAGAATTCTCTTATTTATGGCTTTTTCACTGGTCTGTAATAGGAGCTGCTTATCTTCTGCATCCAGGAAAGGCCTACTAAGATGCCAGCTCCTGTCTGGGGACCCAGTCCTGAATAGCTATAATTCTGCCCTCTCCTTTTGTCCCCCAGACTACGAGTGAAAGCAACTTCCTGGGCTCCTGATCTTTAGGTTCCCTCACTCTTCCGTGGTTGACTTCTCAGCCTCTTCCATTAGTTAATGTAACCAATACCCTGCCTGCATTGAATTCCCTCTATTTTAAAAACTCTGAATGATGCTTTTGTCTGTTTATTTCCTGAATAGACCCTGGCTGGTACATATAGACAGGGTGTTCAGCATTTCTGGATTAATGTTTATGCACTAATGAGGTATTTAAGTCAGGGCCACAGTTCCATTCTGTCAAAAGTAGCTGCAAATGGATTTTTCTAGTTTGAACATCAAATTTTGTTGATTAAAAGTCTTTTAGCCAATCAACAGAAACTCAATTGTATTAACTTAATCCATGAACTTTGTGGGTGAGAGGGTGGGGATTATTTAATAGAAAAAACCCAAAGGCAGAAAATAAAGCTAACAACTTGAAACTGTAACATTCAGGATTAGTTTCCTAGGCTTATCACAACAAAGTACCACCAACTAGATGGCAGAAAACATCAGGAATTTATTCTCTCACACTTATGATGCAAGAAATCTGAAATTACATGTTAGCAAATCCACACTTCCTCTGGAGGCTTTGAGGGAGAATTTTTTCCATTTCTCTCTCCTTGCTTCTCATGTTTGCTGGTGTTTCTTGGTGTTTCTTGCCATTCCTTGGCTTGTAGACTTACCACTCTAATCTCTGTCTCTGCCTTCACATGGCATCTTCCTCTCTCTATATATTAGTGTCCAAATTTTCTTCTTCTATATAAAGACACCAACCATTGAATTAATCCAGTCATTAATTAATCCAATTAATCCAGTATGATCTCATTTTAATCTGATAACATCAACAAAGACCCTATTTTTAAATAAGGTCACATTCTGGATTCCAAGTGGATATGAATTTGGGGGGAGACATTATTCAACTCAGTACACACTGGGAACCAAAGCTACATTTTTATTGTGATAAATTCCAGTCACTGAAAGCAATCTGGAAGAGTCTTTTCCATGGAATTTTAATTTACCAAATACAATTGTAGAGAAGTATACTTCGTCATTCAGCTGGTAGTAATGTATTGAACATTCCAATATGTAAACATCTACTGGGTGTATCAATACATTTTGGATATTAAACATAATCCTATTTTAATTAATTAATTAACTAATTAATTATTTTTTATTGTGATGACAATACAAGATTTATCCTTTCAACAAATTTTTAAGTGAACAATATATTGTTATTAACTATAGGTGCAATGTTGTACAACAGATCTCTAGAACTTGTTCATTTTGCACAACTGAAATTTTTTTTCTTAAAGATTTTATATTTATTTGAGAGAGAGAATGAGATAGAGAGAGAGAGCATGAGAGGGGGGAGGGTCAGAGGGAGAAGCAGACTCCCTGCCGAGCAGGGAGCCCGATGCAGGACTCGATCCCCGCACTCCAGGATCATGACCTGAGCCCAAGGCAGTCGCTTAACCAACTGAGCCACCCAGGCGCCTGCACAACTGAAATTTTATACTCATTAAACAACAATTCCCAATTTCCTCCTTTCTATATTTGACGTATATAAAATAGGCAAACTCCTTGAAACAGAAAGTAGAATGGTGGTCTCTATATTTTAAAGGAAAAAAAAATTACAGAGAGTGAAACAGGATGAAAATGAAACTTTGAGAACAAAGTGTGTTTATCTTAAATATAAGATTTATCTTAAGTAAAGATATGTTTATCTTACACTTATTTACTGTGAAGCTTGGAGCTAAAAATATTAAATGGGGAGAAGATAGTATAGTACAATGCAAGATTAAAGGATAGTTTACAGATTGCACATATTGTCAGTATTGCTTTCTTTGCAGAAACATATGTGCAGTTCACAAAATAAGTTATGCAGTCTTGACATGTGTACAATGTATTTTAAATTGATTGATTTTAATGTGATCAGCACTATCCCTTGTATTAGGTGGTCTCTATGATTTATATTAGTTGAAATACAATTGTATGATTTAATAAAAGATCCACTGAAAGGAAAAATAAATAAATAAAAATAAAAATATTAAATCGAATTTTTAAATTTCTGATTAACCAAGTGCCAAATTCTTTATACAAAATAGTTTGTAAGTACATCTGAAATATATAGCAGACAAAATAAAATTCTCATATTTTTTTCTGAAGCATTTCTATTATTATTGAAAATGATAGTAATTTTTTTTCAAAATTGATTTTAGTTTTCAAATATGGCTGAGATAACCTTACTAAATATCAGTAGTGTGTTTAGCCTCCTAACCCCTGAACAATACTTTATTGTTGATGTTGTTTTAAAAAAAATTAAGAAAATATTTTTAAGAAATTTAGAACTAAGTTTTTATATATTAATATTTTAAAGTTAAAGCTGTTGAAAGTGTGCAGCTTCTAAATTATTTTTCTGTTCAAATTTTTATTCTAATATAAGTATGCTAATTTATAAATAATTACAAATATTTATGACTCATTGATCCTTCCTTACATGTTAGGAGTTGTAAAAAACACAATGACAGGGACACCTGGGTGACTCAGTCGGGTAAGCATCTGACTCCTGATTTCAGCTCAGGTCATGATCTCAGGATCGTGAGCTCAAGCTCCACATTGGGCTCTGAGCTGGGTGTGGAGCCTACTTAAGATTTGCTCTCTCCCTCTGTCTCTGCCTCTCCCCCACCCCACTCGTTTGTGCATGTGTGTGTGTGCGTGTGCATGCGCACTCTCTAAAAAAAAAAAACACACTCACAATAGTAAAACTATACTGATTGGTCCTCAATCTCTGTTATTATTATATTTTTTTTATTGAAGTATGGTTGACATACAATATCTTATTAGTTTCAGGTATATTCATTACAATTCTATGTTTTTATATATTATGAAATGTGCCCCATGATAAATCTAGTTACCATCTATCACTATACCAAGTTATTATAATATTATTAACTGTATTTCCTATGCTGTACATTATATCCCCATGACCTGTTTATCTTATAACTGAAGTTTGTACCTCTTAATCCCATTTACCTATTTTGCCCCACCTCATCCTACCTCCCTCTGGTAACCAACAGTTTGTTTCCTATATCTATGAGTCAATTTCTATCTTGTCTTATTTGTTTTGTTTTGAAGATTGACATATAAGTGAAATTGTGTTTTTTTTTCCTTTCTGACTTATTTCACTTAGCATAGTACCATCTAAATCCATCTCTGTTGTTGCAAATGGTAAGATTATATTCTTTTTTATGGCTGAGGAATATTCCATTGTGTATATTGGCTATATTTTCTTTATCTATTCATTTACTGGTGGACACTTTGTTTGCTTCCATACCTTGGTTTTTGTAAATAATGCTGCAGTGAACTTAGGGGTGAATAGATCTCTTTGGATTGGTGTGGGTATTTTTTCCTTCATGCAAATTATCCAGAAATGGCATTGCTGGATTGTATGGTAGTTCTATTTTTAATTTTTTGAGGAATCTCCATACTATTTTCTGTAGTGGCTGCACCTACTTAGATTCTTACCCATAGCGTATGAGGGTTTCCTCTCCTCCACATCTGTTATTTTATTTACCACTTTTTATAAGTATCCTGATAATTAGTTCAAAAAAAGCACATTACACTGAACATATATATATATATATATATATATATATATATATATCTAGAAAAACACTAATTTTTCTTGAACACTTGTGTTTTAGGAACTTTAGGGCTACTATTATATGTACTTCTTATAATCCTGCTTTCAGGAGTTATTTATTGGTAAATGTGCCTTCTTCTGATTGGCTTATGTTATTCTGTGTGAAATCTCCCATGAATATAAAAGTTGGCAACACAATAAAGATTCCCCAGTTGGGACTGTTATATGCCTTGGTTCACATTACTAGGTAGCACTACTGGGATAGATACACTAATACAGAAATACCTAAGAACCCTGAAATACCTGTGCTGGCCAGACTTGATATACTCTAGTGGTAGTTGGAATTAACAACCATAATTAAAAAAAAAAAAAAATGTTAGAGTACTTAGAGACTGGCTACCTAGTCATAGGTATATTCTCAGCATCATCACTGTATTAACAATAATAAAAGACCTGTGCAATGCATTTGTTCAATAATCATGTATTCATTCATTTAGCAAGCATAAGTGATCCTTATTGTATGCAGTGAATTGTGCCAGATGCTAAAAATAAAAACATAAAAGTCATAGTACCTATCCTTAAGGATCATATAATTTAATAAAAGAGAATTTTATTTATAATTGAGAAGATATTAGAACTCATATCTAGATTAAGTAACAAATACAGAATTTACCCTTCTGCTTAAAAAAATTGAAACACTAGACAAAATATATAAAATAATAGATTTCATTTGGATATAAGACAGCACAAGAAAATGATCCCTGAGGGAGGTGAAACAAAGGTAGTGAATTTAGAGACTTTAGAGTTTCCAGGCTGGAATACAAGGAGGGACATAGGTAGACACTATTAACCTCCATGATGGGAAAAGAACAAAATGGTAATCTGGGGAAGCTAATGCAGTTAGATGTCATGAGGAAGGGTACCAAAGAGGAAAGATGCACAGAGAAAGAGTTCCCTAAACCTGTGGAGGAGCCTGATTAAGGGCATCTATGAAAACTCAACAGCTAACATCACATTTAATGGTAAAATACTTTTTTTTTTTTCCTAAGAGCGCTAACAAAGGAAGGATGTCTCTTCTCATACTTCCATTTGACATCACACTAGAGGTGCTAGCTAGTGCAGTAAGGCAAGAGAAAGGGCAAGGTGGGGGAAAATATGCATTGGAATTGTAGAGAAGGAAGAAAAACTCTATTTATAGACAACAGTGTCATCTACTTAGAAAATCCTGTGGGAGCTATAAAAACATCTACTAAACCTAAAAAATGAGTTTATGTTGAATGATACTATATCAGTATACATTAATCAATTACTTTTTCTTTATACTAGCAAAAACCCATTCAAAATAGAGATTAAAAATAATACTATATAAAATACAGTTGACCCTTGAACAACAGAGGGGTTAGAGGCACCAACCCCTTGTGTAGTTGAAAATCTACATGTAACTTTTGAATCCCTCAAAACTTAACTACTAATAGCCTACTGTTGACTGGAAGCTTTATTGAAACCATAAACCGCCAATTAACATATTTTGTATGTTATCTATATCATATACTGAATTCTTAAAATAAGGTAAGCTAGAGAAAAAATGTTATTGAGAAAGTCATAAGGAAGAGTAACTACATTTACAGTACTGCACTGTGTTTATGAAAAAAAAATCCATGTATAGGTGGACCCATACAGTTCAAACTTGTGTTATTCAAGGGTCAACTGTAGCATCAAAACTATGAAATAGGGATAAACCTGATAAATATGTATACAATATCTCTATACTGAAAACTAAAAACCATTGCTGAGAAATTAAAAACCCAAATAGGGCACCTGAGTGTCTCAGTCTGTTATGCGTCTGCCTTTGGTTCAGGTCATGATCCCAGATTCCTGGGATCAAGTCCCACATTGGGCTCCTTCCTCAGTGGGGAACCTGCTTCTCCCTCTGCCTGCTACTCCCACTGCTTGTGTTCTCTTTCTCTCTCTTTCTGGCAAATAAATAAATAAAATCTTAAAAAGAAAAAACAAATAAATGTGTATCTTGGAAGACTCAATGTTGTTAAGATACAGTTCTCCCCTAATTATTCTATAGATTTAGTGAAATCTCAATCAAAGCCCCAGCCAGCATTTTTGTAGGAATTGACAAGTAAATTCTAATATTTATATAGAATTGCAAGGGATCCAGAACTAATAAAAACAACTTTTATAAAAAATAAAATTAGAAGATTTATTATCTAATTTTAAGACTCCTTATAAAATTAGGATAATCAAGGCAGTGTGGTTTTGGCATAAAGATTTAAAAAATAGATCAATGACAGAACAGAATCGAGTCTAGAATTAGACCTATAAATACATTTAATTTATTTTTTTAATACCAAGACAATTCAACAGGGAAAAAAATAATATTTTTAACAAATGGTCCTAAACAATTGTATAACTATTACAAAATAAACAAAAACCAGCCTTTATTATTACCTCACAGTATATACAAAAATTAACTTGAAACAGTTCATAGACTCAAATCTGGAAAACTTCTGGAAGAAATCATTAGAGAAAAATCTCAATGATCTTGATATGTTTTTTTTTTTTTGATCTTGATATGTTTCTTAAACACAATACAAAAGGACAAACTATCACAGTTGAAAACTTTGCTCTTCAAAAGACATTGATGTAAAGATGAAAAGGCAAGCCCTTCCTAGGAGAATATTTTTTCGAAACATATCTACACAGGAAAGATTAATATTGTCCAAACAAATGTTAGGCTCTGTACTGGGTGGAATAGTATCCCCTCAAAATTCACATCCACATGTGATATAATGAGCACTGGGTATTACCTAAGACTGATGAATCACTGACCTCGACCTCTGAAACAATTAATATATTATATGTTAATTAATTGAATTTAAATTAAAAAAAAAATTTAAAAAACTCACATCCACTCAGAACCTATAAATATGTCCTTACTTGGAAATAGGGTCTTTGCAGATATACTCTAGTAAAGACCCTACTTGATTAAATCAGGCCCTAAATCTAATATGACTGGTGTTCTTATAAAAAGAGGGAAATCTAGACACAGAGACAGAAACACACATAAGTCAAAACTATACGTAGATGGAGAGATCCATCTGCAAATCAAGGAATACCAAAAATGCCAAAGAATGCCAAGAAATCCCAGAATCAAGAGGAGGCAAAGAAGAATTCTTCCCTACAACCTCTGCTAACATCTTGATTTTGGACTTCTAGCCTCCAGAACTGTGGGAGAATCAATTCCTATTATTTTAAACCACCCAATATGTGGTATTTTATTATAGCAGCCCTAGAAAGTAATACACACTCCTAGGTATTTACACAGGAAAAATAAAAGTATATGTCCACAGAAAGACATACAAAAATATGCATAACACCTTTTTTGGTAATAGCCCCAAACTGGAAACCACACAAATGTCTATCAGGTGAATGGATAAAAAATCTTGGTATAACCATACAGTGAAATACTACTCAGAAATAAAAACAAATAAACTATTGATACACACAGCAACATTGATGAATCCAAAAATAATCATGCTGAGTGAAAAAAGCCAGGATAAAAGAGGACATTGTATGGTTCCATTTATATAAAATTCTAGACAATCCAAACTAATCTATCATGATAGAAAGCAGATCAGTAGTACCCTGGGGATGCACAGGGAGGGTGGAGAGGGATAGGAGGAAATACAAAGGGACATGAAGAAATTTTTGTGGGTGACAGAAAAAGTTCATTATCTTGATTTGTGGTGATGGTTTCATGGCTCTATACATATGTCAAAGCTCATTAAATTATACACTTTAAAATATGCAGTTTATTGTATATCAATTAAACTTCAATAAAGCTAAAAAAAGGAATTCACTGGGATGAATGCCATGGAAAAGAAAAACCCTGAGATATGTGGGGATGTGCTGGGAAGGCACCTAATCCAGGCTAACGTTTGGAGGCACGAAAATACCACCTAGAGAAGACATCTTGCTTTACTAGTAAAGGAGGAATAAAACTGATCTGGGAAAGTGGAACTTGGTGGAGAGAACTTCCTAGCATAAGGAAGCAAAATGTACAAAGACCTAGAGGCAGATACCCTTGAAGTCCTCTCACAATCTGAGGGCTGAAGTAAAGCATGTGAGTGGGAGGAGGGGAGGATGAAGTTAAAGAGGAAGCAGAAAGGATATATGAGACCTACATTCCATTTTAATGAGTCTGGGTTTTACCCTGAAAGTTATGGGGAGTTTCGAGGGCTTTTAAACATAACATGCTCTATCTATGCTACTTTTTTAAAAATGGTTTTGAAGAGAGAAATAAGAAAAATAACTAGCTTAATAGTCATCGGTGATATAGGCACCACCTTAGGAAAGAAAAATTTTAAAATTCTGTCATCAATTATAACCCGATTTTGTTTATGCTGACCACAGTTCTTTGAAACTACTGCTTTTGTTTACAGTCAATCCACTGCAATCTTAGAGGCATCCTTTCAGTAATATAAACATTAGCTGGTATCACATTACAATGAACAAAATTTTTATTTTGAATAGTTTTCTGTAGTCTCTTTTTTAGATTAAAGGCATTGTTCTGTTTCACTTTAAATCTTAAATGCCTCTTCCAAAATTACAAACCTCATACCTCTTAAGCTCAAGCAGGAAAAAAACACTAGAGTAATAGAGAATAATGGTTCTTTTAAACCATTTAAGGGACTGTATTCGCATTCCTGCTGACTCTCCCTTCTACTAGTTTCACCTTATGATAGTTAATGCCTGTTACATAAACTTCTTCACCCTCAAATATATACAAATAAATACACAAGCATCTAAAGTATTTTGGTGTCGTTTGCATTTATAAAAGCTGTACTATGTATATACAACTTGCTGTTCTCAATAACAATACATCAATACATAACGGACATGCCTCCTGGTTGTGAATTTCTATTTTTATAATAAAAAAATATAAAATATGTATCTTCTGTTTCACCTAAGAATTATATACAGTCCTGGCTATAAACGGCTTAAAGATTAAACTTCTCCCTAGATTTGGCACTTTCAAATACATGCAATCCCAGCCAACTCCACCTAGAAAGGTCTGAAGTAATTCTCCATCTTGGATATTGTGAGGACAATGTCACTTCCATCTCACAATACTTATTGTATTGAAAATGGTAAGTTTTCATAAACCTGATGAAAGTATTCTTGGTTGTATTTTTGAGCTTTTTCAGATTATTCTTTTCAAAACTCAAGGAGGAAAATTCCTTTATCTTATATTTTTGTAAACTGCAGGACTTGAGTTTTCTCTGTATCAGTTTAAGTTCCCTATTAAGGGGAAGGCTTACTGGGGTCCTCTAGTAGGATACACACATATAAACAAGTGATGACAGGGGACTGGGCAGAGGGATACAAGCTAACCTGGAATGCAGTTGCATCTCAGACCTCAGCCAATCCTCTTGGGAACCCTGGAGATGAGATGGGCCTTTGAAGTTGTCCCAGCTTCAGGTAGGGCCTTTGTATCCCTTCATTAGTCACTCATTGGCCTTGGGCTGCCCCTAGCCACCTTTGGCAAAGCAGTTCCTTATAGCTGAGCACAGTTCTTCTCGAGGGGTTGAGCTGTGTGTGGTCAGTTGCTGTTATTGCCAGTTATTAGGGGATGATCTTAAGGAAGGAGTTTAGGAAATCTATCAAAGCATCCACTGCAATAACCAATTGCAGAATGATAAATCATAAATTAAGATTTATTTTGGTCTTTAACCAATCAAGTTACATTGTGCTGGGGGGGGGAAGAAAAAAAAAACTTGTTTGGCCACAAATGTATACGTAATGAGTGAGCATGTGCATGTGTATAAATGTGTGTTGTAATCCATCTACTTAAATGTTCTTCTTAAAATAACCAGGTCATCCAAATCAGTCCAGACATAGAGAACTATTTAGTATTATTCAAAACCAAACTGCCAAAGCTATGAGTGATGCTAATGGAACATCATTGATGAATTAGAATAAATAAAATTCACACAATTATAAATCCTTTATTTTATATAACAGTTTTTCTTTGAGGTCCTTTTCTTTATGAATCTGAAAAGCAAGAAAAATAGTTTCCAGTTGAGAAAAGATTTGATCACACTTTTTTCCTCACTAGGAATCTGTGTTAGCTAAGCTCTTAATGGCTCTTCTGGTTCCAACGGACATTAAAGCACTTCAAATAACTCAAATAATGGGAGTTCTATTATACAGATATATGTTGAAATAAGAAAAACAAATATTTCAGTCATGAGTTGAGGCTTCCTAGAAACCAGGAAAAGCTCAATTATGCCTCTTGAGAAAAGTAACTATAGTGTAGTAACCATACACAGTAACTATAGTGTAGTCAAGCTTACCAGAAAGAAAAATGGGAAATGGTTCATTCAAGATTCATTGTGGTTTTAGTAAGCACAACCTCTTGAAACAGCTTCAAAGCATGAGTTGGTTTTACACCTATTGTGATATTTTGCCATTTTGGTGACACAGCTTCTTTCTGCCTCTTCCTGATTTTTTAAAAATGTATATTTTCACTCTGTGGTCAATTTGATGACCTTCTCCCACCTCACCGTGGGTCTCCATTTTGAATTCCCAATGAGTAACCACCATATTTTTTGCTTAATCACTGACTTGGAATCTTATATCCTCATGTACTAGTGCATAGGTTAGATTCTATTGTGTCATATCACCTTGCCTGTTCCAAACAGCTAAGATCATGTTTATGATAGCATGGTTCAGAGCACGGCCACATATGCCAACAGAACAATCTGGAGTTCCATCAGTAGAGACCTATGGTCAGGGCAGTTTCAGTTAAAAGAGACAAGAGATAACAGATATGTCATGTTATAGAGATAGAGGAACATTTAATTACATTTACACATTTGAAAATAAGGTTTCTATATACCAGCTATTGTTTAAATGCATGGATCTGCTCAAATACACATACACAAGTGTGCATGCACACACACACACACACATGCATATTAGAACATCCATGAATAGGCTTTAAAATTTATTCATCACCTTTATCTGTTTTGATTTCATGATAAGATACCTATAGGGAATGGCTAATGACTATTGAAGGAAAATAATCTGTGTATTACTGAATGGAAATTAGCAGGAGATTTTAATGAGAATAAAGCAGTTATTAACAATGACATATTCTCAGGAGGGAGCTAGATACATTGTCAAGATAAACTATTCTAGTTTGGACCTGCGGAAAATTTAGTGTTAAGCACCAATTTTAACAAAGATGAACAGTATGGAGACCAGTGACACAGAAGGTTGTTATTACAGAGAAATTTTAAAAGCTTTGAAAGTAATTATCTAAAGCACATTTGTCCATTACGTGATCTTATTTAGGAAGTTTACAAAACCAACTTGTAGGAAAACCATTTTTGTGTACTTCATCAATGCAATCACAACAAATAAAAATAAAATTTTGTACTGATGTGGAAATAGAGTTTATAAAGCTCCTTTATTTGATCTTCATGCAAACTCTGAAAGGAAGACAAGGCAAAGGGTCTTTGTGTTTTCGTTTTTAAACCCACTGATATTGGCAATAAATAAGAATATGCTTGGGTGCCTGGGTGGCTCAGTTGTTAAGCATCTGCCTTTGGCTCAGGTCATGATCCCAGGGTCCTGGGATCGAGCCCCGCATCAGGCTCCCTGCTCCGCAGGAAGCCTGCTTCTCCCTTTCCCTCTACCTCTGCTTGTGTTTCCTCTTTCGCTGTGTCTCTCTGTCAAATAAATAAAATCTAAAAAAAAAAAAAAAGAAAGAAAATGCTCAATAAATGTTTAGTATATTGATGGTAAGTAAAGGAGCCTGAGGGAAGGAGAAAGAACTCAACAAAGTCACATGAGTGGTGAGGCCAGAAATAAAGCTTATGTTTTCAAACGTGTGTTTTTGACTGTTTTGAAGACAAATAGTCTATAATTACAATTCATAATGGATTTTAAAGTGCAATATTAGAGCAAAATTTAAGAAAATTTTATATTGTAATACTAGAAAACCAGATATGTTTTACATAAATCTCTTTATAAATATGGTATCTGAATTTACCTAAGTGGCATGTTACAATTCAAACTGCCTATAAGTAGTAAAATGCCATGTGGGAATAAAATGACAGATACAGACACGAGCTACATTTATTCAATGGTCAAAATCCCATTTCATTTTACATGAGCCTCCAATTATGGTAGTAGCTGTGTAGTGGAAAATTTTTTTTAATATGAGAAAGCCTCAGATTATAAAAGCAGTGTGGGTTGAAAAACTAACCTTCTTCGGGGCACCTGGGTGGCTCAGTCAGTTAAGCATCTGACTTCGGCTCAGGTTGTGATCCCGAGGTCCTGGGATGGGCCAGCGTTGGTCTCCCCACTCTACGAGGAGTCTGCTTGTCCTTCTGCCCCTCCCCCTGCTCATGCTCTCTCTCTCTCTCTCTCTCTCGAATAAATAAATAAAATCTTTAAGAACAACAACAAAAAACTAACAAATCTCAAGTAAAAGGAACATTAAAAATATGAACACATAAGACAATATTTCTAAAGGTAAAACATGCATTTTCAATAAAAATGAAAGAATAGTTTGTTTACATTTTTCACACTCATATTTATATTATTTAAAAAAAGAGGATAACATTGTTACAGGGTTAAAAATTATAGAGAACTCATGGAAAGTCCATAGATGGTTTAGGCCCCAATCCCATGTTAGTATTTCTTGAAGTATGGTCCGGATATCTCCTACACCAAAATCAGTACAAGCACTTGCTATAATGAATACTACTGGGCCCTACCATAAACCTATTAGTATGGAATCTCTGAGGATAGGGTGCAGAAATCTGCATTTTTTAAATGATGCAGGTAATTCTTAAAGACTCTAAATTTGAGACTTATTGACCCTAGGGATTCCTGCTTTATCTGCCCCAAATGATGATTTGAACACATTTGCTGTGCTGAGGCCAACCATTTAAAAGAGAAATTCAATGAGACTAAAGAGAATCTTATAATGTCACTTGAACACTTACATTTTACCACAAAAATCACTGCTAACTGTCCCGACCAATGGGCTTAAGTATACAACAATGATTCTCTATTGCTACCAATTGGGAATTTCTTAGCATTTAATAAGCTAATTTTGGAGAAGTTATTTTTAGAAGAGCCAACTTCTTCTTCTTTTTAAAGAATAGCTAAAACATATTTTGAACATATAGACACATTTTAAAAAAGGGTTTGTCTCACTGAATTTATTATTTGTAAGTCTATATCAGAAAAAATGAACATTTCAGTATTGTTGATTCTCAAAGAAACCAAATCACATTCATGTATATTATAAAATAAATTTGAGCACAGTAATATAAAAAAAGCAACTTTAGAGAAAAATATGTCATTTTCTGAATTGTATAAAAATATACTTAAAAATGATGGATTTTCAAAAATTGCTCTTATTTTTATTGGTTATAATTAGGGATAAATATAGCTTTAAGCATGATATCTGGATTTACCAAGTTTTCCCCAATGAACACATACTGCCTTTAAAATAAAATAAAATACAATGATATTTTTAAAAGATTATTTACGGCTCATTTGTATGCATTAACAATAAAAGTCCAATTGCTTGATTAATTATGCATTATGTTTCCATTCAATCAGTATGTATTGAGATGTACTGACACTCCCAGGATTTATGATTGGTTCATGGATGGAGTAATGAATAAGATAGCCATAGTTATAGAGCTTATGGTCTAGCGGGAAAATATGGGCAATTAAAACCAGCAATAGTTTAGTCTGCAAGAGGGCTTATGAAAAGATGTTCAGGAACATAAAACAAAAACTCTGGACCCAGACAGAAGGAATTAGGGAATACTTCTAAGAAGTAGAAGCCACTTAATTGAGAGTCTAAATGTTAGTAGATGATAGTTAGGTGAAAATGGAAATAGAGATATAGGTATGGTGCTTTAGGAACCTAAAAGCAATTTAATACAGCTAACATTTACAGTGAAAACGTATATCTGTGTATATATAAGAGGAATTTATCATATCTGTGTAAGTAGGAAGGGGTAAGATATGAGACCAGTAATGTAATCAGAGCCTAGATAATGAAGAAACCTGCAAACTATGCTCTTATATTCAGATTCTATTTTTTTAAGGCTTTATTTTTAAGTAGTATCTCCACCCAGTGTGGGTCTCTAACCTACAACCCTGAGCTCAAGAGTCACAAGCTTTACCTACTGGGCCAGCCAAGCACCCTGGAGTCTATTCAAAATAAAATAAGAATCAATGAACAAGTTTTAATTGAAAAAAATGACATCAGATTTTTGTTTTTATTTTTTTATTTATTTTTTTAAAAGATTATTTATTTATTTATTTATTAGACAGAGAAAAATACAGCAAGAGAGGGAACACAAGCAGGGGGAGTGGGAGAGGGAGAAGAAGGCTTCCCATGGAGCCCAGAGCCCGATGTGGGGCTCGATCCCAGGACCCTGGAATCATGACCTGAGCCGAAGGCAGACGCTTAATGACTGAGCCACCCAGGCACCCCTGGATTTTTGTTTTTAAAGACTGGTGCAACTCTGCTGTAAAAATTAGCTGGAGGGGACAAGACTGGAATTAATAGGATAAGTTAGTAAATTGATAGAGTACCCAGATGAGAGGTGATGGTGGTTGGGAGTAACATAGTAGCAATGAAAATGAAGAATAAGAATGGCAAGACTAGCTAATTATTTGGATTTGAAGATGAAAGAAAATCATCAGTCAAAATTATGTCTATTTCTGGCTTTGGAAACGCCAGATGTGAACGTTATTTGCAGAGGTTGAGAACATAGAAGAGTCATTTGGTAGGTGGAGGAGTAAGGAGAAGGTGAAAAGTTCAGTTTGGAACATGTTAAACTGAGGTGACTGTGAGACATTCAAGAAGTAATATCCAGAAAGCATTTGGATGTATGGGTCTGGGTTAGAGCATGTATGTGGGAGGCACCATGACATCAGTGATGGTGATTGAAGTCAAGCAAATTTGTTTAATCTTCTAGGGCAGTACATAAAGGAGATGGAGAAGGCACCAAAGATACCACTCTTGAGATGCCTGTAACAGATTCAAAGGGGTTAAAGGAAACAGATAGCAACCACAAAGACAGGAAGTACATTAGACAAGCCTGCTAAAGCAGAATAAGTTGATTTAAGAAAGAAATTATCAAATTGTTAAATACTGCTCTGAGTAAAAATAAAGAAGAATCCGTTGGCCATAGCAACAACAAAGTCATCACTTACCTTAATGAGAACAATTTTATTCATATGATAGGAAGGGAAACGGATTATCCTGGGTCAAGGAAGGAGTGGCAAATAAGGAGGTGGAAAGAGAGTGTAAATTACACTTTAAAAAAATATGGCTGTGAAGAAGAGAACTACAAAGCATCAAAAGGTGTGTGTGTATGTATGTGCGTGTATTTGTGTGTGTCTGATATATATATATATATTTTTTTTTAAAATAGGAGCTTCCTCAGCTATTTGAATGCCTAAGGAATAAACCTAAGCATAAAGGTAGAATATAAAATATAGAATGAGAAAGAATAGCTAAATTAGATATTATTTTTCTGAAATGTTGAAATACAATGATTGAAATTAAACTTAGAAAAAAGTAACTTCTTGGGGTGCCTGGGGTGGCTCAGTCGTTAAGCGTCTGCCTTCGGCTCAGGTCATGATCTCCAGGTCCTGGGATCATGCCCCACATCAGGCTCCCTGCTCAGTGGGGAGTGTGCTTCTCCCTCTCTCTCTGCCTCTCCCCACTGCTCCTACTCTCTCTCTCTCTCTCTCTGTATCTCTCTGTCTCAAATGAATAAATAAAAAAAAAAATTCTTTAGAAAAATTAACTTCTTTTTACAAAATATATAATATGAGTTTAAATTCACAATACAAAGGGGGGATAAAAACCTTCACGTCAGAGTTAATATGCGTGAAATACTAGTTGTATCTATCACAGCAGCTCTGAAAAGATAGGAGAGGATACGTACATGATTAATTTAGGAAACCAAGATCAAAATAAATCCCCCCTCAAAAATCTAACCCATCCACCCACAAGCAATACACTTTATTTGCAAGACCAATGATTGATCTAGAGAAATAGTAAATATAGTATAATAATTTACATAAGTTTTAAGATCTTTTTTTCCCCCACTTTTTTCTACTCATTGTTAACTACATGTAATCTTACAGCAAAATAATGTGTCCTTAACCTCACTTCATTCCTCTTCTCCTGATAAAACCTCTTTGGCTAAAGTCCCATAGAATTTTTCATACTTTCCTTTAGGCTTATTTATGCTGTGGTTTTGCTAATAAATAGTGCATTCACCAACCTACAACACAGCTGTCAGTTCAAAATAATTTGTATTTCTTCTTGAATCTAAACAATATGCATATGGAACTTCCAATATGAGGTGAGCAATAAAAGTAACTTGGCAAGCCAGTTATTTCTAAAATTCTAATTGTAAAAATAAAAAACAAAATTCAATCAACTGTAATCTTTAGAATTTTTAATCAGTGTATTAATTAGTATGTATATGTGAATACTTGTATCTACTGTCAAGATGTGTTTGATTGTAAAAGGATAAAAACTGTAAACATTTTACCATTGTATCAGTGAAAGAAAAATTAGAATATGGCTAATATATTTTATTTTATTTTATTTGGAACTAAGAAAAGATCTTTTTGGTGATTCCTTCCTTCTTTAATAATATTCTGTTAATAAAATAGAAAAATTATAATTATATCTTTGGATATAGCCAATCTTTATTCATGCTAAATAAATTCCTGCTGTGTGTAAAATTTTGGTAAAGCTACTAGAATCTCAGCTTAATGTGGGCAGGTGTCTTGTGGGTCGACTCTTTTATAAATAAATAAATAGTTAAATAAATAATTAAATAAAAATTGTTTAAATGAATGAATGATCTTCATTAATTAATCCTCACAAAAGTAACTATAGCCTTAGCTTTAATTTTATGAATTAAAAAAAAAAATTAAAGGTCAGGGTAAATAAACTTGAAAAGACTTCAAGTTAGTACATGATACTACAACCCAGTTGATACTCTAACCCAGGTCTTCTTAAATTAACTTGAGTTTTGATCTTGTCAAATCAGCATTTTAACTATGATCGCATGATCTACACATATTACCTTATTTAACTCTGATAATATGCCATGAGGTAAGTTTTATTACCATTTTTTAATATGAGAAAGCTAATACTCAGAGATTATACAACTCAGTAAGTTATTGACTTGGGAATCAAACCCAGCTCTATCAAAGTCCAAAAACTACAACTTGGGATGTGTCTGAATGATTTGGATATTTTGTTTCAAGCTAAAAAAATCTTGTTATAGAAAGAACTATCCTATTTACCTTATATTTTGCTATGTTGATAAATCGTATTTTACTATCTAATGTTTACTTCTAATCTGTTAGGTTCAGTTTTTGACTGACTTTATTTTTGGGTTAAAAGCTTATAAGTTCTAGTGATGTAATTTAGAGAAATATGTTGATTTTTATAACTTTTAATTCTTCATGGTACTTCTCATCTTTTTTTAAATGATGAAAATCGTATTGAACTAAAAAGAAACCTGAAAAGGGACATTTTGTTGCACATTGCTGTAAGAACTTCGTGGCTGACTTCACAGCTGCTAGCTCCTGACCTCTTAAATTCTGATGTTTTCTCAGCTTTATTTTCTCCCAGGAGAAAAAAAATATGAGGCAGGAAAGAGACTTCTAAAAGAGAGCCTATCTAGAATTTATCAACTGAACAACACCTACTTTTGAGCAGAAGTCCAAAAATTAGGTGAATGCCACATTACTCATTACCAACCCACGAGGGTCAAGCCCTTTAGAGCCCAACCATAAGAGAGTGGGTCAGTGTGGGAGGGACCTGAAAAGTGACTCATTTTCTACTGTCCCTTTCTCCAAAGGAAGGCCCTAGCGTGTGGATATTCCTTTGTCCAAGGGCAATCACTGGAATTTGAAGAGTGTTGTTGGCAGCATATTTTACCACACTGGCTACCCTGACTTCCTCAATGACACAACATTACAATAAAGAGAAAAAAAACTTGAAAGAAAGAAAAAGAAAGAAAGAAAGAAAGAAAGAAAGAAAGAAAGAAAGAAAGAAAGAAAAGAAGGAAAGAAGGAAAGAAGGAAGAAAGAAAGAAAGAAAGAAAGAAAGAAAGAAAGAAAGAAAGAAAATCTGAATAATTGAGCTCACTGATCTTAATGTTGAACTGTTTAATTTACAAGATTAATGAGATCATTAAAAGAAGAAAACAACATATTTCAACCTGGGGTGGATAAGGCATATGCATTTTTCCCTCCCCTTGCTAGCTTGGCTTGTAAATTTGATTGTATTTATGCCTGCAGAGAAGTTTCCTAGGCTTTGTGGATAGGACCTCTAAAGAGCTATGGGAGGTCTTTGTGTCTCTGAAATGTGCGTGTTGGGTTTTTGGATTTTCAGGGAGGTGGAATTTTGAGGTTGTTTAAGAGTTTTGAGTACTGCTTGCTTTCATTCTTCTTCTGGCTTAATATTTCTTTTTCTTTTTCTTTTCTTTCTCCAAAGAAGTTGCAATTAATTTAGTACTCTGAAATAGTTTCCGAATATCCAAGTATCTTAATAGGAGAAATTATGTAAAAATGTAAGCTCTTAAAAGTCTCCTGATATAAATATTATTGTTTCAAGACCAAGATGGTAGACTGGACATACCTATTTTCCTCTCCCCTCAAAGCCCTTTAAAATGCTAAGAAATTACCATTGAAACGATAATTATCAAGCGATTGTTCATCTTATTAAATTATTATTTCTCAAAGCATTGTCAGAAGGCTACTTGGAAGCACCTCGCTGATGGAGACCCAGAGAAGCATTCACAGAGCTAGGTGGTATGGATAAAAAAAAAGAGTGTTGGATTACATAGATAGGGTAATTAAATGAAGGATTGGTTATAGAGCAAATGGGACTACCTATCCCTATTTCATGTGTATCAGTAAGCTCCCAGCACAGCCTTGAGAATTGGTTTCTGAACAAAGGAAAAGAGTGTCCTGACTGGTGGGGGAGGGGTAGACTTAAGGAGAATAGGGTTTTCAGGTAATTCTGGATTACCACAGAAAGAGCAGAAAATAGACAGGAATAGTTAGGAATAGATAGGAAAGCTCTTTCCATTCCCTCTTTACTTTTACAATAAATGAGAGCCTGACATTGTCTGTCCTTTCCCCAACCAAGGCCAGAAAGAAGAGCTTTCCTCTTGGCAACACCCATGCACTTACAGAGCCCTGAGTTCAGCTTTCTTATTCAGTCTTTGTGTGAGAGTGAATAGGGGCTGAATGGGGCATTTATTTGTAATTTATTCAATAAACAAATATTTACTAAGTGTCTAGTATGTACTGGACATTAGTCCCTACAGTGGGACTCTTGCAGTAAATAGTGCAAAGATCCTGCCTTCATGGACCATACATTACATTCCAGTAAGGAAACATGCATTAAACAAATAAACCAAACTGATACACTCTAATTACATATTGCTAAGTGAGAGAAAGAAAAATAAAGCAGGAGAGGGAGCCTATCAGTGAAATGGTGCTGTGGCGATGGGGAATGTGGTCAGGAAAGGCCTCTTGAGGAGGTGCTATTGAACAGAAACCTAAAAAAAAAAAAAATGAGGGGACAGTCATATAGAGGAAGAACAAGGAAAACTATTTGTGCAAAAGCTCTGAAGTGAGAATGAAATCAGTGTGTATATACAAGGACCAACAAGGCCAGTGTCCAAGCAGTAAGTGCCATGCATAACTGCACTAGAAATTCATGAAAACTTTCTATTCTCATCAACATGATCCCTTGTGTATGAATTTGAATAATCAACCAAGGATCAAGAGAGCCTTAACCAAACCAAAATTGTGAAATAGAAAGACCAAGATGAAGGAACATCTAAACCCTGATGGATAAGGGGGTTGTATAAGGGGAAATAGATTCATAAAGTTTTAAATTTTAATTGAGAGGCAAAGATAGCCATAAATTAATAATAGGCAACCATTAAAAAGAGATCAAGATGGAGATCTTAGAAATGAAATTGATGTGGGGCTATGAGCAAACAGTCAAGAAAGAATTCTTGAGATGTTGGTAGTGCAAAAAGGTGTTTTTATTATAGTAGGGGACAGGACCTGTGGGCAGAAACCTGCACATTTGCTGCATGAAGCTGGTGGTTATATGCTTAGTCTTCAAGGGGGAGGATGTATAGGGATTATTAGATCATAAATGTCTTCTTCGAATTTCTACTTGTAAAACTACTTTTGTAATATTTCTCTGGTGCTTATCACTCAGTTTGATATTAACTGTCGGTGAGAGGTACAGGCAGTCATGAGACCTTTTAAGAAGGTAGCAACCAGTAGGTATTTGATCCTTATTGGAACTTTGCAGGCTATAGGTCAGCCTTCTGGGCTAAAGGTGAACATTTTTGTGCTTCTATCCCTCATCAAAACTATTACAATATTGCTTTTAACTTTTATACATATAACCCTACTATCTATAGAACTATAAATATTCTTTCTTATGAAGTATAACTAGTGAAATATTCCTAAAAGTTAATCAGAGTGGACTGATCTAAGCCAAAAACATAAGGAGTGGGTTTCAAAAAGAAAGATCAGAGTATCAGGCATTGTTTTTCTTCCTGTTGAGCTGATAGGTTTTCAGGCACACACCAATCACACACTCATTCAATTAGGACCATGATTAGAAATTAGTTTTTCATATTTAAAAGCCAAGACAAGTTCTTAGTTTTATTCCAGTGATTTAAATACTGTATATGAAAACAAAAGCAACAGTGTCCAAATGTAAGTATTCAGACTCACTTTGAGCATTTGAGATTTTAACAAAGTTATCAGAAAGAAAGATATCTGAGAGGGTGTCTGGATGGCTCAGTCAGTTAAGCATCTGCCTTCAGCTTAGGTCATGATCTCAGGGTCCTGGGATCGAGTCCTGCATCGGGCTCTCTGCTCAGCGGTGAGCCTGCTTCTCCCTCTCCTTCTCCCCCGCTCATGCTCTCTCTCTTACTCTCACTTTTTCTCTCAAATAAATAAATGAAATCTTTAAAAAAAAAGAAAGAAAGAAAAATTCTCCTTTTTAATCTGAAAACTAATGACCATTCTAGGGGAGTAGGGAGGGTCACACAGGAAAAGCACCTAAGGCAAATAAAAAATATTGCTAAAGTTAAATCTTGTATTTAAATTATTCTTGAACGATATCCCCAGATTTTTCTGCTCATTCATTCTGGAGTGACTTTGCTTTCCTTTACTTTTTTCATTGATTAGCCATATTTTACCTCGCCTTCAAAAACTAGAGCAAACTTTATTTGCATACAACTCTTGCATGAAGCCCTCTTAGACCACCTAGATTTTTTTTCTTTAATCATGTCACAGTTTGTGATTAAGGTTATGAATTTGTCCATTTTGTAATATGTCATCAGATTAACACTTATGCATAGGTAGGATAGGCAGGAGCTGCTTCTTGGCCATAAATGATTAACCACAATGCTGAAATTCTGCCAATAGAAATGTGTCCTATCGGGAGGCCCCTGGGTGGGTGGCACAGTCGGTTGGGCATCCAACTCTTGGTTTCAGCTCAGGTCAAGATCTCAGAGTTGTGAGATCGTGCCCCGTGTGGGCTCTGAGCTCAACGAGGAGTCTGCTAAAGTTTCTCTCTCCCCCTCACTCTGCCCCTTGCCGTGCTTGCTCGTACATGTGCTCTCTCTCTCTCTCTCTCAAATAAATAAATTTTTAAAAAATGTGTCTTATTGGAATAAACATCATTTCCTCCAGTCAGTTCAATTAAAATGTAAATACCACCGAATGGTATAATATGTTAAATCTTTCACGTCTTTCCACTGTCTAATCAGATTGCTTTCCTCAATAACAGTAAAAGCAATTAAAGAATACACACAGTTTTAAGGTATTTTTTAGCCCAGGAATATTTAGCAATGAAAAACTTTGAATTAGTAGATAAAAATACAAAAAATGGACATATGTACACCTGTGGCAGACCACTTACCACAAAATTTTCCAAGTGGTAATTTAGTTTCTTACACTGGTTTATAATTTTATCTTCTGCATGTCTTTTGTGCCTAAGAAAACTGCAACTTTTTTAAGGGAAAAACTACTGTAAGCCAAATATTGTTTCTATGATAGTACTTAGACACAGGAATTCAGAATAATGGTTGTTATTTTAAAAATGTTTTGCTTATTTTTACTTTTCTACAATATGACTAATAAAATAGTGTGAAAAATAAAGTATATAATTACTTATAATCAGTATTGCTATAAATTTTATAATTGTCATTACCATGTGCCTTAGTCCACTCAGGCTGCCATGATAAAATACTACAGACTGGGTGCCTTAAACAACAGAAATTTATTTCTCATAGTTTTGGAGGCTGGAAAGCCAAGATCATGGTGCTAACCAATCCAGTTCCTGGTGAACTCTTTTCCTGGCTTACACACAGCTGTCTTCTTATTGCTTCCTCACATGCCATTTTCACTGTGTGTGTGTGTGTGTGTGTGTGTGAGAGAGAGAGAGAGACAGAGAGAGACAGAGAGAGACAGAGAGACAGACACACACACATATACACAGAGTGAGAAGAAGAGGGAGAGATTTAACTCCCTCTCTGGTGTCTATTGTCTTTAAACAAAACAAAACAAAACAAAACAAAACACTCATCCTATTGGATCAGAGCCTCACCCTTATGAACTCATTTAACATTAATTGCTTCTATAAAGGTCCTATCTCCAAATATTGTTACTTTGCAGATTAGACTTTCAACATATTATTTTGGAAGGACAAGAAAATGCAGTCCATAACACTATGTAAGTGTTGGACAAGACTTAGGGATATTAGAATGTTCTTTGAATAATAGATACTAAACATTGCATCTTAAGATCCAAGAAAAGATACTTCTAAAGTTAATATTTCTTTTTTTTTAAAGATTTATTTATTTGAGAGCGAGAGAGAGTACATGCACGTGCAAGTGGGGGGATGGGCAGAGGGAGAAAATCTTCAAGCAGACATCCTGCTGAGCGTGGAGCTAGTCTCAGGGTTTGATCTCACAGCCCATGAGATCACAACTTGAAACAAAGCCAAAAATCGGTCACTCAACCGACTGAGCCACCCAGGTGCCCCATAAAATTATTTCTTATTAAAATTATTAACATTTAACAGATGTTTGATGTTGCTATGTCTCTTGGTATCTTTTGCAGTTCTGGAGAAAAATGGGGAGAATACTTTATGGTTACATCTCTTATAATCATTAGACTTTTAAGTGATATTTTGGAGAATACAATGACTACTCATAAAGTGATGGATCCCAAAAGGGATTCTATACCAAATGTAGATTCAATAGGATAAGTCTAGTAACTCTTATCTTAATCTATTTTGGCTACATATCCAGTCAATTTTGTTTGTTTATTTTGAGAGGGAGAAAGGGTGAGCAAGTGGTGGGGGGGCAGAGGGAGAAGGAGAGAGAATCTTAGGCAGTCTCCATACCGGACATGGAGCCTGACTTGGAGCTCGATCTCATGCCCTGAGATCATGGTCTGAGCCAAAATCAAAAGTCTGATGCTTAACCGACTGAGCCACCCAGGTGCCCCTCAATCCAGTCAATTTTTACTGAATTTCTCTGTAGCAGTGAGAAAGGAATGTTCTATACCCTAGTTCTCCCATGGTTGTGCATGACATAGGAGCAATCCAGAGATCCCTATGAATCACACTGTGAAACACTGAGATATTTGAGAGTTGAAAGGAGGTTGGCCCACCATGGAACATCTATAGTAAGGGATGAGGTGGCCTTGCAATAGAAATTGCTGAGTACCAAATTGAGAATGCAGCTGAGTTCGGAGTGTCCCCAAGGTAAGGTTTAGTTAATCAGTAAGAGGGAGGGATTTATGGGACACCCATGACAAGGGCACAGACCGTAAATTTCACCAACCTCAAACAAGATAAGATAATGAAATGTTAGTCCCATCTCTTTTCCTAGGCAAGAGATAAGGTTAACTCATTTAATCATCACAAGAACTCTAGAGAGTAATTATAATTATCTTTCCTGAATCAAGATGGGGAAATAGAAATTCAGAGAGATTAATTAACTTGGCCATAGTCATACAGCAAATAATTGATAAAAGATTCCAGCTTATTCAAAAATAGTACTGAATTTTCTTATTTCATTTCCATCTTTGTTCCACCTCTCATATGAGACTGTTACTGTATATCCCTATTTTATGACATTTTTGGTTTAATTAGATATGAAAATTGACCATGTTTGATTATTGTTGAAGAAGTCAAAAAGCATTTTCAGAGGCAGTATGTTCAAGGTAATCTTTTTTTTATTGTTACTTTAAGGATTTTTATTTATTTATTTGACAGAGAGAGAGACAGCGAGAGAGGGAACACAAGCAGGGGGAGTGGGAGAGGGAGAAGCAGGCTTCCCGCCAAGCAGACAGCCCGATGCGGGGCTTGATCCCAGGACCCTGGGGTTATGATCTGAGCCAGAGGCAGACGTTTAACAACTGAGCCACCCAGGCGCCCCTGTTCAAGGTAATCTTAAAGAAGTGTTTAAGGAGTACACAAGAAGGAAAATGTTCTAGGACACAGGAAAAGATTGTGCTATTTAAAATCCCTCCACTCTACAATTATGATTTAATTTTAAAAAACTAATGAAAAATTTTTCTTAGTATAATGGATACATAACAATATTCCAGATAAAATTCTAGAAAAATAATTTTAATATACTTAACATTTTCAAAGTTTTCTCTTTTTTATTTTTGGAAGAGAGGATGAAATTCAATATTACTTATATTCTAACTTTTACTTTTAATTAATTTTATCCATTAGTGATGCTATCAACATATTTTGACAAAATTGTTTTGAATGAATCCTTCATACATGAATGGTAACACAAACTCATTAGTTTCATAGACTCCCTGCTGAAATCTCAATGGGATTTTAAAATTTAAATAAACCATCCTATTTTGTTGATGAAAAAAATATAATTGAGCTGTTTTTCATGAATTTTATTTAGTGACTACTGAGTTACTTAGTTTCCTCAAATGATATATAAATCTAAATGCTTCCATTTACTATTAATGCCTTGATTAAGCATTGCCAACTGCTGTGGCATTTTACACATGCCCCAATAGGTTAGTATCTTAAATAACTCAATGTTCTTGTGCAAATGCAGTTGCTTTTTTCGGCATTTGCTTTCTTTACAGTTCAAAATTGCAAAACAAGATGAAGTCAGGAAGATGAGTTTTCAGAAATATTTGGAGTAAATAATTAGACCAAACAAAAACCCTTAAAGATAAGCTCTTATAGCTACACAAAAGTCTTTTGAGAAATTCGAAAAGAATTGTTTGGAATCAAGGAAAGAAAGTAGAACTCTGAAAACAATAACCACATTCACATTTTCCAAGTATTAAATAATGTAATTAAATATCTTTTCAAAGAGGAGTAGGGAATGTGAGCTAATTAATGATGGTAAATGGAAATATCTGATCATGTTTGGATACAAATTTAGAAATTTGAGTAGAAAGATAATAAAACCAAAAAGTAAAGCTTAAATTTTATACAATAAAAAGCAATCCTTTACTAATAGAATCAACTTCAAAGAAAAGAAAAATGATTTCTCTTCCTATTTCAAATATAATGTAAAGTAAAGGTTTGGCAGAGATTAACTGGCAACATGACTTCTGTTATTTCACATTAATGGTTGACTTGTAGTGATCAGTGATCCATCATATACATATGTGATATTTGAGTTGAAATGTACTTTTTTTAACACATGAGTAAATTGAAGTCTAGACTGGTTAATATACAAATACATATTGAAGACATCAAGGTTTAGACCTTCAAACTGAATGTTTTCATTCAGTGACCTTCTTTTTTAATTCGTTCTTGCAGAACCTATGTTCTAACTAGGGCAACAGACACTAAATAATGACAAATGACAGAAATGTTTTGATAGAGGTGCCTTTTAGCACAAGGATTTTCATTTAGCTGAGTCTCAAAAGATAAAAAGATATTTATTAGCCTTGAAATGGTGGGGAAGGTATACATTAATAAAAAATATAGAAGTGTGAAAAATGTGGTCTCTTTAGAGAATCACTGGAGTATAAGGTACATTAGGGAAGACTATTTTGTTCTTTATACCTTTGTTAAACCACTGCACAACAAAAACAGAGGTTTTTAATATTGTAAAGCTGATAGGACATAACAGCACGTTTTTCATAACACCAGTGAGACATATCCACGAAATAAATTAACATATTCAGTTTGATTGACTCATGTGACAAGTATATTTACATCCCAACATATGGGCCAAATAAATAATAATATATAAAATGTGCCCTTGTGCATATATTATCTATTTCAACACTTGGAGGTGAACCAACTGTAAGTCAAGCAACTAGAACCAAAAACTTTGAGTCTCTAGTAAATCTACACCTTAGGTACACTCCTTAGGTTGTGTAACCGAATTCTGGTGGTGACACTCAGACTTCCTTTTAGGTAAATGTTCTATTGACCTGTCATCATTTTTAACTAATAATTTACTTCTTTACCATCCTATATCCTCAATTAGGTTTTGTAGTTCTTTTAACAGAAGCATGAAAGGCCGTCAAGAAAGGAAGAGAGCCTCCATGCAAAGCTAGCAGCCTTCTGGGTGAATGGGCAGAACACATGGAATCATCATTCATTTGGATGCCCTGCTATTCTGGGGAATTTTGAAAAGACTCATGAACAGAACCCTCCATAACTTCTTAAGTTTGAGGTGATGCAGGAAGAGAATAGTCTATTTAAATAACACTTTCACTTATTTTCTATTCCTTTACCCATGTAAGGCCCTAAATTTGCAATATTATTATATTTAGGCCCCTATAGCATATGACTTTGTTGGAAGTTCAGAAATTACAGAGGTAAAACCTATGAGTCACCAAAGTAGTAATTAGTAAAAGTTTATTGTATACATACCACAAAGACATTTTGCAAATTGGGAGCATTCAAACCAAACATGGAATGAGGCTCAGACATACATTGTTATGAAGCATTATCTATAAATAGTGAGAAAGCAGTGACTGTTTATTCTTCGCAGTGATTGGATGATATTAGAATTTTCTTGAATGATGGGGAATTGGCCAGTGGCTACCTCATATCAACCTTTGGAAATAGTTTAAGTTTTGCTTGTGATTTTCAGAGTCATAAGCAAAAAGTGACTCAGGTCAAGTTAGCTCTTCAAAATAAGCTAAATTAAGCTTTGTTTGTCAGACTACACTGTTGTTTTTCTGCTCCAGAAATTTTCAGAGCTGGTCTCCACTTGTTTTGTTCTTTTTTTTTTTTTAACGCCTTCTAGGCAATACTAAGAGAAATATAAGTTGGGGCACCTGGGTGGCTCAGCCTTGGGTTCAGGTCATGATCCCAGGACCCTGGGATCAATCTTGCATCAGGGCTCCCTGCTCTGCTCAGCTTCTCCCTCTCCCTCTGCCCCTCTCCCACTCATGCATGCTCTCTCTCTGTCTCTCTCAGATAAATAAATAAAATCTTAAAAAAAAAAAAAGACAGACTTAAGTCAAAAGCCCAGAATGGCTTATTGGAATAGGGACTGATTTTTTCCATACAAAGTCAATGTGTATTTATTGAACACCTTTGTACAAGGAAGTTTTCAAAGTTCTATATATATATTCTTGCTCTCATGGAGCTTATATTTTACTAGTAGATATTGAAATTAAGAAAATGCCACAAAGTAGTCTAACAAGTTCATAATGGCATCCAGAGATATAAATGCAAGCAGTTCAACATCACTTCTCCAACAAAGCTATCTTTCTGAAGGAGTTCCTCAAAAGTTTTGACTGAAGACTGCCCATTGTGGTAAACTTCCAAAAATACATGAGCCCCTTCCTATTTTACACTGGCCTAGCTTATTCTCATATCTTAGAAAAAGCAGGATTTGTCACCAGGGTAAAATTTGTCCTTTAACAAGTGGATTCCAAGAGCAGACCTCATCTGATGCAAACTTCTCTATAAAGGTGGCTCTAGTGTTAACAAGAGTCTGAGCTTCCTGACATCATTGCCTTAGCCTGCTATCCTATCAGTCTTTCAAAATGTTAAATGAACTATTTATTTTGCAGTCTTCACCACTGTTATACTCTTTTTTTTTTTTTAGTGTTCAATGATTCATTAGTTGCATATAACACCAAGTTCTCATCACAACACATGCCCTCCTTAATTCCCATCACCCGGTTACCCCAACCCCAACCCCCCTCCTTTCTGTAACTCTCAGTTTGTTTCCTGGAGTCCAGAGTCTCTCATGGTTTGTCTGCTTCTCTGATTTCTTCCCATTCAGTTTTCCCTCCCTTCCCCTGTGGTCCTCTGTGCTATTCTTTATGGTCCTCATTTGAGTGAAACCATATGATAATTGTCTTTCTCTGCTTGACTTATTTCACTTAGCATAATCCCCTCCAGTCCCATCCATGTCGATGCAAATGGTAGGTATTCATCCTTTCTGATAGCTGAGTGATACTCCATTGTATATATGGACCACATCTTCTTTATCCATTCATCTGTTGAAGGGCATCTCGGCTCTTTCCACAGTTTGGCTATTGTGGACGTTGCTGCTATGAACATTGGGATGCATATGGCCCTTCTTTTCACTACATCTGTATCTTTGGGGTAAATAGCAGTGCAATTGCTGGGTCATAGGGTAGCTCTATTTTTAACATCTTGAGGAACCTCCACACTGTTTTCCAGAGCGGCTGTAATACTCT
Source organism: Halichoerus grypus (assembly GCF_964656455.1). NCBI lineage: Eukaryota > Metazoa > Chordata > Mammalia > Carnivora > Phocidae > Halichoerus > Halichoerus grypus. Next base: position 102,279,429 of record NC_135716.1, on the reverse strand, counting down.
TCTTAAGGTAGGGAATGTGTCTTAACACCTCTGAGCTTAGCACAAAACAGCTGTTCAATAAACATGTGTTTAACTAATTTAAGGGAACTATTATAAATAATGTACCACTATTATAAAACTTCATCAATAATACCTATGCTGCTGAAAGATTATGATTAATCTAAATGTTCACTAAACAGACTATCACACAGCTACTAAAAAAAATGTGTATATATGTAGATATATATAATAATATACATATATTATTGTCTGTATATATACATATGTATAATAATATATATGATACTTTCATATAATTTTTACTGAAATACCAATATATGGATTACATTTAAAGTATTATACCAAGCACTTCAATTTTTTTATTATTATGTTCAATTAGCCAACATATAGAATATCATTAATTTTTAATATAGTGTTTAACGATTCATTAGTTATGTATAACATCCAGTGCTCATCACAACAGAGCACTTCAATGTTTTAAAGCTTAGTCATAAAGTTAAAGGTTAGAAAAAGCTATACTACTGCTGATAATCTTTGGGTAGTGAGGTGATAGAAGATATTGTTCTATTTTTTCATTACCTTACTCTGCATTTCGCAATTTTTCTTTAATATCTGTACATTTTATAAAGTGGAAACATAAAAAATAAATTAAATGTTTTTGTTGTAATGCCAACATATATTACACAAGTATTCATTTATTTATTTTGCAGCCTGGTGTCACTAACTTATTAACAATTTATTTAACATTCTAGTAACTTAGGTTAAAAAATAGAAATACAGGAGAAAGGAAAAAAAATAGAAGTGGTAGGGAAGGCATTTACAATGTATAATAGTAGTGTCTCACTTATAACAAAATCAAATACTTCTCAAATATTTAGCTAATTAGCAAATTTGAATAGTGTTCTCAGAAACATAAAAATACAGAAAAGAAATAATTCTTTATAAAATATGCTCTGTATTAGTTTATATTACTTCCTTGCACTCAAAATGTTCAAAATGTTTTCACTTTCTCTCATTGCTTTTGTAAATTTGATACTGTGCCAAGAGGAACATCTTCCAGCTGAACAAATAGATTTCTTCTTAGTTCAATGGAGCAGTGAAATGTACACTGCAAATAATTTGAAAATAATTTACAGTTTTGGCCCAAACACTAAATAAAGTTTTGGTTTTTTTTTTTTGAACACTTGCCAGTTCCCCTCTACCTGGTTAATCACTTTTTGAAAGATGTACGACTTCATTAATGGTTTCTCATAGCTTTCAGTACACACAACTCAAGGAAAGATTAATTTGATTTTTGAATTTTTTGGCTAGTATGTAAAGAAATTAAGCTATGGGTGGGTCATTGTTATTCTTGCACTCCATATCATTCTGGAATGGGAAATTACTGAGATATGTAATCACTAGTATCTCCTATTTCAACCTTAAGCCTCAAAAATGGTTCTATTCAGTAATATATAATCTTTCACGTGGTTTAAGAAACAGGTCTAGCTAAACAAACAAACAAAATTTTGCCAAAAGTACATCTGGAAACAATGTTAAAGGTATGGATTTCTATGTACAGAATCTTATAGGAGAGGTATATTTCTAAATAAAAAAGCATACCTTCAATCTATTGTTTCACTAAGAATCAATTTTAACTTTTAATTGTTCAGTAACAGTTTAATATCAGTCGTAACTTTGTGGGCAGCAAATACTGCCATGTATACTGGAGTTAATTACAGTGATGGATTTTGGATTTCATTTCTTGGTATCATCTAGTTAAGAAAGAGTAAATGCAGAATGTCAGTTTATGGAAATTGTGTACATAACGGACTGAGGTTTCTCGGTATGTTCCTACTGTAGCCAGTTGAAATGCTTCCATTCCCCACCCTTGAGTGTAATAAGAGAATGCTTTTTGGGCTTTGAGGCTGCGAATGCAAACCTCTTCAGTTGTATCCTTAAAAACAACTATCAAATAACTCTTTGGTATGCTCCGTTTTTTCTCTTCTACTCAGAATTTGTCCTTTTCTTATATCTTTTTATTTAGTTTGGCCTTCAGCCCAATATCTGTCTCCTCAGCTGGTACCAATTTGACTCGTAGATTCTCCAGAACAGTGTGTGCTTCGATAAGCCAGCTGGCCCCAGAAATCGGATTTTGACAATTACTGACACAATCCATTGCTGCCTGTCTCATTCCAAATGCACAGGCTCTCCCACACCTGGCATATACATACTGTTGATACTTTTTTTTTTTTTTTCTGGAGGGCATTCTCTTCTGATGATGGAAAGAGAGAAATTCCCAAAAATCTCAATCTGTGATGATCCAAAACATAAAACTCGGTTCTGGTTGCCAAACAAAATAAAAACAATAAATAAAATGTTGTGACAGAAACTGAATAAAAGTAAAGAAGTTCACATACCAGTTAAGTCTTATGTTTATCTCCCTGTGTCACCTTGTTGTTAGACAGAACGAGGTCTCCTTCCTCCAAAAGCTTTTCCTATTCAATCAGCTCCATGCATGATATTCTCTTGCCTTAAATTTCTGTCTCAATTGTAATTTCCCCTGTAATGTTAGTATTTAGATATTCTTAAATGTTGCCCGTTAAATAAGAAAAAAAAAAAACTTACTTGATGCCATATCTCCAACTAAATCGTAGCATCTTTTCCTTTATAATCACAATTCAGCTGTTTAAAGAGTTGCCTATACTCATTCCACTGAATTATCTTCAAATCACCTCTCAGTCCTCAGGTTGGAATGCCTTCAGCTGCAAATAACAAAGAAGAAAAGTTGCTCAGACAATAAGTGTTTTTATTATCTCATCTAAAGTAAATCCATAGTTGAATGATTCTGGAATTGGTAAATCCAGTAGCTCAGTAACATCAGGGATTTGGTTCCACTTCTTTGTGATTCTCCTTGCTTTTGCCTAATGGTCAAAAGAACCTTTCTGCAGTTCCAAGCATCAGGTCCCTATAAATCAATGTTCAAATGGGAAAGAAGCGCATGAATTCCCTATAGGAATTTCTTTCTTTTTATCAAGAGAATCCTTCCCAGAAGGCCCCAGGACATTTACCATTACATTTAATTGATAAAAACTTGGTTATGTATTCCACCCTAAACCCATCACCAAAAGGAGAATAAGATAACTTCAATCTTTTCAGTAAAACTAAGTGCCTGATATTTTCACTTAAATGTCCCAAAAGACCTTCAAATTTAACATATACGAAAACCAAACTCATTTTACACTTTGATCTCTCTCTCTGTATTCCCTATCTCAATGAATGACACCAACATATATTAATTTCCTGAGATAAAAATTTATACTTCATCACCAACATTCAATTAGACACAAAATTGTAGATTCTGTTCTTAGTATTTCTTAGTTCATCTGCTTCTTTCCATCCTAACACCATTAATTTGGTTTAGGCAAGTATCAGGTCTTGGATTACTATAGCTTGCTAAACTGATCTCCTGCTTATCATTTTGCCCCTTCTTATACATTGTCCTCATCCGTTCAGGAATTCATTTAAAAAACAAAGTGGATCATGTCATATCCATCCGTGTAAAGTCATTCAATAGATACTGGCAAACTTAAAGTTCAAACCTTAGGGTATCTGCAGTTCTTTTAATTTAGCCATTGCCAGGGTCTCCAGCTTCATCATTTTCCTAAGGTGGCTCCAATTACACTAAATTATTTGCAGTTCTTCAATGCCCCATACTCTTTCTCAACCATGGTCCTTCACAAATTGTAGCTTCTTTGTAGAGAATGACTTCCCAGGTCCCAATCCCACCCATTAGACTTGGCTAACTCCTCCTTCAAGACTCAGCTCAGAAGATTTTCTAACATCTCCCAATTTTTTTCCCCAATCTAGTGTAGGTACCCATTCTCTGTGCCTTCTTTATCATAACACTTCACATTTTGCATTGTCATTATCTACCTTGTCATCATTTTTGCTTATTGACCAGAAGTTTCTTGAGGCAAGGGCTATGGTATCCTCTGAACCAAGACAGTACTTAGAGCATAAAGAGTACTCAATAAAAGTTTTTGAATACATTGTGTGACTATGCCAAGTTTTTTGATGCAAAATTGAAATCTCTAGTCCAATAAAGAAAATTTTCCTATGTATAAGACATCTCACAAAAACAGAAAAAATAAGTTGTATTAATTATACACTATATTGAAAATAATAAAATTGGTACTTTCAGGAAAGTCTGGAGTATGTATACAAAACTATACTATAATAAATCATACTGGAATTACTTCTACCACATTCCTAACTTTTCCATTCTAAAACTGAACTCAACCCACTAAATTTAATTAGGATTTTTAGTTTTATTTCAGTTTAATTTTTTGTTCTTTCACTTTTTGCTTCCACAGTTCATCCCACTCTTATTTGTCATGTACCTTCACCAAAAATTTGTAATTCTACTTAGTATAACTAGTAGGCCTGGGCCCAAGGCTGGGGACCATGATAAATAATTCAATAGATTGAAAAAACATTACAAGAAGAGTCAGTATAAAAAAACCCTAGAAAGAAAAACAGGTAACACTCTACATCATGGTAAAATTCTCTAGAATAAAAAAGGGATTAGGGGAATCTTTTATATACAAATTTATTGAGGATTTTAAGTATGCATTTACATTGAAAAAATAATTACTTTGATTAGATTTATGCTTTAAATATGGCTCTTTTTTGATTGTTGCAAGAGAAAATAATTTTCATTAGTTAATTAACAAACATAAAATAGTTGTCTACGATGATCCAAGCAGTATGTTAAATATTGATGGTACAAAGATAGTCTAGCTGGGAGAAAAATAAATATAAACATAAAATAAACACACACAAAGATAAATATTTACAATGTTATATAATAGTGTTATGTAATAGTGGTACTGGCACTTAAATCATATGTTGCTACCAACGTATAGATAGAAAATCTTAGCTTCATTAGTAATCCATTGTGGGTCTGTTATTTTTAAAGATGTATTTACCATCAGTACTATTTCTTCAAATAATGAATTCTACAAGTTTACTATTCACTATATAAATTATTACAGTTTAAATTACCCTAAGCTTTCTTTTCTGGAACTCTGAACTACCTACACCAATAATATTTGTTGCAACATCAAGTCTCAATTATGTACCAAGCAAAATGCTTAATCCTCCAACTTGTATGGTCTAATTTAATGCTTAAATTCATCCTGGGAGGAAGTTACTGTCCTTCCTATTTTACATATAAGAAACCAAGGCTCTGTGAGACTAAATTTAACAGTTGAAGCCGCTTCACATTGCAAATATCAGAAGCCCCAAATGAAAATTAATAAGACTAAAAACCTTCCCAGTTCATTTGTAGTCTCTGCCTTTATTGAGCAGCACAATGCTGTGTTCGCTCTGGAATTTACATCTTCTCTTTTCAGCTCAATGGGTAATTTGAAAGCCTGGGTAGACAAAACTCTATATAATCTTGTCTTTTCTGCCACAACTCTCTGGACGCAATTGTCCCCTTGTGATACAGGAAGTATATCACGTGAGGTTCTTGATTATTACCTGCCACCTTGCCTCTGATTGTTAGTTTGGGTAGCATTTCCATCATGTAACGCCTCCCATTTCTAGTCCTTCAAACATCATAAATAGCAAGCCTTAAAAGCAAAATTGGCTTTTTGTAGAAAAATTATATTTTCTTTTTTCCCTGCTTCCAGATAGGTCAGGTTTAACTAAGTTTTTTGATTTCTTATAGGTCTTTTACTAAGAACAAAAGGTGACCAACATACTCTAGCATCCTAAATTTTTTTTACCCCCCCAAAAAAATCCTGTATTCTTCAGACTTAATAGACTCATTGTTTAAATTCCACAATCTAATACATAATATTCTAAGTAGCTATCTTACTACCAAGAATAAAAGTTACCAGTGTCCCAGTCTAGGGGCACCTCACCACTCTATATACTGTTTCTACTCATCCAGTTTCAAAATTTTAGAATATATTATTCTAACATTCCCACATTTGGATACCAAAATCTGAGTCAGTGAGAGTTATTTATTATAAACACTAAAGTTTAAGTACATGTATAAAAACCATCCCCAAATGGCTTAAGCCAAAAAGGAATTTATTGCATCATATAACTGAGAATTCTCGAAATAAGGCCTATTTTTGGCAGAGGTGAACACAGGGTACTAACAATGTCATCAGGACTCTTTTACACCTTCTCTAATGGACTTCAGTCTCAGGCTACAGATGGCAATGAGGTAGCTCCTGCAGAGCCTAGCCTGGACCTCTCTCAAGTAACTCACGGTGATGGAGCACCACTTCTGTTCTGGCAGTTCCAAAAGAAGCCTCGCTGCCTCTTACTTGGCTCTGATCATGTCTCATGCCCGGGCCTGAGCTAAGCATTGCGATCTGAAGCAATGAGATCCACCAGTGAACTTTAGATACGTTCTCTCACTCCAACTCGAGTCAAGGATGAGGCCCCATCTAAACATGTGGAAAGAGAATGTAGGAGAGATAAGAGACCAAAGTAAAGTTAGGGACTTTGACTGGAAAAGGGAGAAGGGGAGGTAGAAGTCCAATTAACGCAGGGCCACTACACTGAGACTGGAGAGCTAGCATGTGACTAGAACAGAGTTTGAGCCTGCTTAAGTTTTTCTTCGAAAAACCATTCTGTATCCCTAAATCCAATACTAAGGGCTTCTATGACTAAATTGATTATCTAATTACCTATATCATTACTGTTTTATATATAATATTTTTTTCAGTTCATCTTCGTGCTTGTCAATTTCAAGAACTAGGGCCTTCTTAAGTGTTACCATACCTTAATCTAAAAGGTAATATCCAAAGAGAGTGCAAGTGAACGTCATGTTTCCACAATTCCAAAGTAATAAAATTATCAAAGTAGAAATATATCTCGATCTTGGCATAAAGTTCCAAAGAAGTTCGGCCAAAGAAGCGGTAATAAAAAGGGAGCAGTGAACTAGTGGTAATCGTCTGAAAAGAGAGTGGAAGCAATACGACTCTTACACCACACAATGAGCACAGACATGAAAAGTGTCCAAATGTGCACTGATACATGTTCTGGAGAATTTAAGACCAAAGCCTACACTGAAATTTAGTGGGACTGCATTAAGGAGAATTTTTTTTCAAAGTACAAATTGAAATGAGGAAGAGCAAAGTAAAAGTTTGATGAGCTCTTAAATTCAACTGTTTCAGTGATTTGCAAAGGTAGGGCTGGTGGCATGTAAGAAGCTTGAGGATGGGGTACTGGTCATTGTTGTAATTTGAAAAGTATATGCAGTATAACTACTTTAATCAACACACCTAACAATTCTTTTTGGGGAAAAAAAGCCTTTAATTGGCATCATTTTTCTATTAGGATGAGAAAATATCTTGAAATTAAATTAAATCTGAAATGATTTTGGACACACTCACTGCTAATATGGAGAGTTTTAGAAAAGTTTGAAGCTCTAAAAATTGGTAAAGTGTTCTGAAATCTATTTAAGCTCTATCAAAATCTCCTTGGTTCATGGGGCTCAAGAATTAGCTAAATAAGCTACACTGTCACCCAGAGGGACATTCTCTAAATCCTTAAGCAGAAAAAACTAATATTTACATAAGCATGTACAGTTTTCAGGGCATCTGTAAGATCCTCCAAATGACAGATGATATATTTTATTGTGTGGAAATTTTCTAGTTTAATCAAAGCATTTTGTATTTATATTCCTTTTTTTCTTTTTTTTTTTTTTTGAGACAGCATGAGCTCAAGTGTCGGTGGAGGGGCAAAGGGAGAGGGAGAATCTTAAGCAGGATCCACGCTCAGCATGGAGCCAGACACAGAGCTCCAGCTGATGACCCTAAGATCATGACCTGAGCTGAAATCAAGAGTTGGTCGCTTAACTGACTAAGTCACTCAGGCACCTCTGTATTTATATTCTAAATATATTAGCTTTCTATGAAAGAAATGAAACTTTCTAAGATCCATTTTAAGATTGGCCTTATAATTTGCTCCTAGCATCTGAAAAACTTCATATATTTCTCTCTAATGTACTTAAATAATTTAAAATGACCTTTAGTAAACACCATTTTAATAATAAGCAACATTTTATAAAGACAATGATAAATTACTTTAAAACGTGTTGGATTGTTCTCTAGCTTTGTATCCCCCCACCAGATGACCCCTCTAATGCCTGACACAGAGCTGTACACATAATGAATGCTAAGTTAATTTTTATGAGATATGATTTAGTGATTCAACACAGGTGGGAAAACAATATATTATGTGCCTCCAGATTTTGCCTTTGTTGTTTGAAGTCGTAAGGTGGGCCACAGCATTTAGTATAGATAACATAGCTACATTGTATGGCTACATATAATGCAGTAATAAGTACAACAAAGTGATACATTAAGTGTAATTGATTCAACAAAAACCCACTGAGCTTCTGTCATGCAACAGACTGTATGCTAAGAACTGGGAATATACTAGTAAACAAAGCAAAAACTGTGCACTCAGGATGTGATGGGCTAACAGATGAGCAATCTGTTAATACAGTGTGTTAGATGTTACACTTTTAAAAATATTTGTCTAATTTCTTGTTAAATTTGGGTTTTTTAATAAGAAAAGAAACCCAGTATAGATTTCTATTGTTTTCCTTAATGGCTCAATTTAGAATAGGTTTCCATTTGTTTGAAGTAGTAATCTTGAGGATAGAGTGTTTCCCCTAATCTAAAAGAAGTTCCCATATATTTATTACAATATTACCTGTATTGTGAAACAGTTACGAAAAATACGTTGCATAATCATAATAATCACTCTTTCATTTAACTAATAGACATTAGTATTGTTGCATGCATTAAAGCTGCTTTTCTTGTACCTCTTTTCATACTGCTGTCATTACTTTAGGAGACTTACATGACTTTTTGGAACCTGGGTAAAATTTAGATTTATATATTATAATTTCTTACACTTTTTTTTTTAAAAGATTTTATTTATTCATTTGAGACAGAGAGAGAAAGCACGGAGAGAGGCAGAGGGAGAGGGAGAAGCAGGCTCCCCGCAGAGCCAGGAGCCCGAAGTGGGGCTTGATCCCAGGACCCTGGGATCATGACCTGAGCCGAAGTCAGACGCTTAACCATCTGAGCCACCCAGGCGCCCCTATAATTTCTTACACATTGTATTGGGAAATTGGCATAGAGCAGAATATTGTCTTATATTTTGCTACAGCTAATCCAGGAAATGTGAAGTGAATAGGATTGTAGTTTACTGAAAAAAGCCCTGGATCAGAAGTCAGAAATTCTGTGTTTAAGATTTACCAGACTGCTTTCTTTAGCCTTGCACAATCACTATATTGCAGTTTTACATGGACTTTTATGTTGCATTGCTTATTACATTTATACAGTATCTTTCTATCAAGAGAAACTAACCTTTTACAACATAAAATATAAATAATAGCAATGTTTCTAAATTACCAATAGGATTATGTCAAGGAATAGAAATGGAATAGGTCACATCTTGAAAGTTACTGTGCCACATTTTTTATTGGACACAGTCTGTTCCAGGAACAGAAAAGGAAAAAAAAAAAAAAGCCACACTTTTTTCTGTGTGCTTCCCTCTAAGCTATATTGCTAATATTCTCTAGGAGGAGACAAGTCCAACATTGAGAAGTCGGTGTCTTAGAACCCACTGTTCTTCCCCAAATTTCTTTTTTCTCCTGGAAGTATTATGGATTGTGGGGGGAAAGTCTAACCATTTGGAACTTTCTACACATAAGCTGTTTATTCATTCATTCCACAAATATTTGTTGAGCATCTTCTATATGCTCACATTCTAGTCAGGGAATACAAAGATGAATAGGTCACAGTTCATGCCGTCAAGTATCTCACAGTCTAACAGAAAAAATAAAGTTTATAAAACTATTATTTTTGAGGTTTTTCTTTTGATTACTGTCTAGAATATGAGAATAGCACTGCTCTATGGGCTGTCAGGACAGAAAGGTCAATCTATTAGAACTAGGGGCATGGAAATTCTATGAAGAGAACAGTAAGAATTAGTAATACACACACACACACACACACACACACACACACACCCTACAACACCCCTAAGCCTACACTCAGTATGAACATAAATTCAGGAAACAAGAAATACACTGAGGAACAGAAGCTCATGTTCATGAAACTTTTTATTTAAGGCATCTGAATAGCTTGGAACTGTTCTATAAAATATGTGGCTTATGAAAAATAAAATAAAATATACAAGTATAATTAAATAGTGATGAACAAATATTTCTCTTTCTAATAAATTTTGAAAATGTATTAGAAAAATTTTGTATGGTGGCTTTAGAAATATTTAAAAAATGAAGTGGATCACTGAAATGCCTAAATAATTGAATCAAAAACTACTTTCCTTAACTCAATTTTGCTGGTTTAGATCTCAGAATTCTGGTAACTTTAACATCAGTGAATTATCCATATTTTTATTCTTGATTACCTTTGAATAAGGTTCCAATAGACAGCTCAGGTAGGTACTGGCTGGTGAATGCAGAAAATATTTTTGTCTGTGTATTTGTTTTGGGGAGAAGAGGTTAAACACTTCTCAGAGAATCAGCAAATCAGCTGCTTGGTAATTTTACTCCCGAACTCTTGGGAAGGATAACTTTCTTACAACGGTTTCAGTAAAGATTTCTTCCTAAGATTCCAGCCAACAATACTCCTCAGTCAGGTATGCTGGACATTGCTGTGAATACTGGGAAATAAACCAAGAAGAATAAATTATAACCTTAAATTTTAAGCCAAGATACACACCACTGTAAAATACTGCTCTGTAACGTTTGGCTCATGTAAAGAAGGTGTACCCTTTCAATTCACTGGAAATACGGCTGAACCATATTTTTAGGTCATTTTCTGATTAATTCCCATTTCTAGGTGAGGAATAATACAATTATAGTGGTTATCTTAGTACCTGATTTTTCATGTCCCTCTCCCAAACAGTTCTCTTTCACCTACTTTTGATATCTCACACCTAAGGTTCTTAACCTGAGTCCTCTCCTTCTGAACCCTTGAACTTCTGTGTTTCCCTCTTTAGCTTAGGAAAAGGTAGTCTATTATCTTCAGTTGGGTTCCTTAGAATCACACCCTGAGAGGGTTCCATGGGAGTGTGTGTGTGGCGGGGGGGGGGACCTGCTAGAGGAATGAAAAGGGAAGGAGGCCTTGTAAAGGTGCAATACTAAGCAAGTCCTGTGGAAGGTACCTTTGACTCAATATTTCAAGGAAACTCTGGAAACAGCATAGATCAGTCATACCGCAGAGCCGTCCTTACCAAAAGATGAGAGAATTAAGCCCTACCACTTGTCAGTCCTTTTAAGGGCTGCCCCAAGGGGACAATAATTCCCAGGCATTTCTGGTTCTCAGGCAGCATAGGCTGAGCTGGTGCACACAGCCTGAGGATAGTCCTCCAAAAAAGGTAAGTGGGAGGTAAGCCCACTGGGAGCCTGTGCACCTAAAAGTAGCAAAGGGATCTAAGGGGACACGGATGGAGTATTGACAGTGTCCGCGTCCTTCAAGTAATCATGGTCAAGTGTTTTAAAGTATACTTTAGACTATCAGAAAATCAGGGTCTATTCCAGCATCTGTCACTAATTAACTAAGTATTATTTGGTACTGATTTTATATTCTCAGTTGTGTTAGAACTCTTCTGATTTAAGACAATGAAACAGAAAGCCAACATAAACCAGATTCATCAAATAAAGGGTAATTTGTCAGTTTGTATAGTTACAAACATTGTATTATCTAAAGACAGAGCTTTGTCTTATGAACAGAGGAATTAGAGGATATGAATCCATACTACCTTCCTCTCTCATCTCTGCCTTTCTTTGTATGCCAGGTTCACCTTCTTCCATGGACTAGGCAGCATTGCCTGTCAGCTCTAGACTTCACCCCTCACAATTTCACCCTTCTTTTCTCATGGTTCTCATTTTAAATTGCAGGGAAGGAAAGACTCTAATTGGCCAGGTTTGATCAAAGAATTTACTGGCTCTAGAATTACTGTGGCCGGAGAATGAGTTATTATATTCGTCCAGCATAGAACATGCAACCATCTTAGAGAGATCCTTGTGGCCAGCAAGATGAGATCATGTAAGATTATGGCAGCTCTGATTTGGAAAATATGTAAGAGAGGGCAAAGAATAATTCCCCGAAAGAAAATAGTCAGGTCCCAGAAAATATAAGATAAGCTGAGCAAAGCAAAAATACATTTCAATATCACATGAGCATCAGTTTCCTCATTAATAACATGAAGTTTAAAATATTTGTTACATTTATGTCACAAAATTATTGTAAGTATTAAATATGATTTATCAGCAGAAGTGCTTTATAAGTTATAAAGTCTCATTAGTGAGCATTATGTGACACTCACATAGAATGTTGAAACTTCTCTCATACCTGTTCATCTAAAATATGTTTTTATATTCCTGGTAAGTACAAAGAGGTGAAGTAAGAATCAAGCAAGACCATAGAGTTTTCCATCCTAGATTTTGTAAGTAAAATCCAGGTTTAATCTTCCTAAAAAATTGAGAAGCATAAGTCTTGGTAGCCACTGGACTTCTTTTGAAGACAGGAACAGGAGAACTATTTACAGTGGGAAAAGGAAGAAGCAGCTAGGCTCCTCACCATTATTTTTACAAAAGGTATTAGGCATATTATTCTAAGAGTAGAAAAATCATCAGGATATCAACTCGCAAGCTGGCATATTGCCTTTCTTGAAAAAACAGTAACAACAACCTCCAGGAAACCAAATAAACAATTCGTTTCTTCGGGGGGAAAAAAAAGGAAGGAAGGAAGGAAGGAAGGAAGGAAGGAAGGAAGGAAGGTAGGAAGGAAGGAAGGAAGAAAGGAAGGAAGGATGGGAGGGATGGAGGATGAGAGGGAGAGAGGAAAGGGTAGGAGGGAGGGAGGAAGGAAAGAAAGAAGGAAAGAGGAAAAAAGAAGACAGAAAATAAATGTTTTGGATTCTTTCTATACTTCTCCTAATTACTCAGGTGAAAACTTCTCCCACATACAATTTTGTTCAACCACATTCGTGGGCTTTACTGAAGATTTCCTCTGACCTGGCTATATTGGTTGTTATTCAATGCTGAGATAAAGGTGATAACACAGTCCTAACCATTAAACTGGGAGGTAAAATATAAATTTCTCCCTTTCAATATGTCTTCCTTTTTATTTCCAAACTCTACTCCCTTTACTCCAGACTTTACCACATCATGCTTATATTATAGCAGTAACACTGAATGGGTCTTTCTGCCTCCAGTGTTTCATTCAGCTAACTCCCAGTCAGACTAATTTTTCTAAAATAATTTCTGTACCATATCATTTTTTCTTAAGAAAAAAATATACTGTGTCTCTAAAATTGCAATAGGATAATGTTCATTTACTAATTAAATTTTAGAGCTGTGGGGAAACTTAAAGAGTTTGCACTGAATTCGAATCAATTTTGGATAACTTTTTTTTAAAGATTTATTTATTTTAGAGAGAGAGAGAGCCGTGAGTGGGGTGAGGGGCAGAGCGAGAGAGGCAAACTCCCCGCTGAGCATGGAGCTGAGGTGGGGCTCAAGATGGGGCTTAAGGTGGGGCTCCAGTGGGGCTCCAGTGGGGCTCTGATCTCATGACCCTGAGATCATGACCTGAGCCGAAATCAAGAGTCAGTCCCCTAACCAACTGTGCCACCCAGGCACCCCAATTTTGGATAACTTTTGCTCACAAATAAGGCTAACAACTAATAAGCAAAAAATAGTTAAGACAAAATTCCTGGATGCTAGATAAATATTGTAGGAAGATCAGTGCTCTTTATGTTACACCCACTGAGGAACAAAATAAAAATTTTGAGCAATCATAAAAACCTAAGTGAGAAACAAAATGAAATAAAATTTGATGTATATGAGTAAAATATTGGGAAACTGAAGGCTGGAAGATCAATTAGGAGGCTAGAGCAACTATCTAGGCAAAAATTAATAATAGCCCAAATTTGAATGGTGGCAGTGAAAACGGAAAGAAAAGTGCAGGTGCAAAAGACATTATGAAAGATAAATTCACAGAACTTGATGACTTAGCCAAGGAAGAGGGATATGTAAAAACTATTCTGAGGTTTTGGGTCTGCGAGAATAGTGATACATAATACATCAGAAAACCAAAAAGAGGAGTAAATTTGTTGAAGTGTCTTAAGAAGGAATTTTGTGTTCCATTTTCAACAGATAAATATTCTTCAACTGGGTATCTGTTGTTCTGCCCACTCACCATTCACTATTTACCTGTTAACTGCATATACATTTTTCTTTGACAAACCAGTGCTCCTTTATCCTCAGTTGATGCCTCCTCCAGCTACAGAATGAGCCATCAGTCTTCCAGTGAAAGCAATGATTTTTCCTAGACCCAGTGATTAATTCAGGGGCACACATGACCCAGTTGGAGGCAATTTTACAAAATGAGATTTTGCTATAACAGTTGGGAAAGAAACAAGTGCTTTTTCCACTGGCTTCCCAGCAGTTAGCATGGTATAATTGGTGAAAATGAAGGCAAGCCAAAAATGGAGAGAGCCTGGTTCCTGATGACATCCTTTGAACCTTTTTTTGTTTTTAAGATTTTATTTATTTATTTGAGAGAGAGAGAGAGCTCACAAGCAGGGGAGGGGCAGAGGGAGAGAGAGAATCCCACAGTGCAGAACCCAATGCAGGGCTGGATCCCATGACCCTGAGATCATGACCTGAGCCGAAACTGAGTCCGAGGCTTAACCAACTGAGCCACCCAGGCGACCCTTGTCTGAACCTTTAATTCAAGTCTCCTACACGTTCAGTATATGAGACAACAAATTCCTTTTGGCCTTAAACAAATTAGGCAGAGACTCTTGTCCTACAATAAGAAAGCATGACAATCACTCTATAAAAGCTGTATGCAAAAATGGAACTCCTTATCTTAAAAACAAATTGAGAAGAGAAGAGGAGGGAGGAAAGAAAATAAGAGCTTCCTGGAAAGCTAAATCTTATCTTTTATGGGGAGCAAAGATACATATTTGCCCATTTTTAAAGGTGAATATCTGTAGAAATTTTTCTCAATCTTTTCTCATCTAAGTACATGTCATAGTTCTGTGGACATGTGCATTTGCTAAACTACGTCATTACATTTATTTTATATTGCAATCTCCCTCAAATCCATAAGCAAGTCCTTCTTTGACATGTGTTCTTTCATAAACCCACAAATTACTACTGGAGGGGTAATAGTATATTCCCTCTTTGGAGTTTTGGTATTTCCAAAGAGTGCCATGTCTTCATTTGTACCCTGCCTTTTCCATTAGAATTCCAGAGAATGAAACCCCAGAATCAAGAGTAAGAAGATGAATGCTTGAGTAACTGGTTTCATCAGCACATGTGGTATGCTTCATTTGATACTTTCTTTAAAAAGTAAAACCAAAGTCTACATTTTTTACTAAAATAACTAGTTCTTGTCTTTCCGGGAGCTGATCTGTTCTTTTATTTTAATAGACCACTGTTTTTCTTTTAATAAATTATTTTTCTTACTTAAGGAAATAATTTGCTTGCAAAATATATTACCATAATTAAGTTAATTTAACATTTAGTTATAATTAAACATTATATTAAACATTTATATATCATATTAAATATATTTATAATTAAAGATTTTAATTATAGGGGCGCCTGGGTGGCTCAGTTGGTTAAGCATCTGCCTTCAGCTCAGGTCATGATCTCAGGGTCCTGGGATGGAGCCCCATGTCGGGATCCCTGCACAGTGGAGGGCCTGCTTGTCCTTCTCCCTCTACCCCTCCCCCTGCTTGTTTTCTCTCTCTCTATCTCTCTGATAAATAAATAAATAAATCTAAAAAAAGATTTTAATTATAAATATGTAATTAAATAAATATAATTATATACATCCTAGAATGAATTGATAAAGAAAAATATGTATAAAAATTTTCTGCACATATATATTATATAGTCTGTTATTAAGATATATTTTATGCTAAAACAGATTTTCTTGTTTATAGAACTATATTTTGCAAATAAAAGAGAATGATGATAGTTACTGTTCAATTACTTTTCAATATAACGATCTTTCTTTTCTTGTCTTTAATGCAAAATAGTACTTAATATTTAAATCAATCAATCAGGAAAAAGTATTTATTGAGTTTCAATTTTTCAGCATTACAAGATATTTAGAATAAATATATCATAAAGCCCCTTTATTACCAAATTCAAAATGTAGTTAGTAATAGAAAATAAATGTTAGAATTAAGAAGGCAACATTAAGCTGAAGAGAAAACATTGGCGCGTACATAAGCTAAAACAGCCAAAATACAGACCAGCAACTTTTTAACCCTTCCTACAGACATCTCAACATGTGCACAACAGAATTTCTGATCTTTCCTTTAATGCCCATTCCCAACAAAAGCTGCCTAAAGTCACCTTTGCCATGTTGACTCCTCATCATTCTATTTGTTCAGATCAAAATTCTTCATGCCATCTTTAAATCCACTTTTTCTGTCATATCCACAACTAATCTGAAAGGAAATCCTATTGGATTCACCTGCAGATTATCACTTTTTTTTCAGATTATCACTTCTTGCCACTCTTTTGCTCCCACCATGGTCTGAGCCACCACATCTCTCATATGTGTTACGGTTATTGAAGTCACCTTCTAACTGATCATTCTGCTTCTGCCCTTGTTCCCTTATGATCTGTTCTCAATGCAGTAGCCAGAGGTATCCTTTTAAAACTCATCAGATAATTTCATTTCTCTGCACAGTAAAAATCAAAGTCTTCATGAAGGATCACAATGTTTTATAGGACCTGTTATTGTCGTGACCACATCCACTCTTTACTCTTCCCCTGACCAAGGAGGCCTCTTTGCTGTTGCTCAAACATATCAGGTAACAACCCACCTTAGGAAATTTGTGCAAAGCTTCTATTTATTGGAAAGTTCCCCATTCCCTTCATCTTCTTCAAGTTTTTTTGTTTTGTTTTGTTTTCAGTTGTGATCTATTTAGTAAGCTGTACTCTGATCATCCACTTAAAATTGCACCTCCAGAAATTTTCAATCCACCTTCACTACACTTTATTTTTCCATAGTACTATCATCTTCTTTCAAAATATTAAATAGTCTACCTATTTATTTTGTTTATTGACTGTCTTTTCCTGCTCTCACATAAGCTCCAAAAGTGGAAGAGTCCTTGCCTGTTTTGTTCACTGACTTATTCCAAGAACTTAGAACAGATGCCCAATAAATATTTTTTGAATGAGTTGAATCAATGTTGCATCATGCTTGTAGAGGCTAAAGCATAGATTTGGAATCAAGTTATACTACTTCTCATTTAACATTTTTTAACATTTTTTTCCTGAAAGAATTTATTTTTTAACATTTTATAAAGTCTTAGTCATTACACTAACAGCATATGGTAGATAATGTTATCCCACTTACACATGAGGAAACTAAGTAACTAAACTAAAACAAGATCACATAACTAATAAGTGATAAACCTAGAATTTGAACTCAATGTTATTTGAGGCGAGAATTGGGCATACTTAACACTCTGTCATGCTACCTTTACTGAGTATCTCTGGGCAAGCCATTTACATGTTATGAGCTTCTTTTCTTTCATCAGTTAATAGGGACACCAGTGCTCCCCATATTTGTAATATTTTCCTGGCAAATAATAGGCAGTCATTAAATGACAATAACCTTTTAGTCCTTCCCATACTTACAGTAAGAGATATCTCAAGCAAGCTCAATCCTTATAGGATGTATCTCTGTCTTTAAAAGACACACTGGAATAAGGTCAGGGCTCAATGTAAAGGATCAAGAAACTTGCTTATTCAATTTTAATTTAGAACTTAGGCTAGAAAGTCAAAGTTCTTCCTCAAAGAGCAGAACAAAGCTCTAGTGAATAATAAATCGGCTGTATTCCAGAATGTTCTTTATGCATATTTCTTTAACCAGGCAGCCAAGATCACAGGGACTTTGGGACAGATTTAGTGACTTAGAGAACTCTCTCACAGACCCTGATGGAGAGCCAGAAGCCCCAAGTCCCCATTCCACTTTAGCACTTACCCACCAGGTACTCCTGAGTACATCATCTATCTGTGCATTAGGCTATAAATGAAACTCATAGAGCTAATGCTCGCGTAGTGCTGACTCCGTGCCAGACATTCTCCTTGTATCTCAGCTCCTTTGATCCTCCAGACAACTCTCCAACAAGGAAAAAGAGACATCACTGAGGGTTGGGGTCACCAGAGATGATGACAAGAAAGAGCTGATTTCTGAAGGACAGAAATTTTCCATAAGCAGAGAGGCAATATTATATTTCCAGAGGAATGACAGCATTGATGCTGTGAGTTAATAAACATGCACCGAGTATTGGTTAGCAGACGCCTGCTAATGCTATGTGCATTCCAAATATATATATGAAACATGATTCTTAATGGAAAAAAGTTTACAGATTTTACAGCCTAGATGGAAAGAAAGACAAGGAGACACGTAATCATTGTGTAAGGCCAACTGTGCCAAATATTATAAAAGAAACTCAGCAAAATGCTTGGAAGCAAAAAGACAGGAAATATCCATTTTTTTAGTGAACATGAGAGAACATTTTATAAAATAAATGATATATGAATATGAGAGGCAATGAGGGTTTTGATTAATAAGGATAAATGTAAGGGCATTCCAAGCAGAGAAACAATCTTAGTATGAACATGGTTGTGTAATAAATGGTGTACGGGAGAAA
The DNA here is from genome assembly GCF_964656455.1 of Halichoerus grypus. Classification (NCBI taxonomy): domain Eukaryota; kingdom Metazoa; phylum Chordata; class Mammalia; order Carnivora; family Phocidae; genus Halichoerus; species Halichoerus grypus. Next base: position 102,260,685 of record NC_135716.1, on the reverse strand, counting down.
GTCCTCCTTGCAGTTCAGGCAATTAATCCTACTTTACAATTGCCGTGTGTGTGTGTGTGTGTGTGTGTGTGTGTGTGAGAGAGAGAGAGAGAGAGGGAGAGAGAAAGAGAAATACAGACTTAGTAGTCATTGTACACATGAAATTATCACTGAGGAGAACCTAAGAACCAAGAGCTTGCTGACATATTCTCTCTCTTCTCTCTCTAAATTGCCACATCATAAGTATTTCAGTTTTCAAGGAAACACAGCTAGACTCATTGTTCCCACAGTAAAACAAATTTATTCTTAAAGGACCAAAATAAATACAATGGCTTTAATCAGTTCTAAGAAAACATACTCAGCATACCCCTCCTCCCCCTTCCTCAAGCGCATTTGAGGCAGTGCAAGGTCTAAGTTTGAGCGGATGGATTTCAGTGCAAGTAATTACAAGCTGCAGCACAATTTCCTTAAAACGACACACATACTAGACAAATACTTATTTGTGGTTATAGAGTGGGTAAAGTTACTATAAAAATAGTAGCACACCTTATAATAGTGCTGTATGCCATAATTTACCTTTGCTATATCTGAAGTGTCATATCTTGTTCCAGACTTAATATTTAGTAACTAACAATTTAATGTACAAATCTCCAGCCCAAGAAGCAGAATAATTAGAAGAGGCAAGCCCCCCTTCTTACATGGAAAACATATAGGGGACCATGTAAAATGCCTGAGGATTATACAGAAGAGAGAAGTGATTTTTAGTTATGAAAAATGTGAGGCAATTTTCAAATAACTCATCAAATATGTAGTAAACTCAATGCAGATATGTAGAAAGTATATGAAAGTAAATGCCATGAGCACTCTTAATTTGATGTACATATGTCCTCTAGAAATAGGATTAAAACCTAATTACTGTGAAAAATGCACTCAAATCCATCATAAGTTTCATCCACCAAAGGTCAATGTGATAACAGAATATGGTCAGTCTTTTCTGACTTAGGCTTTGGAGAAAAATGAGCATTGAGGCAATTGCTCTTCTTTTTTTTTTTCTTTTTCACCATCCAAAATAAGTCTCTCATTGAATAGCAAACAAAACTAATAACAAAACAAAAATATCAACAACAAACACATTTCCTATGCTATCGAAAGTTTGGAGTTGTTGGGGTTGATTAAATGATGGGTGATTGAACAAGCATCGCCCAAGGTTTTGGCTCTAGTTTGTAATTTACTAGGAATATTCCATTTCATTTGAATAGTTTATTTGAACTTTCTGAACACCAGCTTTACCACACAGCAAAGGGTAAGAGGCTAGAATTCAGCTCACTCCAAAATGTCAGAGCTCATAAGACTCTGAGGGCACAAGCTATTTCTGGCCTTTGTATGAGATCTATCAGTTAGAGGTGATATTTTGTGGGCTTTTTTCAAGACACATAAGTGTGTTGGGTACTCAAAAATGAGATTCATAACTTAGATAATAGAAATCAAGTATAGACACTTTTGCCAATATTCCCTTATTTTCCATTGTTTTGCCTTTTATCATTCTGGTCAAGAACTGCAAAAGGGAATGCAAAAACAGCTCCTATCATAGGGCCTTGCACACTGAATTCAGGAGGGAGGGAAGGAAAGAAGGAATGAGGAAAGAAGAAAGAGAGCGGCAAAAGAAAAATTTCTACTGAGCCAGAGAAATATTTAGTGTGGTCGCACATAGACATAAATTTGAAGCATCCCACCAAGAACTACAAAATAAAGGAAATAAGATTGCCCTATGAAAATTAAATGTTAACATCATCTTGTAATCCCTAAGAACAGGGATAACCGAATTCACTTTAAACAAACAAAATGGTTCACTCATATAAAGTCTATTAACATTTCTAAAGTTCTAATAACATATTTGAAGAAAGATCTAATTAATCAGAAGAGTATTTACAGTCAAAAATCAATAAAAGGGAGAGTTTGGAAAGCAAACTGAATAAGGATTGTCTGGAGAGTTTTCCCATGGACTTTGATCATATTCAACTGAGGAAATGGATGCATAAGGCTATCTTCGTCCAACACCCTTTAACGAAAGAATGAACTAACTAAACAATCCTTTTGTTTTGTTTAACTTAATGACATTACATAAACTTCTGATTAAAACATACAGCCCCTATGTAGGCTGCCCATAAGATAAAATGTAAAAGTGCCACTGAAACAACACAAGGAGAGAAACTTTAAAAGAAGGATACTAAGAAAGTTTAATGAATTGAAGATATTATAGATGGGAAAAAACAAAATGTTTAAAAATGTCTCCTTTGGGCCATCAGTAATCTGAACACAAACCATTTCAGGGAGGTAGTAGAGCTAAAAACCTGACTTCCATGAACTGTGGAAGGAGAGTTCAGGAGACAAGTGCCAGCAAAGGTAGACAAATTTTCAGTGAGCATTACTGTGAAGGAAGGACAAGAGTAGTATCTAGATGTGAGAAGGCAAGGAATCAGGGTGGCAATTAGCCAACTTTCAAATCTGAATAGAAAAATGATTTGGTAACAATACAAACAAGACTTAAGGCATGGAGGTGATTAGTCGATAAAATTTAAGCGTAATATCTTCCCTTGTCTCTGTGAATTAGATCATCTGTTATAATTAAGAGAGGTTTTCACTTAAACAGGAATATAATTGCTCTTCCTCACAAAAACCTACTAAAATTCTTTTATAGGAATAAAGATTGTTTTTAATGGGAAGACAGATAGAATGAAAAAGCAAAGACAACAGCAGTAAAGTGATCAAGGAAATGGAACTTTATCATAGAAGGATATATAAGATTCTCAGAATAATGATGAAGGGAACTTCTAACACATTAGTGCATAGTTTTTAGAAATCAATCCTGGTAGAAAAGAAAGGCTGGGGTATCCAGGAGCACTGACATTGTAGATTAAAGACAAAGAGGTGATAGATAGATAGCAAGAAAGAATATAGGTAGATAGAAAGATATGAAGATAGATGCAGTGATAGATTATTTGATGTGGTTGACCATTTGGTGATGTTTTGTAATTCTTTCAGATTTGGAAGAAAATTACTAGCTAGTAAATTGAAACTTAAGCAAATGCTTAAGTATTTACAAATTCTAAAAAAATAAAAGTTATTCAAGAACAGAAATGTCACCATGGATCACTATGTGGTTCAGCTTAAATAATATTTGCATATTCATAGGCATGTAAACACTGAGTACTTATTTAAACAAAACTTTTAATAAATTATACTGAGAGTATAGTAGAGAGGAAGTGTGTGCATGTGTGTGGGTGTGAGTGAGAGAGGGAGGGAAAGAGAAAAGGAAAAAGAGAGAGGGTAAGGGAGAGTGAATGTGTTTTGGACAGATTATCAGCATGTGTTGGTGAGTTAAATACTCAACTTCACAATGGGAAATCTGTAGAGTTTAAAAAACTTTTAAATTAAGAAATGGCACTAAAGTATATTTATTTAAAATTAAGAGGTCTAGTCTCAAAAACTAGAAGTTAAAAATTGTTTTTGTAGAGTGGGACTTGGGGTTAGGCAGTGGATAGAACAGAACTACTCTTATCATTATAAGCCTTTCGCTACAATTTGACTTATTAAACCATGTTAAGTATATAACTTTGATTAAAATAAAAATTTAATTTAAAAGAGTGAAGGAATAATTTCAAAGCTTTCAGGGAGCAGAGTTAGAGTTCTAAAGAGTTTTAAAGCATGAGAAGGAAAATGAAAATACCTATAAAATTGAGAACAAATGTCTTATCCTTGTGTTAGACTTTAAAAACAATCTTAATCTATATTTCCATCAATATCTACCACAGGCTCAAAAAGTGTACCTTAATATCTAAGCACATTAGATTGTTTGCTATACCCAAAGATGCCTTCAATCACTAACGTAAAATCACTCCTTCTCTATCTCGATCTGTCAAAATTCTAGCAGTCCTTCAAATATTGTCTCAGTGCTATTTCCTTTTTCCCTCCCATCCTCAACTGTATGGAATATTTTCCTCTGTGATCCCCACTGAACTGTTAACTGAATTTACATTGTCTCATCTCCTATATTTTTTTGTATATTTTTCTCATTCTAAGCTGCTTAAATTTTTAGGCTGTGTTACTTATTTTGCATCCCTTGGATTAACTAACAAGACATTTAAAGATATATTAGTCACTTCATGGCTGTATAGAATTAAATTGAAATTCTCTTTGTTTTTAAGAGGAATATTATTACATTGCTTTTATTTTTATTATTATCTTTGGTTTAAATTATTATTACTTATACTACTACTACATGTAACTTGGTTAAGAAAGATGAAATAAAATTGAGGATTTAAGTGTTTTCATTTGGATATTTTTATCTGAAAATTATTTTCATCAGATCTACGGAGGAAAATACTCTTGTTTTCTTTTAAAACTGAATGTGTAAGCACAAAATAGCCATAGAGATGGGGTATAATAAACCATGAATTTATCACATCACTAGTTATAGATTCATTTTTTATTAGAATTTCTTTGGAAAACGGTAAGAAGCAGTCTTTAATCATTGTCAAAATTGAAGAATGTTTATAGAAATAATAAAAGTCATTTCAAGTAAATAATTGATGATTTATGTTAATCAGTAATGACAATAATTTCTCTTTATTAAATTATTAGATACACTTACTTCTATTTTTAAAAATGACTATTAATTATTAGTCATTTAGCATATTCCAGGCACAGTTGATGGTTTTTTACTATTTATCTTATATAATTCTCAGAGAAATAGCAGCAGATACATTGTAGTAGTAATACACATAGCACTTACTATATGCTAAACCTTCGTCTAAGAGTTTTTTACACATACTAAGGCATTAAGCTTCACAACTCTACGAAGTAGGTACTATTATTATTACTTTCATTTTATAGGTTAGAAAACTATAGCACAGACAGGTTAAGTAACTTCCCTATGGTCACACATGTAAAAAGTGTAATACCAGAATTGGAATCCAGGATCCAGAATCCAAGTTCTAACTGTTATATATATATATATATATATATATATATATATATATATATATATATTTTTTTTTTTTTTTTTGACAAAGACGGAGAGAAAGAGGGAGCAAGTGAGCACAAGCAGGGGGAGCAGCAGAGGGAGAGGGAGAAACAGGCTCCCCCCCAGCAGGGAGCCTGATGCCGGGCTCAATCCAGGACCCTGAGATCATGACCTGAGCTGAAGGCAGACGCTTAACCAAATGAGCCACCCAGGTGCCCCTCTGTTATATTAAATAGACATCCTTATTACTATTACTACCCTCATTCTTTGGATGAGGAACCTGAGGCTTAGAGATGGTCTGTATGTGGTAGAACCAGAATTTGAATTCATCTGTTCTATTTAATAAGCTTTATGCCACAGACCTAACATTAAAAGAAAACATTATTGGGGTGCCTGGCTGGCTCAGTCGATGGAGCATGTGATTCTTGATCTTGGGGTTGTGAGTTCAAGCCCCATGTTGGGTGTAGAGATTACTTAAAAAAATAAATCTTAAAAAAATTTTAAAAAAGAAAACCTTACTATTTAAAATATTGAATTAGGAAAGCAAAACAAAAGGTCATATTCTGTTTCTAAATTCTATAGTTATATTTTAAAATAATTTATATGATTCACCCCATATTCACACATTTCTGTATCCATCATCAGAAAATTTGAGAAACTTAAATCCATTGCACATTTTGTAAGTCTTTTATGAATATGAGGGGCAACATGTTCTGAAACACTGACTTGCTTATTCTTCAACTAATATTTTTGTATTTGAATGAAGTATACTTTTATAAAAGTACTCATAATTGCCTTTTAAAGTACTCTGTGTTTTTTTTAACTGAGTTTTATTTACTATTCTGTTCTGTGCTACATGTTTTGCTGCCCAAGTAGGCAGTTGCCTTGTGCAACTTCAATGGATTCTTTCTGATGTCCCAAAATAAATCAAATTATACAGCAAGCAGGGATATCAATGAAGTCTATGTAAATAAAGATATATAAAAAAATTAAATATAACCTGTCATTTTCCTTGTGACTATTGAAAGTAAAACCATTCATGTTGTTCCAAATAAAACCCCTGAGGGTCACAATTTTTTCTAAGAGAGTGGCAACTAAGAATGAACACTTTTTAACAGGGAGAGAAAAGATCTTTTGAAGACCTGGTCAGGCCTATTCCCCATGATTCCTCTTCGCTTTACCATATCCTAGACCTGCTCAGAAAGATTACAGGACATTCCTTCATCAAGCCATACACCACTGAGAGTAACTTCAAAGTGAATTGTCACAACAGTGTGCAGTAGTCTGTAAATACATAAAGCATACTATGGAAGCTGCTCAGTGTGTGGTTTAAAAAAAGTTTTCAAACAGAGCAGGTCAAAGGCATAGCATCTCAAAGGCTTTTTGTTCCTTATTTTTTACTACTCATAGCATGATTTCTCAAGGAACCAGTTTCTAGAACTTTAGAGACTTCTTCCTGTAACTTTATTCTCATCTCCCCCAACTTCCCACCAATGACCAAAGTCTCTGACAAATCCCTTCTTCCAAATCACTTCAGGATTTGTTCATTATCTTATCAAGCTTTTCTGTCTCAAGTTTTCCTTCTCTTCAGTATACCCTAGAAACACTAATAAATTAATGCTTGGAAATCTGCAATTTATATAGTGTAGAGTCCTTGCTCAAAAAACTTCAGTTGTTCCCAATGTCCAGAGAATAACTCCAAATTCAGTATTTTACGAGGAGAGATCTGCCTGCTTACCTAAAGGCAATCTTCCTGCTCAATACATCATCTCCACTTTCCCCTCCAAAACAAAACCCCACAAACCTTGATAACTTATTCACTGATTTAAATCACATTACTTCATTTCAAGTGTCAATTCTTCCTGAAGTCTTCCCTGAGAGTACCAGGATTCAGGAATTTTTCATCCTCTGACTTCCTGAAGGTTGTTCCCTCTGTTGCTCACTTATTTAGAACATAACAAGATGTAAAAAGTGACCTCAATTTTTTTATCATACTTCTGATAGTACTTTTTTTAATCAAAGAATATGTTATAGAATATAGACATTTTAGCTAAAATGTAACTTCAAAAATAAAAGCAAAGTGATTAGAAATATGATGATTCTTAATCAAACCAAGGAATGTAGAGTTAGGTGCCAGTTTTGAGTTTGAGATAATAAGCTTCCTGTTTTGTATATTGTTTTATAATAATAGAAATTGAGTTACCTTTTTTATTTGGAGCAATTATAACCAAAAGAGCCATGAGGCTGAAAGGAAAAGTACTTTTTGTTAATTATAAAAAGAAAAAGAAGTAACTAAGAACTCTAGTTGAACAGCTCAATTCGTGTAAATAAACATTCCTTTACTAATAGACTTCAAGATAATTGTCAATATTTTTTATTTTATAGACCAATATTAAAGACATCAACAAAAACATTTTCACTTCTGTGAAAAATATTGCCTAAAGTTTGTATGGAACAACAAAAGACCCCGAATAGCCAAAGCAATCTTGAGGGAAAAAAAATCTGGAGGCATCACACTTCCTGATTTCAAACTATATTAAAAACTTATAGTAATAAAAACATATATGGTATTGGCATAAAAACATGCAGAGATAAATGAAACAGAATAGAGAGCCCAGAAGTAAATTCAAACCTATATGATCAATTAATTTATGACAAAAAAGCAAAGAATATACAATGAGGAAAGGATAATCTCTTCAATAATGATATTGAGAAAACTGGATATCCAGCTGCAAAAGAATAAAACTGGTCCACAATCTTACACCATGAACAAAAATTAACTCAAAATAGACTTAAGACTTGACCATAAGACTGGAAGACTTAAAACTCCTAGAAGAAAACATAGGGAATAAGCTCCTTGACATCATTCCTGGCAATGATTTTCTGGATTTGACACTAAAAGCAAAGGCAACAAAAACAAAATAAACAAGTGGGACTACATCAAAATAAAAAGTTTTTACACAACAAAGGGAACCATCAACAAAATAAAAAGGCCTATGGAATGGGAGAAAATATTTGCAAATCATATACCTGAAAAGGGGTTAATATCCAAAATATTAAAAAAAAAAACAACTGAGACAATTCAATAGCATGAAATCTAATTAAAAAACAGGAAGAACAGAATAGATATTTTTCCTGAGAAGACATACAAATGGCCAACAGGCGAATGAAAAGGTGCTCAACATCACTAATCATCAGGGAAATGCAAATTAAAACTACTATGAGATATTACTTCCCACCTATTAGAATGCTTATTAACAAAAAGGTAAGAATTTAGTCATACATCTTTTTTTTTAAAGATTTTATTTATTTATTTGACAGAGTGAGATAGCAAGAGCAGGAACACAAGCAGGGGGAGTGGGAGAGGGAGAAGCAGGTTTCCCGCGAAGCAGGGAGCCCCATGCAGGGCTCGATCCCAGGACCCTGGGACCATGACCTGAGCGAAAAGCAGACGCTTAACGACTGAGCCACCCAGGCGACCCTAATCATACATCTTATGGAAACATTCAAAAATTAAATTTTATTTATTTTTTAAAAATGTAGACAATAGTAAGATTGACTCTGTGAATTTTTGGGACCTACACAATCATATGATTGTATTTCCTCATATGTTAATACTATAGAAATAATTGCCCTATACTATGATGATACGTGTTATAATTTCTTATATTTAATTAATATCATCTTGATATGAATGGATATTTTAATCAGAAAAGAAAGAATAGGGATTAACAACTTCAACAGTAAAGTCAGTCTTTCTCTCCCTCCCTCCTTCCTTCCTTCATTCTTTCTTTCTTCTGTTCTTGTTTATTCTGATCAAATTGTTCTCTATTTCTCTTATTTGTCTTTTCTACCAGCAAAACTACTGCACACATACATACACACACACACACACATTTGTGTAAGCTATGATCCTGCAACTAAATATTTCATGTGTCTCTGACTAAAAAAATAAGATTAATCTATACCATAATGAGAGAAAAAGTTAAGTATGAATTATCTTAATGTCAGATAAGATAGTTATGGCTGTAACTAAAGCACACTAAAGGGGTTAGAGGAGATGAAAACATTGTAACTTTTAAAAATTCTGACTGTAGGCATAAGAAAAAAATAGATTGATGTATCATTTACCATAATCAGATGTCGGAATAGGTTTTGGTCATATAGTAAACACCATGGTTTTTTATTATCACTGAAGTTCAAAAGATCATGAAGGCATGAAGATCATCAATTTTGGGAGGGTAATTAAATGTGCTGAAGAGGGATGGTTTTACTTTGACTTATTTGGATTGCTTAAATTAATCCCCTCAGGAATGTCCTGAGAGAATCTCATGACATCAGTTATTTTCTTGAGATGTATGATTAGCTGCCTGAAACTAACATGAAAATATGCTGCCTAAATAATCACGTTATATATATATCATCTCATGAATAAAAACAAGTTCACTAACATTTCTTTCAGTGTGTCTATTCTCATTTTTATTGAAGATGATTGTCTCTTTTGAGCAATCACCCTGGCCCTCAGAAGCTGATGGTCTAGCAATCTAGTATGGGATATACATTCATACATATACACATATAGATTAAGATATGGAGGGGGAGAAAAAGAATAAAATATAAAGACAGAATGATGGAGTTTTAAAAAATATATATATTATTATTTTATCAATTCAATGAAGAACCAATATAATGAGACTAAAATTTTTCAGCTCCATTGTAGTAAAATTGACAAATAAAATTGTAAGATATTTAAAGTGTACAATGTAATGATTTGATATACATATACTATACACTGTAAAAAGATCCCACCAGCAAGTTAATTAACACATCCTTCATCTCACATATTTGCCTTTTCTGTGTGTGTGAGAACATTTAAATCCTAATCTTTTATCAAATTTCAATTATACAATGCAGTGTTAGAAACCAAACTAATAAAGATACAGGCAGGATCCACTATGTAATTTGTGGGCACCAGTTCAAAATAAAAAGGCAAGATCCCTTGTTCAAAATTATTAAAAAGACAATAGAATATTAAACCAAACATGGGGCCTTTCTGAGCATGGGCCCTATTCAATTGCCCAGGTCCTATATCCATGAAGCCAGCCTTGTATACAAAACAAACATTTGTTCATGATCCTGTATATTTTCATGGGTCAGATTAAAGTAATTATTCATCCAAATCTCATTTTCATTCTAGAACCACACGGTGAGACAATATTTATTTCAAGGGATCAGTCTCTTGAGTGTTTATGGCCAACTGCCCAAAATGTATAGCAAAGTAGTTTGGACCAAAAAAAAAAAAAAAAAAAAAATAGCAAAAATGTATTAGAAGAATTTCAGGTCTATTGGTATAAATAGATTTCTTAAATAATACATAAATAGAAATATAATCTTAAAACTAAAAGTTACCAAATATTATTTTAGCAAATTACTATATTAGAAGCTTTTACCACACTATAATTATTTGAACAATACTGTATTACAAATTTTGAATGGTCCTTTAACTTAGAGTCTTTTTACTTTTACTTATATCGTTCCAAAAATATATTTATTTCTATAACAGGTATTATTTAAAAAAGGAAGTCAACAATTTAGGTCAGACTTCAATTCCACATTTGCTAGGAGGACTGCACATTATTGAAGTCAAAGATGCTCTTTCTCGCCTCTGAACTCCCAAAACTTGCCCCCTGTGCCACCCAACATATTCTGCCTCCTATAACTATTTTATTTTCTATATTGTAAACTTCTGGGGCCACAAAACATGTCGTATATGTCTTTATAAAAATCACAACACCTTAAAAAAAGCCTTTAACATGGAAGGAGTGCAATATGGTAGCCCTATATAGCTCTGTCTTGAGTAGATAAACAAATGAAAGTGGGTTACAATGCTGTGTACTACCTTCTATAAAGAAGATCAAGACGATCAAATATAATCGTCAGTATGTAGACAGTTTCTTGAGTATGCTGTTGTGGTTACTTTGTTCAAAAGGATTGAATTTAGCTTGGTTTTCTAGAAAGGCCAAACTGCAAAAAATTAAAGTATTGCATTTCTCCCAATCTTTTTATATATCCTTAAGCTTTCTTTTAAATTATTTTTGCACCAGAAGAAAAAACAACATGTTTTCTGTAATTACAGTAATTTATACTGAGAATTTTGGTGAAGAGAAAACCAACTCAAAAACACCCATTTTTAGTATTTACTTATATTTTTACATATATGTCCTATAATATTGATGTCTTCCATTCAAATATTTTGTTGTTCTCATCTTGAAATATAAGTATTCAAACTTAAATTTTAAAAATATGAGAATAAAAGAAATAATGCATAAAAGCTTACTGTACGTATTTTTGAAATGGATACAAGTTCATAGTTTTATGATTCTTTATTAATTTATTCCTTCCATCTTTTCTTTGTTCTTACCTTCCTTCTTCCCTATCTACCTTTCTTCTTTTCAAAGGTGTTAACTTCATCTAAAAGCTATTAATTAAATCTGAACAAGGTAGACATCTATAAAGGGAGGAAGCAGTATCATAAGATAGAATCCATACAAGAAAGTGTTATTGGCAGCCTGGAAAGGGGTGTCAGAGACTGAGAGAGGTTCTAATCACAACGGATTGGTGAGGTGAGGGTGAGGGCAATAGAGTGGCAATGATGGCAATGAGAGTTTTGCTACATATAGCAAGGCTTGATCATATAAGCAAGTATACTGTGAAAATAAGGAGTTTCTTACCGCTGAAGAAAGAAATTATAAGTAAGAAAGGAAAGACAACTACAAAAGACCCTCTGCTGCTGTGCACTGGAATTAGAAACACTGTTGTGAACTCATGGTCTTTAATGCATAGAGATAGATGTAGAAAGACAGCTGTAGATTTGATACATTCATATGTGTGTGTGTGTGTATATACATTCATGTATTTCCCTAGCACTAAGAAGGCTGGTTAGCTGAGACACTACAATAATAACGGGCACACCTAGTGTCTATATCTCTGTTTCTAATGAGAGTAGTGCCCCTTATTTTGCAGAGAATATATTTTAAGACCCCAGTGGATGCTGAAACTGCAGATTGTATTGAACCCCATATAACCTATGTTTTTTCTATACATACATAGCTATGATAAAGTTTAATTATAAATTAAGCACAAGAAGAGATTAACAATAATAAATAATAATAAAATAGAACAATTATAAAGTATACTGTGTGAAAATGAGTACAGGAAACCTCATTTAAAATGGAGCCAAGAGGCCCTGAAGAGAGGGCTCTCACATGGGTACCACTCCCTGCAGCCTACAGAACCAGCGGGAAGAAGGAAGGTAAGAAGTACTTTGAGAAGAAAGGACCTTTTTCACATAGGAATTTTATGCCCAGCTTTTAAGAAAAAGAAGGAAGACCCCTCCTTGTCCCAAAAACATATTGACAACTGCTTGCAGTCAGTAGAAATCACAACAACTTTGAACCCTCCCCAGCGTCTTCCTAAAATCTTTTTTAAAAAGATATTTTTTAGTTAGCACACACTTTAATATTTGTTTCAGGTGTATAATATAGTGATTCAACAGCCCAAGTGTCTACTAGCTGATGAATGGATAAAGATGTTATATATATATATATATATATATATATATATATATATATATATATACAGTGATTACACCGCCTAAAATCTGATAAAAGTTAACCTCCCCTTTGTCTCTTTGGACTTGCCTATGGTTCACCATAGCTTGCGTGTCCCAAACTACAATTCCTCTGCTATTCCTCAAAAAGCTCATTAGCTAGTAAAATAAATGGGTATTTTATTTTTAATGATGACAACTGTAATAAAACTTATATGGTCTCTCTCTCTCCCTCTCTTTTTCCCCTCTCTCAAAATATCTTATTGCACTGTGTTCATCTTTCTTCTTGTGATGATGTGAGATAATAAACTGCTTATGTGATGAAATGAAGCAAATTGAAGGATGTCGGCATTGTGACATAGCATTAGGCTACAACCGACCTTCTGACAATTTGTATATTCATATATTGAGGTACAATTGATACCTCAATAAATAGGAATTGTATATATTTAAGGTATACAACTTGATGATTTGATATATATATACACACACACAGATTGAAAATGATAACCAAAATTACACTAACTAACATATCCATAGTAGTAGAATATTGTCATTATAAATTGCATATATATGTGCATATATAATAATAGAAAATAGCCTATTATCAAGACCTTCTTCTGCTATAAACTACATCTGAAGGTAAGTTACATATATGTTTCTGGGTATGTATGTGTTTTCTACAATACTATTTATAAAGTTAGTTTATAAACTTATTTCAGTTGCACTATGTAGGCATCTCTATATTTCCACTCTGCAATTCTTGATAAATATTGATTGAGGTTGCAGTTTGTTCAATCACACATGAATGAACAGAGCCAAATCTATTCCACAAGCTGATGATATTTCTTTTGCTGAAAAGTTGTCTACAATTATTTTAGTTACTATAAAAAAATTCAAATTAAACCACCTTCTTAATATTTCAGGAGAATATTTTGAAAAGTCTCATTGACAGTTGGAAATAATGAATAGTGCATTGTAACTAAAAATATTAATTGCTCAACACAAAAAAATAGGTTTTAATGTTCTATTTAGTGGGAACAAATTTTTTTTTTCTAATTTATCAAGAAAAAACACTGGATCAGAGTGGCTGGGTGGCTCAGTCAGTTAAGCGGCTGCCTTCAGCTCAGATCATGATCCTGAGGTCCTGGGATCAAGCCCCATGTGGGGCTCCCTGCTCTGCAGGGAGTCTGCTTCTCCCTCCCCTCCCCAACCCTGCTCATGCTTGCACACTGTCTCTCTGAAATAAATAAATAAAATCTTAAAAATAGAAAAGAAAAAGCATTGGGTCAAGTGATTACAATGAACATAAAACAATAATTTGTCTTATAAATTACAAACTATTATCCATAGCAATGTGCACGTGGTTTTTATAGTGTGCATTTGACAACATTTCTGTTATAAGAATGTGCCAAATTAAGACATTTATAGCCTTTTACTTGAACCCTAATTGAAAGAAACAATCAGATCTTGTTTTGTTAGCCAGATCTGTCATTTGTGCTTCACATAAAAATAGAGAGGGTACTTAGAGGCCATCATCAAAATCACAACTGAGCATACAGGAGAGAAAGAGTCCATCAAAAGTACTTATCTCATTTATTGAAAAATATATTATTTTTTAGAGCAATAATGATTGTAATATCTGGAGATTCATTGAAAAAATAATCACAAAAAAAGTAGTGACAGTTCTGCTAAATTTTATAAATACTGTATGTTGTAATTTTATCTCTCTTCTTATCACACTGTAAGTTCACATGACACTGAAGAGTCTAAGAGTCCATAATATATAATTGTTTAATATAGTAAAAGTGTTTTTTTTCAAGATTGTAACAAGCCCTAAGAGACTGTAACTTTCTTGAAATATCTGAACTGTTTTTCAGCTCAGGTGAATTAAGGAAGTGATACTGCCCTGTGAAAATACTGCCTTTTAAAAATATTCCAATCTTGGGACACCTGGGTGCCTCAGTCGGTTAAGCATCTGCTTTCAGCTCAGGTCATGATCCCAGGGTCCCGGGATTGAGTCCCACATCAGGCTCCCCGCTCGGCGGAGAGTCTGCTTCTCCCTCTCCCTCTGCTGCTCCCCCTGTTTGTGCTCTCTCTCTCTTTCTCTCTGGTAAATAAATAAATAAAATATTATTAAAAATTAAAAAATAAAAATAGTCCAATCTTGTATATGAATAAAACATAGCTTATTTTGTATAGGATGCATCCTGGAACCCTGTCTGCCTAATTAGTCTCATCTCTTTCTACTTGTTGCTGTACACTTCATACCGTTGTTTCTATCTCAGGCTTATCTCCATCCGGATTCCTTTTTTTTCCTTAACCACCCCCTATTTATCCTTCAAGTGCTACCCAGCTTGTGGGTTCTTTTTGTCATGAACCCTTCCCAGACCCCATCCCAGTGCTCCCACCTACCAGAGAGATTTGTCTCTGTATCGCTTTCCTGCATTGCATGGCACCATCACCCTCCCCAAATGTAAATAGACCTCCTTCATTGAATTCATCACACTGTATTGAATTTATCTTGTTATTCTGTATTTCCCTTTAGTCTGTAAACTACTTGAAGTCAGGATTTATATATTGGTCATTTCTGCATCTCTTACAACATGAGCAGTAAAGTTTCTGTCATTTAGTACGTTTTCTCTAAAAGTCCACTGAATTTAAATTACCTTGGGAAGATTGTTTGGTATGAAAAATAATTGAGGGGTGCTGGGTAGCTCAGTCGTTAAGCGTCTGCCTTCGGCTTAGGTCATGATCCCAGGGTCCTGAGATCTAGCCCCGCATCAGGCTCTCTGCTCAGCGGGAAGCCTGCTTCTCCCTCTCTCACTTCCCCTACTTGTGTCCGTCTCTCATTCTTGCTGTCTCTCTTTCAAATAAATAAATAAAATATTATTTTAAAAAAAAGAAAAATAATTGAAAAATTATTTTGTAAACTATATCAAAGAGCAGAAACCCAAATGCCAGTAAGATTATGTTTTAAAGTGTGACAAACAGTATTTCTCTAAAAAGAGTATGCTTTTCTATGTGAAATTTACTAAGGTATTAATCTTGCCAGTTGCTTTCTGAAGGACAGTTCCTATTCCATTCCACTCTACATGGTTTAAGTAGATCTGATCCAATCTCCTGGCTCAAGAGTTGAGTACAAGGTCCAGGTCTTTACAATCATGGTACTCTATCCCCTCCTCCACTCCAGCCTCAATTACTCATTGATTCAGGAATGGGCAGGGACTCAAGGCTGTTCAATCAAACTCTCCCTGAGATTTCAGCTGCCAATACAAGAAAAAAGGCTTTCTTTCACTAGTACTGCTAGCTGTGAGTTCTCTGGGGCTATAAGGATCATATAAACTCAGAGTTTTCAAGGGACTATTTCTACTACCACTCACATGCCATAGAACTGTAGCTGACACAGAGAAAATCACAACCAAGGACAGCAGAATATTCTATAGCGCACAGCCCACACACTTCCCTGAATTTTGTTGATTAGACAAGAATGGGCATCTGTCTTAAAGACACTCAGCCTTGAGATGGCCTACAATGGAGAGGTTTTGACCAAACAGCCTACCCGGTTATAGTCTCTTTTCAGGAATCTGAATTGCAAAATATACATGGATAAACATAAATCACTACAGGAGTTAGGACTTCAAGAATGCACACATGGGTTCAGGAGACAAGAGGGGTTATGGCAGGCCAGGAGAGAAATTATGAATAAACAGAAGCTAAGCAGTAAACAGAACCTACTCAGAGGAAAACATTAAAAGGGACCATTTGCAAAGGAGAATAAAAGTGAGAAAAAAATCAAAATTGCTAACAATTATAAAGTATTTATACTATGTCCAGGCACCCTTCTAAGCATTTTAAGTAGATTATCTCATTTAGTATGGCAGTCATACTGCAAACATTCTTCCATACCTTCTGCATTCATTGAGCTCCTACCATATACCAGGCACTATTCTGGGATTCCAAAGTATAGTTTTTGAAGAAAAAAAAAAAGTTATTTGAGATCTTGGCATCTTGGCATTTATACTATATCATCTAAATTCTAACACACTACTTGGAATAGTAAATTATTATTAACTATTAACGGCTATTGAATGAAGTAACGAGAGAAAAAGTAAATGGTTATTAAACATTTAACTATGCACGAGGGATCATGCTCATCTCCTTGACTTCACTTTTATCCTTTAAGTCACACAGCTATGTTATGAGATAAGAATGAATTAAGACATGCAGGTTTTCTAATAGACCTTCTTATTCTAATTCTGATTAGAGAATAACTAGAATTGCTTTCCTTTTCTTTTTTTTGATAAAACTGGTCCTTGATAAATTGGGAAAAATGAAATGAGAGCTGAAGAGATTACTTCCATCCGTGTACATTTTTAAGTAACTGAGATCTTTGAGGAAAGCTTTGGCATTGCCTTTCCCAATAATTTTATAAATGGCCTTAGTGAATAATAAAAAGTCATATAGTTATTAGCTATGGAAATAATTTTCTATTGCTTATCTTACTTGAAATTAAATTTTCTGTAGTTTAATACTCTAATTTTCTAAAAAGGGCCTTAGAATTTTAACCAGTTCATAACATCAACAAATGATATTTCACTTTCAGTACATGTCCACTTGCAATCTAATTCTGATAGGTTTCAATTTTATTGTGATAAACTCAGGTTACTGTTAAGAAGCTATCTTCTGCAGATTCCACAATTCTATAATTACTAACAGTTACGAATATTTGTATGCTCAGAGTGTTAGCTACCCAAATTAATTTCTAGGTAGTAAACTAAATAGCCTATCATATTCAGTCAAATAATTATCTAATTATAGCTGATTATTTAGTTTTTAAAAAAAAGATTTATTTACTTGAGAGAGAGAGAGAGAGAGAGACAGCATGGAGGGGAGGGGCAGAAGGAGCGAGAAAATCTGGATCAAACTCCACGCTGAGCATGGAGCCCAACACAGGGTTGGGCTCACCACTTGAGATCATGACCTGAGCCAAAATCAAAGTCAGATGCTTAACTGAATGAGCCACCCAGGCGCCCCTATTTAGTTTAGTTTTGTTTTGTTTTTTTCTATTCATATAGTACAAAAATACATAAGACATCATTTTGTAGTGTATATTGGAAAATCTCAACAAAAAAGTAGAGTAGTATATTATATTCCCAATTATGCTATAAGCCACTGTTTAATTTGGGATGAGCTCTTATCCAGGTTTTAGCTTTTCACCTAAAGAATGAGAATTCTGTCCTGCAAAAGGCAAATGTGAGGAATAACTATTTTATTTAGATAATGAAAAATATTAGGCAATATGTAAATGATAGATTCTACCATAAGTTAAGTAACTTTCCATATTTTTTTTTTAAAGATTTTATTTATTTGACAGAGAGAGACACAGCGAGAGAGGGAACACAAGCAGGGGGAGTGGGAGAGGGAGAAGCAGGCTTCCCGCCAAGCAGGGAGCCCCATGCGGGGCTCCATCCCAGGACCCTGAGATCATGACCTGAGCCCAAGGCAGACGCTTAACGACTGAGCCACCCAGCGCCCCAGTAACTTTCCATATTTTAAAAGTGCACATTATCTCAGCAAATAACTACTATAGTTTGATTTATCATCATCCATTAAAATTGTTCTTGTAGTGTAAGCATATGGTAGGAAATATCCAAGTGTTTCTATTAGGTTTTAGACTTACTGAGCTCTTTAAAAGTACACTCCTTTCTCTGGAGTGTGAATATAATTTTGCATCAGTAGAGTCATAAAATTGAATGTTTTCTCTTAAGAAAAAATATTTAAATAACTTGCCAAAGAAATTTAAGTTGGCAAGAGGTATGCAAAAGTTCATTAGATAAAAAAAAAATTAGAACGGTTTTTCATTTTGCCCAAATAATATATTTTCTTCTGGATGTATTACATATTTATCTGAGATAGGGAAGTTGACATTTCCAAGGAGAGAAGATTTTGCTATTTCAGTGATAAGGCAAGGAGGAGGCTTTACAGTTTCTGTGAAGGAGAGTTTTACAGAGTAGATGTAAAATAGAGAAATACATCATGGTATGAGTGATTCCCCTCATGAATGTAAGAACTCCACTAAGCTAATTTGATTTTAGGAACTTCCATGCACATCAGAAAAAAAAAACGATGTTGCTCCAAAGTTGTATCAAAATAATTATCAAAATTAAACATAGCATTTAAATTTTCATGGAACAAAACTATTGATTTTGCAAAAGGGAACAGGAAATATGTGGAGCTGTTTCTCTTTACTCTGTTGGTGCTTTTTACATAGTTTTATTATATTCCATGATTATGATAAACTGGAAAAAAAATTAGCAACTAGGTCACTTTAAGTCCATTTATTTTAACGGTGGGTCTATACTGCTCAATTTGGGTTTCTTACCATTGATTAGACATACAGCAAGATACACAAGCATTTGGGAAAAACTGCAGGGTACCAGTTTTGAAGGTACAATTTTCCTAAAACATAGAAAGTGTACTTTTCCTCTGAAGGAGTTGCCTTTATCACTTTTTTTCTGGAGTTCATTTCTTTCTGTGCTCTGAAACAGTTTCTAAAATTTAATACTTCAGCATCATATGGAAAAATTATTTTGCCAGAACTATTTATTTACCAATACTTCTTTAAAGTAAAAACTGTTTCATAAAATATTCATTTTGAATACCATTTTATTTCTAAACAATTGCATAAAATGAGAATAGGGAGATCCCAAGACCCACGCCACATATGCAATTTTATCCATTTGCCTACTATTTGTTGATTTGCCTACTCCAATTTATTATTAATTTCCAGTATCAGCTTTCAAATATAAGTTGAGCACAGCTCTCCAAGGTGCCAGGCTCATTCTACCTTCATGCAACAACTCAGCATAGGCCTGCTTTTTGTGTAGCTAATGTCACATTAGCATTGGATACCTACCAATATGTGAACAGGAGGAGGGAATAATGGCTTTGAGGTAATTAATCTATTATTTGTCCTGTACTTTTCTTCACAAAAAGCAGATTTTCACCTAGGGTTTTTATCTCAGGGAAGGGCCAGACATATTGAAAAGCAGAGCCTCTTGACTCTTTTGATACAAATATCTAAACCAGCACCATCCAAAGCAATGTAACACAAACCATACATGTAATTATGTGGCTAGTAGCTGCCCTATTGGACAGCCATATAAAAGAAACCTTCCCTGAAGAATTAAACATATTGTATTTATATTCTAGGGTTTACTGTATATGATCGCAAAGGCTTGATATTTTAAATTAGTTTTCAGCTGAGAGTAATCAATGTCTTTATTTTCCCACATGAACATCATCTTCTGTGCCTTCAAGACCATTGTTCATGCAACATTATGCAAAGGATTTTCCACTATTATCTCTAGGATGCTTCTCAGAACCACTGATATGCAATCTGGAAGCTTCGGTATTCATTCTTTGGCAAAGAGAACAATGTCACAATTGCTGAATGGTTTATCCTGTAAAGGATATCCTGATTTCAGAGCTGTTATAACATGTTTTTAAAAAGTGAAATTTAAGGGCGCCTGGGTGGCTCAGTCGTTAAGCGTCTGCCTTCGGCTCAGGTCAGGATCCCAGGGTCTTGGGATCGAGCCCTGCATTGGGCTCCCTGTTCAGCGGGGAGACTGTTTCTCCTTCTCCCTCTCTCTGCTATTCTGCTTGCTTGTGCGCTCTCTGAGACTCTGTCAAATAAATAAGTAAATAAATCTTTTTTAAAAAGTGAAATTTAGAGCTAATGGAATAAGCTACTTCATAATAGATAAAGAGATAGGCACACACTCAAACACACACACACACAACATATGTATGCAATATCATTACTATAAAATGTAGTTCTTAATGTAGGTTCAAGTAAAAAAAGAAAAAAAATGAAGGCATCTCCTCTGGCCAAATTTTCTCTTCCCTTTAAATGAGTTTTAATAAGTTTTATCTTAGATATTCTCCAGAAAGTTTGGCACCTACATATCTAGCCACACCTACACAGACATGATGAGTGTGTAAATTTCAAAGAGAGTATCTGTGAGAGCATCAAACTTTAATGCTATATGCATTTCCCAATTTGCCTTATCTGTTTAACTTTGTTTTTCTGCTTGCTCAAATTAGCTTCCAAGTTAAGCACAGACAAAAGGACAGAAACTCTAATGAATAATTTGGAACATTGGAAGAATAAAGTTATTTCTCAGATTTTATAAAAAAAAACCTGGTTAAAATATTGTATGCATGATTTAAATGAACCAAATATTTGGAACACTGACCATTTCCTTTGAAAGTTTATTTTCTAATAAATGTTTTGTGTATTTCCCTTTAAATGATAGGAATAAATTCATAGTACAAAAATTGCAAAGAAGAAAAGATCTTGAAATCATATAGTCCTGTAACTTCAATTTATAATGAAAAGTTGAGTTCCAACCACGAAGAGTGCCTCCCCAAAGACCACCACACTGCCATGACTATAGCATTGGGGACTTCTTAGTTCTAACCATTTATGCTTCAAAATTCTGATACTTAATTCAGAAAAAATGTTTGCTTATAGATTTTAATTTTTAATATTATTGTCATGTAAACCTAATAAAATAACAAAAATTTAAATAGCTAACCTATTATTTAGATTAAATTACACAATTATCCTGTTCATTTTTTATGCTAGCCTTCATATAGCTTGCTCTTTTTTATGTAATCATAAAGATTAAAATATAATTTAAAAGCTTCATATGATGGCTAATGCATCACAGTGTAAAGAAGAAACAAATTAAGTTGTTTAAACATAAGCTTTAGTCTCATAGTAGAATATGTGAGCTGGGAAATATCTGGTTTATCTGCTCACTTCCTGATAGACCTTTCTTGTCTGAAGTATTAAAGTGTGATATTTTAATTTTCATTAAAATGAGATTAAAACATTAATCTTAATATGTCTCTCACACTTGCCATCTTCTATTATTTTATATTTTAGTTTGAATAGAATTCATATCATGATTTATTTGCTTTCTTTCCTCTATTCCTGTTTTCACACATTGGGCTGAATTATTTCATTACAAAGTACTGAATGGAATTATACAAATTTAGACATCTCAAAACATTTGCTACATGCAGCTGGACTTGGGTAGAACAGACTAGCTTTCCAGAACTCACACACACATGCACACATACAAACAGGCCACACTGAAATGAATGAAACTATTCATGAAAGTAGAGAGAGGGACGTGTGCAAACTTTGAAAGAACTGTTGTTCCATATATACATAGTCTACCACATTTACCGTCTTTATTTGTGGAGAGCAAATGTTTCTGTCCTAAGGTTTACTGCATTTAGACTCTTATTCATTATTCACCATTTCATATTCTTTTTTTTTTTTTTCTGGGAAATGATAGTAGTTTGAATATTTAGCTTGTCCTTCACATGAAAATAAACAGCACAGTTAACATACTCCCAGACAAGCTAAAAGCAGCAATTGAGAGAGTTGAACTGACAGTTGAATTCATAAATTCATTTATTTGAATATATGGTTTTGAGACTCTTAAAATTGGACTTAGTTTCCTTTCTTGTTGTCAGTATTTTGAATTTTGCAGAATGGGGAGGAATGTCACATGTCATAATGCATTAATTCTACGAGATTCCAAAAAATTTTTCTCCTCAAAGACTGGATAAACTCAGTATGTGTTACCAAATGATTTTAAGACTTGAAGCAACATTTTTAAAAGGAGTTCCTACTTAGATATATGTTGGCGTTTCTTGAGTGGGTTTACCACAGTTTTGTGTGTGTGTGTGTTTGTTTTGTTTTGTTTTTATGGAAAGGAGAGTTTTAGGCTGGGGTCTGTTTCTTAAATTTAACTTTATCATTTTCTGTTTCTCTTTCCCTGTTCTGACCAATTGAATAATTAACCCTTAGTAAAACAAGTAAATATGCAGGTATGCTGGATTTAAAAATTTAGAGCTAATTACCTCCAGAGGGCCCATGGCTCTTCCCCACCTCACTACAGCCGTTTTTTTAACCTTCCCAAAGATCCTATGTCAATGACCATCTGCAATTGTTTCATCTACCAAATTATTGATTGTTTATTATTATTGATCTCTATGGACAGTTGTAATCATATATTTTTTAAAGACTGATTATTTATTTTAGAGGGTGAGAGAGCACGAGCTGGGGGAGGGCAGAGAGAAAGGGAGACAAGCAGACTCCCTGTTGAGCGGGGAGCCTGGTGTGGGGCTCGATCCCAGGACCCCCGAGATCATGACCTGAGCTGAAACCAAGAGTCGGAAACTTAACCAACTGAGCCACTTAGGTGCCCCTATAAATATATTTTCAACAAATTTTATTTCAATAATTCAACTGATAAAAACATGCTGATTTACCAAATATTGCTTGTTCTCAATATTTAGAACTGTGTCTTGAAATGTAAATAAGTTTCTCAGAGAAGACAAGGGAAACAAATGTAATGGTACAAAGAAATAAAATGTATAAGGTGTTTTAAAATTGTTAAGTATTTTGTATGATCAGAATTCCTGGTGTATGTGAAAGTGGAATCTGGTTTCACAAACTATTTTGTTTTATATACAGCTAGGAAACATTTTATCTCTCTATTTTTCTAGAAGATAAATAACTATACAATCAAATCTCCAGATAAGTCTTCTTGTTATAAGTAATTGATACCTACTCTAGATCATTTCTATCTCTTCTTCTGGAATTCCAACTGTCCATAACTTAGACCACCTGATATTGTGTCAGGCCATTGAGGATTTACATATTTTAAAGTCTATTTTTTTGTTCTTATCAAACTTTACTTTGGTCACTTTCTATTGCATTATCTTCAAAGTCACTGTTTTTGTTTTTTGAGAAGTCCAACAGGTTTTTAACCCATCCGTGTTTTTACATTTCAGATACTATTATTTTTCAGTTCCAAAATTTCCTTTTGTTTTTTTTTCAGATTCCACTTCTTTACTGATACTCCATATTTTTCTACTCAATACATCCCCCTTTCTTTTAAATCCATAAGCATATTTTTAATAGTTGTTTTAAGGTCTTGTCTTTTTTTTTTTTTTTGACCCTGCAAGTTGGCAAGTTTTTTTTTTTATGTTCTGTTTTTTTTTAATTTATTTTTTTTTAATTTTTTTTATTGTTATGTTAATCCCCATACATTACATCATTAGTTTTAGATATAGTGTTCCATGATTCATTGTTTGTGCATAACACCCAGTGCTCCATGCAGAACGTGCCCTCCTCAATACCCATCACCAGGCTAACCCATCCTCCCAACCCCCTCCCCTCTAGAACCCCCAGTTTGTTTTTCAGAGTCCATCGTCTCTCATGGTTCTTCTCCCCCTCCGATTTCCCCCCCTTCATTCTTCCCCTCCTGCTACATTCTTCTTCTTCTTTTTTTCTTTCTTAACATATATTGCATTATTTGTTTCAGAGGTACAGATCTGAGATTCAACAGTCCTGCACAATTCACAGCGCTTACCAGAACACATACCCTCCCCAGTGTCCATCACCCAGTCACCCCATCCCTCCCACCCCACCCCCCACTCCAGCAACCCTCAGTTTGTTTCCTGAGATTAAGAATTCCTCATATCAGTGAGGTCATATGATACATGTCTTTCTCTGTTTGACTTATTTCGCTCAGCATAATACCCTCCAGTTCCATCCACGTCGTTGCAAATGGCAAGATCTTATTCCTTTTGATGGCTGCATAATATTCCATTGCATATATATACCACATCTTCTTTATCCATTCATCTGTTGATGGACATCTTGGCTCTTTCCACAGTTTGGCTATTGTGGACATTGCTGCTATAAACATCGGGGTGCACGTAGCCTTTCGGGTCCCTACTTTTGTATCTTTGGGGTAAATACCCAGGAGTGCAATTGCTGGATCATATGGTAGCTCTATTTTCAACTTTTTGAGGAACCTCCATACTGTTTTCCAGAGTGGCTGCACCAGCTTGCATTCCCACCAACAGTGTAGGAGGGTTCCCCTTTCTCCGCATCCCCGCCAACATCTGTCATTTCCTGACTTGTTAATTTTAGCCATTCTGACTGGTGTGAGGTGGTATCTCATTGAGGTTTTGATTTGGATTTCCCTGATGCCGAGCGATATTGAACACTTTTTCATGTGTCTGTTGGCCATTTGGATGTCTTCTTTGGAGAAATTTGCAAATGACATATCAGATAAAGGGCTAGTATCCAAAATCTATAAAGAACTCATCAAACTCAACACCAAAAGAACAAAGAATCCAATCAAGAAATGGGCAGAAGACATGAACAGACATTTTTTATGTTCTGTTAACCACCATACCTAACATCATTAGTTTTTGATGTAGTGTTCCATGATTCATTGTTTGCATATAATACCCAGTGCTCCATGCAGAACGTGCCCTCTTTAATACCCATCACCAGGCTAACCCATCCCCCCACCCCCCTCCCCTCTAGACAACTTAAGGTCCTTGTCTTTTAATTCCAACATCTCTGTCATCACAATGTCTGTGTACAGTATTCAGCTAAACACATGGGGCAGATTTTTGGAGGTTCTTTTTGCAAATCTCTCCTTTCTACCCCACTAATTACAGCTGCTCAGAAGCTCTGTAATACAATCTGTGCCCCCAGTAAGACCTCTGTGCTCTACATGGGCTCTACTTCTGTGTATCATAGTCTAAAAAAACTGCTTCTAGACAGAAATCATATGTGCATAGCCTGTGTGGTTGCCCTTCTTCAAAGGGATCCAAGTATTAGGTTGACTGTTTCACAATGTTTATAAATAGTGGCTTAATATATATTGTTTAGTTTTTAGTTTATGGTTGGGATCTAGTCCTGTACCAATTATTGTATCATCTGGGAGTGGAAGTCCAACGATTTTAATTTTAATAGTTATTGCCAATTTACTTTCCCAAAGAACAAAGCAATTCATATTACCATCAGCATGTATGAAAGTACCCATTTTTCTAAAAATCATCTAGTTGTAAGGATTACTTGTCCTTTTCATTTCAATTTTTACAAAACCAACATGCAAAAATGTTGTGTTACTTTATTCTAATATACATTTCACTAACAATTGAAATATGTTTCTGTTTGTTACCCTTTTACTATATTCTGTATAACTTGTTCATATACTTGGCCCATTTTCTACTGAGTTCATCTTTTTCTTATCCATTTGTAAGATTCCAAATGCTTTCTAAAAACTCATCCAATCTTATTTTGAATATACCATTCTCTTTAAATTATATATATATATATATATATATATATATATATAGTTTATAATACATAAATTTTGTTTAGTTGTATTCATATGTATTTATTCACCAAATAAATTATAAACAAATACCACATATTTTATATAACACTGTGCATTATATATATTCAGTAAATATTAACCACTGAGCAATTTCTTCTGGTTTATATGCTACTTTTTTACAAGTTAATGATATAAGACTTTTTAATGTAATTTTTAAAAATTGCCACAGTAAATACCATTTGCTGCAGTGAAGTGATGATTTAATATTAAGTCTACTACAGCTTCCAAAAGAATCTAATGACACTCCCAAGAATTGGCTTAGACACTGGGAAAAACTGACTATTCTATATAAACTACTGTATTTCTAGTAGGCAATTTTAATAGCTTGTGATTCACTCAGCATAATGTAACTGCAAGATTTCTTTCAAAAAAAAAATTTCGTTAAACTGGATTGTGAGAGAAGAGCCTAAATTAATTACTATAAGCTTGTCTAAATTCTGCCTTGTGGTAGGTAAAGCTGAATAGTAATGTCCTATTTCTATTATTTAGTTAAAGATTTCCATTTTTAAATTTAACTCTATTTTAGAGTTATATATAAAACCATTTATGTCCAAAAGTTACTTAAGTAGTAATGTTTCATATAGGACACATGTCAAATCATTACTGCCAAGGTTTTGAAAATGATGAGCAGTTGAGATTTAAAATTATGAGTCTTCTTTGACATAGATATTAGGCAGATTGATTCAAGCTCAGATAGCTAAAATTATGATAAA
The DNA here is from genome assembly GCF_964656455.1 of Halichoerus grypus. Taxonomy (NCBI): domain Eukaryota; kingdom Metazoa; phylum Chordata; class Mammalia; order Carnivora; family Phocidae; genus Halichoerus; species Halichoerus grypus. The sequence continues at coordinate 102,234,069 of NC_135716.1, read as the reverse complement.
ATAATGTAAAAGATAATCATATAATTCAATAAGTAAGTTAATCTATAGAATTTCCATCCATATAGAAGTATATGCCTAGAGATACATGTGAAAATCAAAATATAAAAGTTAAATATGACATATATTAAACATTTTATTTCAAACAAATTATTTAAAAAATGCTCAATAATAAAGGGTTCTTCACAAAAGAAGCTCATAGCCTGATGAAAGAGACAGAGGCATATATCAGTAACAACAATATAATTATATTTCCCAAGAATACATCCATGGTTTCCATTTGTTGATTAGTGTTTGGGTTGGGTATAGAAAGATAATCAGATTTAGCACATTTCCTTGTAGAAACAATTCTATGTGAAATTAATGTTTGATGTGTAACCCCCCAAAAAGTCATGGCTCAAGGTATGCCAGGGGAGAAGAAAAATACAATGATAATATTAGGTGAAACTTTTGAATACCTATTCTGTCTGCCATTCTTCCAACTGTACCATGATGCCAGCAAAATTATTTTCATTAACTTCCTTAATCTTTACAAAAACCTTATGAGAAAATTAATTCTGATATTGAGGAGAAAGCAGGGTCAGGTTGATCTAGTAAATTATATAAAATTAACCAACAACTGATAAACTGGGACTAAACCCAAAACTTGTCTGCCTCTAAGTTTGCTTACCCTAAAAGTAGAACCTGAGAATAAGAAATTCATGGGAGAAGGAGCAAAAGGGAAGCAGGATCTGGGAGAGACAATAACAGCATCTACTATAGTTACACAGACTCCCCCCCCTTTCTGAGGGATCTGAGACCCTGGTCACCACACACTTACCAGATCATGATTGCTTTATTCATCTATTAACAATTAAAAGTGGGAATAGATGTCAAATGGATCATGTAAGTGTCAAGTGTATTCCTCTTTTCCCCCATATCTTGTAGCAGTCCTACTTTCCTATGATGATCAGCTTTAACGACCCCTGACAATAATAATTCCTTTTTGTTTCTTTCATTCTACTGGCATCAGGAGATCAAAGTCAACAGGTAGAAGCCATAGTTCTAAGTGCAGTGACACTCTTACTGTGTCTCCTGGTAAAAGTGTCCCTCTTCTAGGAATTGAAACTAAACCATAAAGATTTTGGTTGTAAGGACTGAAAGTACAAATTCCCCTGAAACACACGACAATGGGATCCACCGGTTCTGATACATATTGTACCATTCAGATGTGTCAGCTGATAGTGTTAGACAGCTGTGAGTCAACACTCATAGCACGTTGAAGATAGACACTACCTCAGTGAAAGAGGTGTCGAAGGGACACCATTAGCATCCACTATAGTCTTAATTCTACTTATCATTTTAGCTCTATTTAACCCATCTTTTAAATGGGAGGGAATATTACAATTTTACCATCCCAAACTCGTCACTATCTTTTGGGAGTATGGAGAACAGATACGTTTTCTCTTTAACTCACAGGTCTTCAGAGTAGGAGAAGTTATGTCAAAGATCTTTCATTCACACCTGCATCTGCTTTACATGACAAGATCTTGGATTACAAGACTGAGCCTGATGTCATAATTGGATGTGTCTCTGGGCATCTTGGGAGAGTATATTTTAGTTGTGTGTTGATTGTGAGTTACTGGGGCAAGAGGGTAAATTTTTCTTAAGATTTTATTTATTTATTTCAGAGAGAGAGCACGAGCAGGGGGAGGGGCAGAGGCAGAAGCAGACTCCCTGCTGAACAGGGAGGCAGACAAGGGGTTTGATCCCAGGACCCCAGGATCATGACCTGAACCAAAGGCAGACGCCCAACCAACTGAGCCACCCAGGCACCCCCTAGAGAGTAAATTTTGAAAGACTATTACTTTGATGATTTTCAAAAAAAAAAAAAATCATACTCCCTGATATTCATACCCTTATGAAGTTCCCTATGATTTTTCTATTGCTTTAACCAATAAAATGCAGTGAAAGTGACACTGTGCTAGTTTTAGGTCTAAACCTTAGGCACTGTAGTATCTGCTTTTGCATTCACCCTAAATTTCAGCCACTCTGTTGGAGAGACAATATGGATCATAGAGAGCCCATTTGGATAGGGGGAGACCTTGAAACTACATAGAGTTGAACCAAGAAACCCACATGATAGCCAGCACAGAGATTCTAGGTCTATTTGAACTTTTCCAACCAGCCCAAGCTTTTCAAGCTTTCTTAGTTGAAGTTAAGACATGTGACCAGAGAAGACATCTTGGATCTTTTAACTCCAGCAATCACATGGAACAAAGATATGCTTTCTCTGCTGTGTCATTTCTCAATTCCTGACCCACAGAAGTATACACAAATAAAATGGTTATTGTTTTAAGCCATTAAGTAGTTTGTTACACAGCAGTAGATAACCAAGTAATCAGGAATTTTGCTCCTTTATGTTGAGAAGAAAGCTAGGATGGTACACTTCAAGTACAATATAATGAAACACTTCGATCTCAAGTGCCAACACCACATTATGTTGTCATGATACTGTTTTTCAAACTAAACTTTAGGTACTGCATTATAAAATTCTGTGCAAATATTCTTTTTCTCTAACATATTAAAAAAAACCAACTACGAAATGTGGTCAAATGCATAAATATATTTTATTTTTTAACAGAATCATCTCAGCTATAGAGGATAAAAAGCTTAGTTCTTAGAAATCTGTTTCCACTCAGGGATTGCAAATTTCATTTTGCAAAGCCTTGTGGGAATACTTTTTCCTGGTCTGCATTCCAGTAGCCTTTTTATTTCCTGTAGCTGTGTCAAAAGCAGTAATAGCAACTCAAAAGATTGGAACAGGTTACCTTATAATATGCATACCATATGGTTTCATAGTCTTATCCCTTCATTGGTTTGGAAATTATTGTATGTGATAACAGTAAATTGGCCTGCTAATTACTATCCCTTGTTTATAACTGTGTAAGTTAATAGATATTAAATAATAAACATGTGATCTTTCTTCTCAAATCTTGTCTTTTAGATTTTTCTGTTTGTGATATCTTAACTACATTTCTTAAAACCTTTTGTGGCAAGACATTAGCATTCCATCCTTAAGGTTGTAAAGAATGGCCTTAGCCAGGTCAAGAAACAGAAAGAAGGCCAAGAAAGCACTGGCAGAATAAATGAAGAGGAAAGTAGATTGAGTGTGAAGTAGAGAGAATTAATGACAACTCCCAGATTGTTGGCATAAGCAACTGCTATTTACTCAAATGAGAAGAGCTGGGAAATACACTATTATCAAAAACATCTATATTAGTTGTGTTCTTTACATACAACATTTACATGAAGAACTGCTGTTCTATCTGAAGTTAAGACATAAACAAGGAACTCTATATTTAGCAAAGGAAATAATTCCACCTCAATGTAGAACTACCTAGAAAAATCCATGATAGGGATTAGACATTGAAGTGAGACATATACTTGTCCATCCTCCAGCTGCAGTTCTAAAAGAAAAAAAATACCAAAACAAAACAAAACTTTCTGTGCACGTAGGTGGCTCAGTCGTTAAGCATCTGTCTTTGTCTCAGGTCATGATCCCAGGGTCCTGGGATCGAGCCCCACATCAGGCTCCCTGCTCGGCAGGAAGCCTACTTCTCCCTCTCCCACTCCCCCTGCTTGTGTTCCCTCTCTTGCTGTGTCTCTCTCTGTCAAATAAATAAAATCTTAAAAAAAACCAAACAAACAAAAAACAAAAAAAAACAAAAAAACAAAAAAACCCAAAACTTTCTAGCACAAGGACACAGCAAGAGGGTCTAAAGTCACACTTACGTTGAACAAACAGTAGAGCTTATTTTTCTGGACATATCTTTCTGTATCTAAAAACTGCAAAGCCTTGTAAAAGTTTTTGTAGTATAATAGAAAAGGAACATTATCCTAAACATTCCAAATATATACATATTTCTGAAAATTTTAACCAAAAGGAAATAAAATTATTCTATAAAATATTTATTCAGTCCATTGGAACACATGCAAATATATTCCTCTATGAAAGAGATACTATAATTGATAAGAAATTAATTTTGAGAAAGAATGAAAGTGGAATTGATAAAAATAATGACAAATTGAAAAGGAATTTTAAAAATTAAATAAATTAAAGTTCACCTGGAGACAAAAGAAACAGAATTTATTCACATTGCAAGGAACTGAATCACTGGTTTTCCAAATAGAACTTTTTAAAAAGAATAAAATTATAAAAGAAAAAGTTCTATAGAAGACAGATTAGTTACCAAGCCTGAGACTTATGAGTATACCCTGGCAAAAATTCTGAAAAACTGACAGTAGGCAATAACTCAAGATTAAACAAGAAAAAAAAATCTGATTTTATTTATGTTTTCACAGATTTTTTCTTAGTTAATCTAACTAAAGTTTACACATAATACCACAGAAATACAAAGGATCATAAAAACTACTATGAACAATTATATGTCAGCAAATTGGATAACCTAGAAGAAATGGATAAATTCCTAGAAACATATGCTCTACCAAGACTGAATCATGAAGAAACAAAAAACTTGAACAGATCAATAAATAGTAATGAGATTGAATCAATAATAAAAATCTCTCCCCCCCAAAAAAATCTCCCAAAAAAATAGTCCAGGATCAGATGTCTTCATTGGTGGACTCTACCAAACATCAAAGGAAAAATTAATACCAATCTTTCTCAAACTCTTTCACATAATTGAAAAAGAGGGAACATTTCCAAACTCATTTTATGAGGCCAGCACTACCCTAATACCAAAGCCAGACAAGGACACTACAAGAAAAGAAAATTATAGGTTAATATTCTTGAGAAATATAGAAGCAAAAATACTTGACAAAATATTAGCAAACTGCATTCAACAGTACATTAAGAGGATTATACACCATGATCAAGTGGGATTTATCCTTGGGATGCAAGAATAGGTCAACATGCACAAATCAGTAAATGTGACACACTACACAACAAAATTAAGAATAAAAATCACATGATCATCTCAGTAGATGTAGGAAAAGTCTTTGACAAAATTCAACATCCTTTCATGATTAGAAAAAATCCCTCCCAATAAGTCATACGCAGACAAAATGTACTTCAACCTAATAAAGGCCATATATGACAAACCCACAGCTAATATCATACTCAATGTTGGCAAGTTGAAGGCTTTTCCTTTAAGATTAGGAACAAGACAAAGGTGTCCACCTCTGCCACTTCTATTCAACGTAATACTGTATATCTAGCCAGAGAAATTAAGTAAAAATAAAAAAAGAAAGAAAAGGCATCAAATTTGAAAGGAAGTAAAATTGTTTGCAGATACCATGATCTTATATATAGAAACCCTAAAGACTACACCAAAAACTGTTATAACTAATAAACAAATTCATAAAATTGCAGTATACAAAATCAACATTCAAAAATCAGTTGTGTTTCTATGTACTAACAATGAACTACCTGAAATATAAATAGAAAAAAATCCAATTTACAATAGCATCACAAAGAATAAAATACTTAGAAATAATTTTAACCAAGGAAGCAAAAATCTGTACACTGAAAACTGTAAGATATTGATGAAAGAAATTGAAGAAGACAGAAATAAATGGAATATGGCTCATTTTCATGGATTAGATGAATTAATATTATTAAAACGTCCATAGTATCCAAAGTGATCTACAGATTCAATGCGATCTCCATAAAATTTCAATGGCATTTTTCACAGAAATAGAAAAAAATCCTAAAATTTGTATAGAACCACAGAAGACTCCAAATAGCTAAAGAAATCTTGAGGAAGAAGAGAAAGCTGGAGGCATCACAGTTTTGATTTCAAACTATATTACAAAGCTTTAGTAATCAAAACAATATCATATTGGCCTAAAAACAGACACATAGATCAATGGAACAGAATAAAAAGACAAGAAATAAACTCATGTATGTATAATCAACTATTTATAAAAGGCACCAAGAATACACAATGGGAAAAGGACTGACTCTTCAATAAATGGTGGTGGGAAAACTGAATATCCACATGCAAAAATGAAATTGGACCTCTGTCCTAAACCATAAACAAAAATCAACCCAAAATAGATTGAAGACTTAAACATAAGATCTGAAACCATAAGTATCCTAGAAAAAAACATAGGCAGTATGCTTGACTTGACATCAGTCTTTTTCAATATGACACCAAAACACAGGTGACAAAAGCAAAAATAAACAAGTAAGACTACATCAAACTCAAAAGTTTCTGCAAAGCCAAAAAAACCATCAACAAAATGAAAAGGCAACTTACAGAATGGGAGAAAATATTTACAAACCATATATCCAATAAGGGGTTAATAGCAAAATATATAAGGAACTCTAATATATTAATAGAAAAAATACAAATAACCCAATTAGAAAATGGCAAAGAACCTAGAGAGATATTTTTCCAAAGACATAAAAATGGCCAACATGTATGTAAAAAGATATTCACTATCACTAATCATCAAGGAAATACAAATTAAGAGCACAATCAGATTATCAGATGCCTTACACCTTGGAGAATGTCTATTATCAAAAAGACAAGAGATAGGGGTACCTGGATGGCTCAGTCATTGGGCATCTGACCTTGGCTCAGGTCATGATCCCAGGGTCCTGGGATGCAGCCCCACATCGGGCTCCTTGCTCGGCAGGAAGCCTGCTCCTCTCCCACTCCCCCTGCTTTTGTTCCCTCTCTCACTGTGTCTCTCTGTCAAATAAATGAGTAAAAATCTTAAAAAAAAAAAAAAAAAAAGACAAGAGATAAAAAATTAGGCAAGGTTTTGGTGAAAAAGGAATCCTTGTGCACTGCTGGTAGAAATGTAAACTTTACAGTCATTATGAAAAACAGTGTGGAGATTCATCAAAAAATTAAAAACAGAACTACCATCTGATCCAGCAATCCCACTTCTGGTGTACACCCAAAGGAAATAAAAGCACTATCTCGAGGAAGTCTGCGCACTGCCATGTTCATTGCAACATTATTCACAATAGTCATGATATGGAAACAACCAAAGTATCCATTGACAGATTAATGAAAAACAAAAATGTGGTATGTGTATATGTGTGTGTGTGTGTGTGTAATATTGTTCAGCCCTAGAAAAGAAGGAAGTTCTGTCATTTGTGACAACATGGATGAAATTGGAGGGCATTATGCTTAGTGAAATAAGCTAGAGAGAGAAAGACAAATAGTGTATGGTATCACTTATATGTGGACTCTAAAAAAAATGTTAAATTCATAGAAACAGTGAGTAAAAGGGTTGGTTGCCAAGGGTTAGAGGAAATGGAAATGGGAAGATAATGGTCAAGGGGTACAAACTCACAGTTATTAGATGAATAAGTTCTGGGGATCTAATGTACAGAAAGGGACTATAATTAATAATTCTGTATTTTATACTTGAAATACGCTGAGAGTGAATCTTAAGAGTTCTTACCCAAAAAAAGATTTAAAAAATCTTTCTGAACTGAAATATTATTCAAGCCCATGAATAAAAGGACTAACTTCATGAACCCAAGAAAAGCAAAGAAAAAAATGACCCAAAATGAGGTATTAGCACTCAGGCAGAAACAAAAAGGTTACCTATGAAAGAACAAAAGTTGAGCTGTCCTCAAATTTCTCTTCTGAATAACTGAATGCCAGAGGGCAACACAGAATTTCAACGGAAAAATTTTGTGAACTGAATATTCCACATCAACCAATTTATTGTTCTACTATGAAAGCAACAGAAGACATTCCTATGTTATAAGAACTTGGAAAATATTGCAGCTAAACACTCTTCTTGGAAAAAAAAAGGATCGATGATACAATTCAAGTGATCAAAATATAAAAAAAAATAAAGAACTGGTGTTGAGCATTGAGACTATTAGATTAACATAATTGAATACAAACCCATATAACCTCAACAAAAATTTACTGAGGACCTATTATGTGCAGAAACTCTTCTAAATATAGGGGAAATAAGAGTAGACAAGGCAGACCGTATCCTGCTTTGCTGATGCTATCTAATGGATGAGAGAAATGTTAAATGAGTGTCAGGTAGTGATGAGCACTCGGAGAAAATAGAAGAAGGTCAGGATAGAAGACAGTTGAAATTTTTGATAGGTGGGCTCAAGAAAGTCCTTCTAAAGAGCAGAAACCTGACCGAAATGGGAGAACAAAGCTTTAAAAGTCCTAGAGAAGAGTTTTTGGAAAGTTCCAAATACTGGAGGTAGGAGAGAGTTTGCCATGTTACAACAACAGCAGGGAGGCCACTGAGAGAAGTGCAGTGAGTGAGCGTATTATACAAATCTACAGCAGTGGAATATCCAAGGTTCACATAGCATTGGGCAATGTAGTCATTAAGGACTTTGGATTTTATTCTATGGCAGTTGGAAAACCAATGCAGAAATATAAGCAGGGGAGTGACATGATCTTACTTAGCTTTGAAAAAAGAGAGTGAAACGGTGCTTGCCACAGGGTGGGGGAAATGGGGAGATGTTGGTCAAAGGATACAAACTTCCAGTTATAAGATGAATAAGTTCTAGGCATCTAATTGTACAGTATGTTGACTATAGTTAACAATACTTACTATACTATATACTTGAAAGTGACTAAGAGAGTAGATCTAAAATTTCTCACCACCTAAAAGAAATGATAATTATGTGAGGTGAGGGAAATGTTAACTAACCCTCCTGTGGTTATCATTTTGCAATATATAAGAAAATCAAATCATCATGTGTACACCTTAAAATTACACATTATATGTCAGTTATATCTCAGTAAAGCCGGGGGTGGGGGAAAGATCACTCTGCAGTTATATAGATAAGTGTCAGGGAGGGGTGCCTGGGTGGCTCAGTCAGTTAAGCATCAGACTCTTGATTTCACCTCAGGTCAGGATCCCAGGGTCGTCAGAGGAGCCATGTGACAGGCTCCACGCTGGGCATGGAGCCTGGTTAAGATTCTCTCTCTCTCTCCCTCTCCACCTCCCCATGCACCCCTCCCCGCCCCTGCACACACACTCTCTCTCTCTAAAAAAAATAAAATAAAAATGTCAAGGAGACCCATTAGAAGGCCACTGCAGTAACTGTCTCAATGTTCTCATGTTAATATAGCAAAGATTGATGCATATTGCAGGGAAGGTGGGGCACAGGCATTTAAAATTCCTTATTGCCCTTGAGGAAAGCTAAATGTACTGTATTTTGATAATTAGAGAAATATGTGTCCAGGTAAGCATTTGATAACCTTAAAGATAAATACTAGTTAAATTTAAAGCAGACTGCTTAACTTCCAAATAATTGTTAGTCAAAAGTAAACAAAACATGAGTCCTATCCTCAAGTACCTACAGGGACTGAGTTAACTGCAAAATGGTTTAAATCGAGCCACTATGGGCTAGTTGGGGGAAGAGCACAGCTTATGTTGAACTGGGCAGAAATGGCTCAGCTTCACACAATGTATTGCCAGATCTCACTGTTTATGAAGAGAAGATGGAGGTCTGAATTTTTAATGTAAAATTTCCAAATTGGTAAAGTATAATATAGGCCTGACCCCCATCAACCTTCTCTAAATTATTTTAAAAAGGAGTAGATTTGACTTGTTGACTGTCAGATGGCAAAATCAGTTCTAGATAGTGAAAAAAATAGAAAACACTAAGAACATTAAAGAAACAAAAAAATCAGAATACATCAAATAAAGTTATAGAACTAAGCCTTAATTATTCTACTTAACAATCCCTTCTAATATATACATTAACATATACAAGGAATCAAATTCTCTAACTTTTAAAAAAGAACTCATATATTTTTTTAAAAAATTTGTCTTACACTCCACTTATTTTTTTAAATGAGGTAATTAAATACAATTAATTTACCACGATGATATTCACCAAAAATCAATGCCTAAAAGGTTAAAAATAAAAATACAGATAAAGTTAAATTCAGTGCTGACAGGGCCTTGGAATCCTACTACAAGGTGTACTTTTTTTTGTCAAGGTCTGTGAACATCAGCAGTAATTGTTCACAAATCAACTAGCACCAGCAAAGAATATAACCACATATAATCAGCCAAATAAAAGGCAAATGTCGGGGCGCCTGGGTGGCTCAGTTGGTTAAGCAACTGCCTTCAGCTCAGGTCATGATCTTAGGGTCCTGGGATCGAGCCCCGCATCGGGCTCCCTGCTCGGCGGAAGCCTGCTTCTCGCTTTCCCACTCCCCCTGCTTGTGTTCCCTCTCTGGCTGTCTCTCTCTGTCAAATAAATAAATAAAATCTTAAATAAATAAATAAATAAATAAATAAATAAATAAATAAATAAATAAAAGGCAAATGTCCTGGTGCACTAAAGTGTGCTTTTCTGGTGTCTTGAGAATGTCTTTGTGCACAGAAAGAAAATTTGCAGTTAACTAAATTATTAATATTAATATTATGGGGTGCCTGGATGGCTCAGTTGGTTGAGCATCTGCCTTCGGCTCAGCTCATGATCCCAGGGTCCTGGGATTGAGCCCCACATGGGCTCCCTGCTCAGCGGGGAGCCTGCTTCTCCCTCTCCCCTGCCCCTCCCCCTGCTTGTGATCTCTCTCTCTCTGTCAAATAAATAAATAAAATCTTAAAAATATATATATTAAATTTATTGAGGTTATAAATTCAAAAAGCTTATTTCCTTCATATATTTAAGGTTGTAATAGATTCAGTAACCACCCTTCCCCACCAAAAGATATCCACAGCCTAATCTCCAAAAACTATGACTATTTTATATTACATAGCAAATGGGACTTTGCAGATGTGATTAAATTGAGAATCTGGAGCACTGGGTGTTATACGCAATGAACTATGGAACACTACATCAAAAACTAATGATGTGAAGTATGGTGACTAACATAACATAATAAAAGAAAAAAAAAGAAAACCCTATAGACTCCACAAAAAATACTATGAAAAAAAAAAAGATAATCCTGTATTATCTGGTGGGCCCAATGTAATCATAGGGTCCTCATAAGAGGGAGGCAGGAGTCAGAGAAGGAGATATGAGGACAGAAACAGGGACTGTAGTCAAAGAGGGAGATTTGAAGATGCTATAATGCTGGCTTGAACATAAAACAGGGGCCATAGGCCAAGGAACACAGGTGGCTTCTAGAAGCTGAAAACTCAAGGAAACAGATTCTCCCTAGAACCTCCAGAAAGAACACCACCTTGCTGACACCATTCTTTTAGACTCAAATACACTTTGGACTTCTGACTTTGAGAACAGAAAGATAATTAATTAGTATTCTTTTAAGTCATGAGGTTGCAGTAATTTGTTATATTAGCAACAGAAAACTAATGCAAAGGCTAATTTAAAAATCTTATTAATCTGACAAATTTTAAGTATCATTTTCAAAAAAACATTTGATTAATCCAATGGACACTTCTAAATCATCTATTTACAAAACTAATTAATGAAACTATCATAAACAAGTGCAACCACATTTATAAATCCAAAATATTCTTTTTTTAGCTATTTAAATTATTTAACAAATAAATACAATCTTGCCAGTAAAGATCAAACTATAACAAATTAAATTTAAAAGTATCATTGATATTAAGCTTTCTCAAATATTACAATACTGTTTAAAACTTCTTCAAATTCTTTTATAATGCTAAATCCATAATCACGCATCTGAAGTCAAATACTTAATTGCATATATTTAAAGTAGACCCATTTGGCCAATCAGATTATTCTGCCAAGTTCTCTAAAGTATTCCAAACACATAAAAATAGCAATCCTAAAGATTTTAATGACTTCATCCCTTATATACTTGTTTCTAATTTTCATAGGTTATAGGTATTTATACATCAAAGAGCCAATCATTATTTTCCATGATAACTGGAGTGATAGTCTTAGCTGGGTAAAATGAAATTTTGGCCAGGAAAATTTGGCTAAGAAATAGAATTTAATTCTTATTAGTTTTTTTTCCCCTGGCCCTTTTTATAGCTAGTATTACAAGAACTTCATACTTAAGTGAGAGAAAGACTGATCTCCACGGCTACCATAACCTAGATTTAAGTTATAAATTAATCATTTCTATCTAATTTTAATCTTCAACCCTCAAGTCCCATCTCAGGGTGTTTCATTGCTTGGCTGGATTTGCTACTTATTGCTTGGTTCCTTTCAAATTCCTTCTATCTTTTGGGTCCAAAATTTTAAGATATATTTAAATGACATTCAGTTGGATTCAGTTCCATTTCAGGTCTACTTCTGGCCCTAAGGTCATAGATTTTAAGGTCCTGGTAGTAATGTTAGAAAGGCCTCCTCTGATGCATTTTGGAGATTTTTAGTTTTGTCATCTTTTTTTCAAAGGCATAAACTCAGCACCCACTTATCTGCCATGATGTATCAAAGAGCTCCCTAAGTAGAATACCTGAATGCAGAGTTGAAAAGCATGACAATATAATCATTGAAAAGCAGAACATGGGCATAACCAATGAGAACTATTCAGGGTTGGATATTTGCTTGGCAGAATTTGTCTTGGCAGTAGGTAGGCACACCAAGTTAACTCAAAATTGTTATGAAATCCAAATTCAAGGTTTTACTGCTGACCCAGAAAATTAAGATAAGAATTCTAAAACCACTAAATAAAGGGCAGATTATCTGCCTAAGGAAAGAAAATAGATCATAAAACTAGTGAGAACACAATTCTGCATATAGTGGGCATGATCAACATTGAGACTGAGCCACAGTCAATAAGAAATAATGTGTTTAGCCATCCACCTACTTGAAATCTGAATTATCATTATTAAGGTTGACCTACATAAAGGTATTTGAACTAAAGTTGACTCTTTTCCCTGAAATGCCAAATCTTTTGGACTCTGTATTGTTTTTATTGTATTGTTTTTTTTAGGTTAACATTAAAGCTGTTGCTTTCAATTTAGAGGCACTCACCTGAAAATGTTTTTGGAAATTAAATGTAAATATTCTGAGCACATATTGAAAAATGCAATTAAGATACTGTTAAAAAAACAAATTTATCCTATGTTTCAAAACTTTTCAGACCAGATAGTTTTAATTTCCAGAGAGATTTAATTTATTAGCAGATTTTTGTGAAATAACCCTGTTTATACTATTTAATCCTTTTTATTTGAATTCTGCTAAATGAGATATTAAGGGCACTAGTTAATTTCATTCTTATCATAGACACCTTTGTATTTATCCATATCTAACTATATGATGCCTATTTAAGAAAATTTAAGCAAGAAAATCAGGACTAAAGATACTAACATCCAATTTAATAGAAATCAAACCTAAAGCACTAAATAGAAAAAAGTTTTAATACTAATAAAAGTTAGACACATATCAAAGCTATAAAAATCTTGAATCTTCAGATTGTAAACATTTATAAAATATACAAGGAAATTTACTTTTGCAGTAGACACTTTTCTAATTCCATTATCAGTCTTAGGCCAATAATAATGAAAAAAAACTCATAAAAGAGTTTTATTAATAAGGTTAAAAAACGGATAGTCCTCAAACTTCCTATTCTATTCTTTCCCCAAAAATTAAAAAAAAAATCTAAAAACTTCTTTTCAGTTATTCATAGAACACAAAAAATTTATCATACAACATGCCACCAAAAACACTTCTAAAAATTATAAAGGTGATATTATATAGCTATCTTATACCACATGTAAAAGAAAAAAAAACAACTAAGTAGCTAACAGCAAAATTAAGAAGGCTCTAGGGATTAAGAATCACTCCCAAAAATGAAATGAAAACAATACATAATTGATTATTCCAATATCTATGAAAAGGAAAATACTACCGTATCAGTCTGTGTTGCAAGCAAAGCTATACTCAGATGCAAAGAAACAGAATGAATATAAACTATCTAGATATTCAACTCAGTCAGGAAAATCATTAAAAAATAAACTCCAAGGAAAGCATGAATACGTGAAAATGAGGATGAAAAAAAGATTACATAAATTTGTAAATAAGAAGCAAAGCAGAAATAAGGGCAGTTTTTAAAATGGTATAGACAAATGCTCTAAAAATCCCTTGGTAGTTACTTAAAAGTAACAAGAAAGAGAAAGGAATGATTGTAAATAGGGTCTGTGATGGGTTGGAGATGCATCATCCATATCCCCCTTCGGGACTATGCCCAGCTATTAGAAGTGCTGTCGGGGGATGGCCTTCAGCTGTTGGTTCCTTCAGACTCCTTCCCCATGGTATGCCCTTCCTCCAAATCCAATGACTGATCAAGGCAAAAGTATAAATCCCACTATCCAATCTGAGCTAACCTGAAGGACTATTCACTTCAAGAGCCCCTCAGGTCAGCCGAGGCTCTCAGGCCAGTATCACAGCTTGGCGTCTCCTGCCCAAACCTGCTTTCTCCCCTTCCCTTCCACAGCTATTGATCACAAGGGTTTCCTAATAAACATTCTGAACACTAAACCCTATCTCCCAGAAAATCTAACCTGTTTCAGAATTCACAAAATATTTACATTAACTTTTTAAACAAAAGAGCATAATACCATTTTATGCTAATACATATGAAAATGCTGATTTTCAGGGAATATGTAAATAACCAAATTGACTCACATAGAACAAAGAACTAATAAAGTTTTCAAATCACTACCCATATAACCCCCAAAGCCTCCAGGACCAGTATTTCAGTTTATATTATTAGCATTTGGGGAAATATATAATTTGAAAACTACACAGTTCAATTTAGGAAGCTAGTAAAGTACATGTAAATAACTACAAAAAAATATGATAGAGAAAAAGAGACTGGGGTTTCAAATACAAATGCTTAATCAAGACTAGGAAGAATCAGATCAGTCATATTACAACGGAACTTGTGAACAACTAGAATATGTAAGCCCTACATGATAATAATAATGGAAATGATAGCAATACTAATAATAGGAGGAGCAATAACATTTATTGAGAGCCTACTATATAAAATGTATTGTTTAAACACTTTTAATATATTAAGTAAAAAATATGCTAAAAATAATACTTTGAGGTACTGTTACTTTTATCTTGATTTTACAGATGACAAAGTAGAGAGAGAAAATTTAAATTACTTTTGTAAAATCGAATAAACATTAGTAATGGACACAAACTTTGACCCCAGGCAGTCTGGCTCTAGAGCTTCCTGTTATTATTTCTTAAACATCAGTGAAAACTATTTCAATAATCATATATATATACATACTCATTCATACACTTGCTCCACCCTTAAAGCAGATCTCCCCAATAATGTCCTCATTGAACAATCATACTTATGTTTACAAAAATC
Organism: Halichoerus grypus; assembly: GCF_964656455.1. Classification (NCBI taxonomy): domain Eukaryota; kingdom Metazoa; phylum Chordata; class Mammalia; order Carnivora; family Phocidae; genus Halichoerus; species Halichoerus grypus. The sequence continues at coordinate 102,218,833 of NC_135716.1, read as the reverse complement.
TTAACAATCTAGAAAAAACTTCAACCCAGTAGAGTATTAACATAATTATCCTCCACTGTAAACAAAGATTTTCCCCTGAGAAGAGTTTTCACTTATTTGTGGAACATAAGGAATAGCATGGAGGACATTAGGAGAAGGAAGGGAAAAACGAAGGGGGGGAATCGGAGGGAGAGATGAACCATGAGAGACTATGGACTCTGAGAAACAAGGTTTTAGAGTAGAGGGGGGTGGGGGGATGGGTTAGCCCGGTGATGGGTATGAAGGAGGGCACGTACTGCATGGAGCACTGGGTGTCATACAAAAACAATGGATCGTGGATCACCACATCAAAAACCAATGATGTATTGCATGGTGACTAACATAGCATAATAATATTAAAAAAAAAAGAAGAAAAAATTAAAAGAAAAAGAGTTTTAAATTCATACTAGTGATAATAAATCAGTTGATGTGATCATCAATAAGACAAATGAGAAAAACAGTGACTTAAACTACATTATATGGAAACCAGTAGCCATCAAGTGGGTAGGAGAAAGAACAAGTAAATAGAGTTCTAATCTTCCTCTCCCTCCTTTCCCTCTCCCTAGGATGGAAAAGACTTCTTAAGTAATACAATGTCTCGGAATCTGTTCAAGAAATTTTAGCATAATTCATCTGTATAATAAGTTAAAAAGGTGTATACGGTAAGTGTCACCACAAATAAAGTTAAGAGACAAAAAATGGAAGATAAATATTTGTACCATATACAGCAAAAAAGTGAAAAATGTATTGAAACATGCAAAATATATAATATATATTATAGACTACATGTATTATAATTCATAGACATAAATGCAAAGTGCAAAATATAAATCCGTAATATAACACAAAGCTATAACAAACCATCAAACAACTCACCTTAACTTAGTTTTCCTACAGAGCAAACCTGAAACAAAATTAAAAAAAAAGTTCATGGGCCTCTAGTTTACTGGTAGTACAGGGAATTGGGGGTGAGAACAGTGTGGGGCTAACAAATGTCCAAGCTTCTAGGAAGCATGCCAGTACAGTGTTGTGACTAAGTCCAAGTATTGCCAAAACATTAAAGTCCAAATCACATGAGTATCCCCAAATCAATAAAATCTTCTTTATCCTGCCTAACAATCTACCCCCTTGACCTCAACCTCCTCAGTGTCCTTCACACAAGCTTTCTCCTGGTCCTTGCTGGCATACATTAATCAGGTATTTCAACATGTTTGTGTATAGGCTATTTCTCCTGGAGCAGGGACTACACTTTCCTATTCAGATTTTGCTGAGACCTAATCTTGATTATCAGCCTGAAGGTTTTAAGGGTGGTGAGCTACAAGCATCATCTTACAAGTACTTGCTTTCAGGGAAGGTCATTACCTGACCTCTAGGCTAGAAAAAGGCAGTTTTGTGGCAAGCAGGAACGGGTACCACTGCTGGCTTGTAATTTTCACAGGAATCGTATGCTCAGTATGCTCAGGCTCATTCATTCAAATTTCCCTTCCCCGGCTTAAGGTCTCTTTATCTTAACCAGTGTCTGATTTTTACACAAGAGACTTTTGGAAGCTGCATATTAGATCTGTTTTGTAGCTCTGACACTCTTACAATTAAGAATTAGGCCTTGGGGCGCCTGGGTGGCTCAGTTGGTTAAGCGACTGCCTTCGGCTCAAGTCATGATCCTGGAGTCCCGGGATCGAGTCCCGCATCAGGCTCCCTGCTCAGCGGGGAGTCTGCTTCTCCCTCTGACCCTCCCCCCCTCATGCTCTCTCATTCTCTCTCTCTCTCTCTCAAATAAATAAATAAAATCTTTAAAAAAAAAAAAAAGAATTAGGCCTTATTTTCGGCACAATCTTCCTCTTGCTCTCTCTCATAGTTTTTATAACAGAAGCTGTAATCTTTATAATTTGCACTCTCTACTCTTCTAGTCTACCTAGATATGGCCCATCCCAACATTACCCTTCAGCAATCAACCAGAGTTGAAATCCTTAATGATTGTGAGACCACTGCATCCTGGGGATTATGGCCACTCCCCCTGCCACCTGCAGTGGGGTTCTGATTGCCTTCAGAATGGTGAATTACCCAGCTCCACAATTTCACTGGAAGGCTGCGTTCCAGAGCCGTTCCTGGTATTTATTTTTAGCCAGCTCTGTTTAACATTAGTGAAAGTTTTGCCCTAGGACGCTTTACCTTCCTGACTACTGGGGTGTACAGATACGTGTCAAACAGGTTTTATAAGCGGGAGCTGAGGGTCATGTGGAATAGGCATGAGGTGAGGAACTGTTATGAGCTCACATGAAGCAGTGAGAGCCCATACAGAGTTGGTCACTCAGTATTAGCTAGGACACGACAAATGTCAAGGTATCAGGAGATATTAGATAAAATAGCTCAGAAATGGCACATAAATGGTATCCGCTATACAACCAGGCAATTCACAGAAAATAACTGCAAATGGCCATTATGTATACATTTCACTAGTAATCAGAACAGCATATTATAAAAGAATAATAAGATATCCTTTATTATCCATCAAATTGGCAAACAAGAAATAAAAATACTGATAATTTCTAGTGTTGATATTGGGTATATAAAAATGGTCCTGGGGCACCTGGGTGGCTCAGTTGGTTAAGCGACTGCCTTCGGCTCAGGTCATGATCCTGGAGTCCCAGGATCGAGTCCCGCATCGGGCTCCCTGCTCGGCAGGGAGTCTGCTTCTCCCTCTGACCCTCCTCCCTCTCATGCTCTCTGTCTCTATTCTCTTTCTCTCAAATAAATAAATAAAATCTTTAAAAAAAAAAAAAAAATGGTCCTTCCATGGGGCGCCTGGGTAGCTCAGTTGGTTAAGCGTCTGCCTTCAGCTTGGGTCATGATCTCAGGGTCCTAGGATGGAGCTCTGGGCTCAGCAGGGAGTCTGCTTCTCACTCTCCCTCTGCCCCTCCCCCCACCCCGCTCTCCCTCTCACTCAGATAAATAAATAAAATCTTAAAAAAAAAAAGATCCTTCCTAATGACAACTCTATCCTATGGAAAGAAGAACACAAAAATTTTTTTTCAAGTGTGGGAGTTTATTATTTAATAAAGGAGATTTGTGATTAATAATTAGTGACACTGTATCCAATCAGGAATTAATAACTGGTACCTAATTGTGAATGTTAAGCTTCGCATCGAGTCATGGGATATGCGCTTGACTGGAAGAGCACAAAATTCAGAGAAGTTGGCATACTATGCAACATTATGCCTCTCTGTACCTTTTTTTTTCCACACATAGGACAAACTCATTTCTCCTCAAGGGAGATAACCCAAAGTCCAATTACCTTATCTAGCTCAAACTCTAAGGTCTCAAACATAGTTCTAGTATCCTAGCCAGCTGGTCCAATTGTTATTCCTTATGATCCTCTAAATTATAAATTAAAAAGACAAGGTTATCTGTCTCCTGTTCCCTACCAGAAATACAGTGGTAAAGCAAAGGTAGGATATCTGCATTAAAAGCTGTCTTTTTGAAAGAAAGAGTGGGAAACATTCAGCTTTGAGTAGTTCATAAGAATAAAAAATCTTGCTGGTCAGGCATTGTAAAGATTCCCTTCTTGGGACCTCCCAATGTCCTCACAGATATCCTGATTTCTAGGACAAACTCCCTTACCTCTGTTCTACCTGGACCCTGATCAATGTCTTTTGAGTGATTCTTCCTAATCCATTATTTTCCATGGCAAAATCTCAAAGGGTTTCTCAGGTTGGACATTTGGCTTTAGCAATATGATCACAAAGCTTAGTAGGTTTCTAATCAATTTGCTTACAGTCATTTTCATTTGCCAGTAGCCAATTTATCAGACATAATTCCCAAGTTGACTTTTTTCCTGGCTTCTTCACCTAAACACCTCTTTTCAATTCTATGATAGCTACCAGCCTGAGCCACCTGAAACAACAGGCTTGGACCGGAAGGAAACATCTTACTCTGATCTCTGCCACAGGTTTGTGGAAACTCTGTTTAAGTGAGATATTTTAATACGCTTTGATAGCACAATACTTTCATCAAGCTTATTTTTTGCTGTTTGGGGATCCAGAAGCAGATGATTTTCCAACCCTATAAGATCAAAACACCTGAGTTTCCTTGATTCTCTTTCATCCTCCCTCTTAAACCAGTTAATATGTGCCTGAACTCATCTCTTTTTCTAGTACCTTCCTAGTACCCACAGTAAATAACCAATACATAGTCATTTACTGGCTTTTTCTAAATTCTTTCTTTAGAGTTACAGGTTCTGTGGGTACCTGGTCTGTCTTGGTAGTAAGAAGAGGATATGATTTGCCAAAGATGTTGATCCCATATAATAGGGTCTCCATATTTTTGTTTATCTCTTTATTCCCAAAATATTAAGCCACTACTGCATATTATATGTTTTTGTTGCAAAAGTCCAATGTCAAGGTACCAACTTGCGTTATTATTAGTGTTGGGGCAACATTAATTGCTATAACTAAAAAAATGCTGAAATTTCAATACCTTAATCCAATAGAAGTTTATTTTTCTCATGTAACAGAGAGACAAGTGTTTTAATCTGTGTTAGGTTTCCTTCATATAGTGCTCATGAACCTAGGCTCCTTTAATTTTGTGGTTCCACCATCCAGATTTCAGTAAAAGAAAAAGAGTATGAAAAACACACTAACTTTTAAAAACTATGTCCTAAAAATAAAACACATCAATTCCGTTTGCTTTCCATTCATGAGAACTCAACCATGCCTTGATGCAAAAGGGTCTGGGAAATGTAGTCTTTAGCTAAACACCATTTCCCGGTGACAATTCTGTATAACAGAAAAAGAAAAATTAATTGTGTTGGTCAGGGGGCTATTTCTGCTATGGGTGTCCTTGTACTTTTTAAAAATTAAGTTCTTTATCTGGAAGTTTCATTGAAGGAAGGGGGCATGTCTTATTTGTCTTTTAATTACTCTCTAGTTATCTGCTTTGAATAAAACAGGAGCAAAAGTTTTAAATAAAAAATATAGATTCACTTTTTTATTACCTGATATCACCAGATAGTAGGTCATGAATATCTGTATACATATATAAACCCATGATTTTTATTCTCGACAGCTTTATATTTTAGATTTTATGAAGTGATACATTCCATCAAGGAGACATTCTGTGGTAGTAGATAGGGAAAAGGCTTTGGAGCAAGACAGACCAGTTTGAAGCCCAACTTAAATACTAAGCAAGTTGCCTGGGAAAGACACCTAACATCTCAGAGTCTGTTTCCTCATTTTTTTTTTTTTAAAGTGGGAGAATAATACCTACATTGGGTACTAAATTTTTGGATTAGAAATAATATATAAAGTTTCTAAAAGTGTTTGACACATAATAGATAGTAAATGATCTCAATTATTGCCTTAGTATATGATTTAAACCAGAAACATAAGAAAATTCAACTAGAATGAAGCAGAAACATTTTCTAATTAAAATGTGTGCTTACTTAAGTGAACTGTTTCAATAGCTTACTGTGGCTTTTAAAAATTAAACCCTAAGTGATAAATGGCCTGCTTCTTGAATAACCTAAGAAACCATAAAGTTTCCATCTCCTATTTCTAAGTATATATTTAAGAGAATTCTGCATTTGCCAAGTCTAAATGTTAAAGTTTTAAGATTGCCTTGCATTAGCCAAGTTTGACTAATAAGGTAAGAATAAACTTTCTGCAGTTACCACAGAAAAGGTGATACACAGCCTGGAAACATGTTGATTTGAGCAAGTGAGTATGTGTCCACATTTCTTCCTAAATTAAAAAAAAGAAAGGAAGTAAGACAAAAAGAGAAAAGGCAAAAGGAAGGAAGGAAGGAAGGAAAAAGGAAGGAAGGAAGGAAGGAACGAAGGAAGGAAAGAAGGAAGGAAGGAAGGAAGGAAGGAAGAAGGAAAAAAGAAAAAGAAAATTGTTGAAGAGTCAGACAACTGAGTAGAGGCAAATTTTTACTAATTAAGTAGCTTTTCACACATTCATACTCTCCACCATTATTACATTCAATCATTAATGCAGTCAAAGTAATTGACGAAATCAATTGCACAAATAAATGAAGTTTTAGTTTTTCCCAACTTTTTTTTTTTTTTTGCAAAATTTCAAACCCATATAAGAGTTGAAAAACAGCACAATGAACACATATATACCCTTACCTAGATGTACCTCTTTAAAAAAGTTTTTCCTTGAACCCCAGTTAGTTAACATACAGTGTAATATTAGTTTCAGGTGTACAATATAATGATTCAACACTTCCATACATCACCCAGTGCTCATCATGGCAAGTGCCCTCCTTAATCCCCATCACCTATTTAACCCATCCCCCCACAACCCTCCCTTCTGGTAACCATCAGTTTTTTCTCTATAGTTAAGAGTCTGTTTCTTGGTTTCTTTCTCTCACTTTTTACCCCTTTGCTCTTTTGTTTCTTAAATTCCACATATAAGTGAAATCATATGGTATTTGTCTTTCTCTGACTTATTTCACTTGGCATAATACTCTCTGGCTCCATCCATGTTGTTGCAAATAGCAAGATTTCATTCTTTTTTATGGATAAAGATGTGATTTATATGTATAATGGAATATTACACAGCCATAAAAAATAAATGCACATTTTTTGATCCATTTAAAAGTAAGATGCAGAGGGCACCTGGGTGGCTCAGTTGGTTAAGTGACTGCCTTCGGCTCAGGTCGTGATCCTGGAGTCCCGGGATCGAGTCCCGCATCGGGCTCCCTGCTTGGCAGGGAGTCTGCTTCTCCCTCTGACCCTCCCCCCTCTCATGCTCTCTGTCTCTCATTCTCTCTCTCTCTCAAATAAATAAATAAAACCTTTAAAAAAAATAATAAAAGTAAGATGCAGACATCATTTTTCAACAAATATTTTACCATGTATCTGTTAAGAATAAGAATATTTTTCTATATATTGATAATACCATTATCACATCCAAAATACTAGCATTGATTCAGATATATTACCTAATATATAGTTCACGTCCAAATTTGTCCATTGCCGCAATTTAAGGGGCAATGGACAACTTTTTTTTTTTTAAGATCTTATTTATTTATTTGACACAGGGAGAGAGAGAGAGAGCACAAGCAGGGGGAGCAGGAGAGGGAGAGGGAGAAGCAGATTCCTCACTGAGCAGGGAGTCTGATGTGGGGCTTGATCCCAGGACCCCAGGACCGTGACCTGAGCCGAAGGCAGATGCCAAACTAACTGAGCCACCCAGGCACCCCAGCTATGGACAACTTTAATCTGGGATCCAATCATGACAAGTTATCACATCTCTTTAGTCTCCTAGAACTGTCTATTCTTTTTCTATTCTTTTTTCTTCTTTATCCTCCTCCTCTTCCTTCTCCTACTCTTTTTTTCTTCTTCTTCTTCCTCTTCCTCCTCTTTCTCTTCCTTTTCCCTTCTCCACCTCCTTTTTCCAATTCATGACACTGACTTTTTTTTTAGCCTAGCCAAATTGTTTAGTAGGTCATTCCACAGTCTAGAATTGTTTGTTTTTTTCTTAATTATATACACATTAAAAATTTTTGGCAAAAATATTTCATAATTTATATTGTGTACTTCCCTGTGTCATATCAGGAGGTACAAATTGTTATTTTCTTACTACTGGTGATATTACGTTTGATCACTTGGTCATGTCCATCAGATTTCTCCATTGCAAAAATCATTTTCCTTTATAATTAACAAGTAATCTCCAGGGTAACACTTTGACCTAGTTTAAGTATTCTATACCCAACATCTTTCATCCAATGATTTTATTTTATTTTATTTTTATTTTTTATTTTTTTTAAAGATTTTATTTATTTTTTGACAGAGAGAGAGACAGCGAGAGAGGGAACACAAGCAGGGGGAGTGGGAGAGGGAGAAGCAGACTTCCTGCGGGGCAGGGAGCCCGATGCGGGGCTCGATCCCAGGACCCCGGGATCATGACCTGAGCCGAAGGCAGACGCTTAATGACTGAGCCACCCAGGCGCCCCTCATCCAATGATTTTAGTATTCACCGATAACCCTTACCTGAATTGATTACTACAATGATCCTTACAAACAGTGATTTTCTATTTCTAGCATTCCTTTGACATTTATTAGTTGACATTCTTCTATAAAGAATAGTTTCAAGGGTGCCTGGGTGGCTCAGTTGTTTAAGCTGTTGCCTTTGGCTCAGGTCATGATCACAGGACCCTGGGGTCAAGCCCCTTCATTGGGCTCCCTGCTCAGTGGGGATTCTGCTTCTCCCTCTCCTTCTGCCCCTCCTCCTGCTCATGCTCTCTCTCTCTCTCAAATAAATAAATAAAATCTTAAAAAAAAAAAAGAATAGTGTTAATTCCTTCCCTCCTCACCTTTTTTTAAGCTGAAATGATAGTAATAATTATTGATGCTCAAGTGATCGTACTTTTGATTAGTAGGAGCCACTTAAAGCTGACATGTTTCCATCAGTTTTGGAGAACTTCCTGCTTTCCAGTTTTATTTTTTTAAGCTGGCCCTAATATTTGAATGATAATATTTCATATCACCACTTTTGTTCTTTTCCTAATTTGAATATATTAAATTATTGAGACACAATTTAGAATAATGGTTAAGTTCAAACAAACCTGAGTTAAACACTGAATCTATAATCTGAAAACTGTACATTCATGGGTGAATAAACCATCCTTGCTAAGTCCCAGTATTCTCATTTCTAAAATTGGAATAAATATTATACCTACCTCATTGGATTGTTTGGAAGATTAAGTAAGATAATACATTAGCATAAAGCATTAACAAAATATCTGATATTAAATACTTAATATTAGCTGTCCTAGAATTATATAACATTTCAAGCTATGGCATGGTCAGCACAAAATAACAACTTACATACTTTATCTCCCTTATAAACTGATGTTATCTATCTTTTATACTAGACTTTTCTGAGTCACTCTGTCTCAAAGAATATATATTTTTTAATACACTAAAAATAACAAACAAACCAGTTTGGATTACTAGAGGCTCACAACTGACCTTTTAAATTTTGACTAAATTTTGCAGTTTTTCATTTTATATTCTGTTTTTTCACTAAAGTTTGTATTTAACTGACAAGCAAAATCATCTCTTTTCACCATTTGGTGAATGTCTCCACAGGAAAACTGGGTCAGTTAAAGCAACAATAATAGATGGGCTTATTGACACAGTAGTTTGGTTTCCTAAGAGCTAAATCTTGTGGGAATTTTGGAATATCTTTGGGAAATGCCCAAATATTTTGTTCTAAATCAATATATATTCCATTCCCCTTTGTACAAATAGGACACAATATGTTTTGGAGATCGGCACAGGGTCTGGTGCCTAATATTAAAAGCTATCTCCAATGAATTAAATGAAAAAAGATACACTTAAAAAAAAACTGTCTGGGGCGCCTGGGTGGCTCAGTCGCTTAAGCGTCTGCCTTAAGCATCTGCCTTCTGCTCAGGTCATGATCCCAGGAACCTGGGATCCAGTCCATGTCGGGCTCCCTGCTTGGCAGGAAGCCTGCTTCTCCCTCTGCCTGCTCTGCCTGCCACCTCCCCTGCTTGTGCTCTCTCTCTGATGAATAAATAAATAAAATATTTAAAAAATAATAAATAAATAAATAAATAAATGGGCGCCTGGGTGGCTCAGTTGGTTAAGCGACTGCCTTCGGCTCAGGTCATGATCCTGGAGTCCCGGGATCAAGTCCCGCATTGGGCTCCCTGCTCGGCAGGGAGTTTGCTTCTCCCTCTCCCACTCCCCCCTCTTGTGCTCTCTCTCTCTCTCACTCTCTCTCTCAAATAAAAAAAAAAAAAATCTTTAAAAATAAATAAATAAATAAATAAATAATTTTTAAAAATGTCTACTGACAGATCTATTTCACTTTATTCCTCATCTCCTGGTATCCACTTTAACTAAAGGCTCCAGAAGAAAGATGAGGCAATTAAATAAAACAAAACTATAATGATTAGAATAAGGTAATGTTCAAGAAAAAGGTGTCAATGGATCCCTTCACTTGGAAACTAATTTAGCCCTTAAATTATTCCATACTATCTTTTATATCTTGAGAAATAAGATTACAATCTTTATTTCCATTCCTTTCTATTTATCACTGTTTTGAATTTTAATACTAATGAATGATTCTGGTCAAGATATGAAGTGCATGGTTAGATACATTGCTTCTGCTCAAAACACACTACAATGGCAATAAAACACAAAGTAAAAATCAAATGAAAAAGGGATCTAAAATAGCAATACAAAGTAGTGACCTAGGAGAAAATCATAGTCCCAGTGGATTCAAGACTGGAAATGGACAGTGCAGCTCAATAGTTCGGTAACTATGTGGCAGCAAAGATCAAAATCCCCCATACAAGAGAGAAGACAAGGGCCAAACAACCTGCCTGAGCAGTGAATAGATGAGGCTAGATGGGACTCCTTATTTATACAAGGGAAACTTGAAAAAAAAAACAAACTGCTGATACACTGCCTTGGGTTATATTTTCAAGGGAATCTTTATATCTAGGATTGTGAGAAGAAAAAGACACAGCCTCATGACCCAGGAATTTAACCAACTACCCACTATTTATATTACATATTACAATAAAGCAGAAGACCCAAAATAGTACTATGTAAGATAATACCTCAGTAAGTTCCCAAGGAAGAATTACAAGCAAAAACAAAACACAAAAATCTTATAGATGGAAAGAAAGAGAAAGCAAGTTAGCACTAAATAAACCTCAAACTCAAAAACTTTTACCCTTCATGGATCAATACATCAAAATCTCAAAATTCAATTAGATATAAAAAACTATATGCTAAGAAAGTTGGCCAAGAAAATTAATAGTTGAAATATGAATCCACTTTACATGAAAATAATCATATGGAGCACTCCAAAGAAGAGTTTTCAAAAGAATGCCTTGACTGATCAGAAAAATAAAGAATAACACTTGTTAAAAACAAAATTTAAAAACCCAGAAGATATAAAATAAAATATGAATTTGTAATAAAACCAACCAGAAATATTAGAAATTGAAGACATATTCTCTATAAAAAGATTTAAAAATTATAATAAATTCTATACAATCAAGAGCAAATTTAATTGAAAAATTAGTCTAAAAATATTTCCCCACATTTTTATAGAGAAACAAAGAGCAACTATGAGAACTATGGGATCAATTAAGAGAATTCACATTATCTAATTAGGATTCCATAAAGAACTAATGGAGAAACTATTTTATTTTAAAGAAATAATGGCATAAAATATTCAAAAATACAAAAAGACCTAAATCCTCAGATTGAAGTGAAATTTAATCACTAAGCACATTAAATTAAGCTAAATCTAAACTAATGAATGTTGAGATAAAACTGTAGAAGATCAAGGTGAAAAGGAAAATATAAAGTTATCAAAGAAAATATTTCACACAAAGAACTGGTCATTAAGCTGAATACAAGGGAAGTGCCAAAGAAAAATATCATCCACTAAATATTTTACATTCAGCTAAACTGCCATCAAGTGTGAGGGCAAAAATGAAGATTCTCAATCATTAAAACAACAACCAAAAAAGCCTACAACCCTTAAAAACTCTCAGGTACTTACCAAAAGAAGAAATGCATAAAATACAACAAATGTAATCAATTACTAACAAAATAGTGATTTTTTTCTTTATACCAATTTATTGATTCTTATTTCATATTTTTAATTATAGTAAAATACACATAAAATAAAATTTACAATTTTAAATTTTTTTAAAAGAATTTGTTTATTTACTTGAGATAGAGCGAGAGTGAGAGGGAGAGCACATAGAGGGAGAGGGGGAAGCAGACTCCTGCTGAGCAGAGAGCCCAAAGCAAGGAAGACTCAGGGCTCACTCCCAGGACCCTGAGATCAAGACCTGAGCCAAAGGCAGACCCTTACCCAACTGAGCCACCCAGGTGCCCCTCATTTTAACTATTTGTAAACGTATAGTTCTGTGGCATTAAATACATTCACACTCTTGTGAATCACCATCACCACCTTCCATCTCCAGAACTCTTTTCATCTTGCAAAACTGAAACTGTATTTAGTTAACAATAACAGTTAATAACTCTCTGTTACCCTCTTCTCTCAGTCCCTGCTTTCTGTCTTTTAAATTTGGCTATTCCTGGTATCTCATATAAGTGCAACCCCACAGCATTTGTCTTTTTATGACTGGCTTTAAACCTGATAAATTTGATTGCATATAAATCATCAGTTCAGTGAAATATGCTATAAACAAAGTTTAAAAAGAAGCTACAAATGTCAATGCTTATAACTAGCGTAACCATACAAACCAGTTTGTCCAAGATAATTCAGGTTTTCTTCTGTTATTTCAACATAATTATTAAGAGTACACCTTTCCAGGGGCACCTGAGTGGCTCAGTTGGTTAAGTGGCTGCCTTTGGCTCAGGTCATGATCTCAGGGTCCTGGGATCGAGCCCCACACCCGGCTCCTTGCTCAGCGAAGAGCCTGCTTCTCCCTCTCCCTCTGCTGCTCCCCTTGCTTGTGCTCTCTCTCTCTCTCTCTCTCTCTTTCTGTGTCAAATAAATAAATAAAATCTTTAAAAAAAAAAAAGTACACCTTTCCATTCTTGAAAATGGTTTGGTATAGGTGGTCACACTAAAACTTTCAAAAATTTTATATATATGAAAAACACAAATCTACAATGAAAAAAACTACTCTAGTGGACAATGGCTGAAGGCTACTGAACAAATAATTCATTGAAGAGAAAGCCTATACAGTAAATCAATAATGGAAAGACTCTTAAGCTCATGACTACTCAGTGTACACAAATAAAGCAACTGCTAGACATCAGTTCACATGTCTAATTGAAAAAAACTAAATAAATAAAGTCTGACAACAACAAACCACAGCAAAGATCTGGAGAAAAAAGCTCAACCTTGCTTCTATGTATATACATTGCTATAACCATCTTGGAGGATAATTTAGCAGCATCTAATAAAGCTGAAAATGTGGGTAAGCTTTTATGTAAAAATTCCTTGTTTAGATACATTAGAGAAACTCTCACACCCGTTCACAATGATGAGTGTACAAAAAATTAATTGCAACAGTATATTACAGAAAAATAATTAGAAACAGCCTAAATTTTTATCAATAGGAGAATGAATAAATACATGTTAATATAATATTAAATACTATATAGCAATTAAAATTAATTACATAAAGCTATAAATATTACCAGATGAATATCCCATCAACATAATTATGGCAGAGGGAAAAAGCAAGTTAAGAATATAAATTAAATTATGGCTTCACATATATAAAGTTTGTAGTTATATAAAACAATATTATATAATATGCGTGGAGCCATTTATATGTTCTTATGTATATAGATTCATGGGATTTCCAAAGATCAATTTAGGATAGTAGTCAATTTAGGGATGTGGTAAGAAAGAAATGGGATCAGTGGGTGTTTCAAGAAGTTTAAATTATATCTGTAATATTTTGCTTTTTAACAAGTTATGAGGAACAAATATGGCAAAATTCCCCAAGATCTGAAAGAATTTAATGTTGAATCTACAGGCATTTATTGTGCTTTTTCCCTTTTCTATATAATTGAAGTATCATGCTAGTTTTAAGATTAAAGCATGTATAAAAGCATACCACGCCTAACCTGAATTTCATGACTTTTATTAAATTCATCTTGGTTTTGGGACACCTGGGTGGCTCAGTCAGTTGAGGGTCTGACTCTTGGTTTTGACTTAGGTATGATCTCAGGGTCATGAGATACAGCCCTGCGTGGGGCTCTGTGCTCAGCGGGGAGTCTGCTTGAGATTCTCTCTCTCTCCCCAGCCTTCTCATTCTCTCTCTCTAAAATAAGTAAAATAGGGCGCCTGGGTGGCTCAGTTGGTTAAGCGACTGCCTTCGGCTCAGGTCATGATCCTGGAGTCCCTGGATCAAGTCCCACATCGGGCTCCCTGCTCGGCAGGGAGTCTGCTTCTCCCTCTGACCCTCCCCCTCTCATGTGTTCTCTTTCATTCTCTCTCTCTCAAATAAATAAATAAAATCTTTAAAAAAAATAAAAAATGAAAAAAATAAAATAAGTAAAATAAATCTTTAAAAAATGTTTAAAAAAAAATAACAAATTAATTTTGGTTTTATAAAAAGTATAAAAATGTAAACAAGTAACAATTGCTACCTATATCTACAAATTTTCCTTTTGTATGAGAAATTCCTGTATAACTACAATCCTGAAAACAGGCTTCTGAGTTCCAACAAGTTTTTACAAATATTTATTAGACAGAATCTATGTGCCAGGCACTGTTCCAGGTGTTGAAGATACAGCAGTGAACACATAACAAAGCACCCCTTCTGGTGGAGCTTTCATTAGAGTGGGTAGAAGCAGATAATAAAAATAAATAAACAATTAAACTGGAAATCTGTTAGAAGATGATACTTCCTATGAAGAAAAGTTAAGTAAGATAAGGAATTCCAGAGAATTAGGTTGCAATTTTAAATACAGTTGACTCTTGAGCAACATGGGGTTAGGAGCACTGACCCCCAAGCTGTTGAAAATCTGTGTACAAATTTTGACTCCCCTAAAACTTTACTAATAGCCCACTGTTGACCGGAAGCCTTACCAATAACATAAATAGTTTATTAACATATGTTCTGTATGTTATATGTATCATACACTGTATTCTTACAACAAAATAAGCTAGACAAAAGAAAATGTTATTGTGGCTCAGTTGGTTAAGCGACTACCTTCGGCTCAGGTCATGATCCTGGAGTCCCAGGATCGAGTCCCACATCGGGCTCCCTGCTCGGCGGGGAGTCTGCTTCTCCCTCTGACCCTCCCCCATCTCATGCTCTCTCTATCTCATTCTCTCTCTCAAATAAATAAATAAAATCTTTATAAAAATAAATAAATAAATAAATAAATAAATAAATAAATAAATAAAAAGAAAAATCATAAGAAAGAAAACATACTTACAGCACTGTGTTTATCAAAAAAATCTGTGTATAAGTGGACCCACACAGTTCAAACCCATGTTGTTCAAGAGTCACTGTAATGTGTTCACAGAATCTCTCATTGAAAAGGTGTTATCAGAGTAAACTGAAGAAGAAGGAATGAGCCGTGCCCACATGTGGGGGAAGCATTCTCCTGACAGAAGCAGCCTCTGCAAATATTCCTAGGTGGTTGTGTCTGAAATGTTCAAAAAACATCAAGGATGCTAGTGTGCCTGAAGCAGGTCACATGAAAGGGAAGGGGTAGGAGATAAGCACAGGTCCTCGGCAGAGCCCACAGGCTATTTAAGGATTTGGGCATTTACTGTTAGATGAGAGTTCCTTTAAGAATTTTGAGATACGATCTGACAGATTTTAAAAGCTCACTCTGGTTGCTTCAAACCATAGGAGGGGAAGAATGGGAGCAGGGAGACAAGTTAAAAAGCTAATGTCGTAATCCAGTGAGAGATGATGGTGCCCTATAGTCCTGATTAAATTAGCATTTGAAAATACTTCTGTAAATCTTTTTGAAGTCTGTGGAATCATGGAATCTCTATTATTTTTTGAACGAACATATGGGATATGAAGTTCGAGTGAGCTATAGAAAGATACACGATGGCTGGTACGTGTATGGAGCAGTATGGTATGTAATAGGCATATGAGTGTGTCTATTATGGTTTGATCAGAGAAAGGGGTTAAGGGAAGAACAGGGAACAAACTTCTCTTTCTTTCTTCACCCAAAATATTTTCAGAGAATCTGGAAGGCTGCATAGATGTGCCATGAAATGAAAAAAAAAAAAAAAAAGAATTGCTAAGCTAAATGAGTCTATAATTTCATGGGCTGTGTGTGTGTGTGTGTGTGTGTGTGTGTGTGTGTGTGCGTTTCTTCTATTGGATGTACTCACTTGTTTTTGACAAGATAATCAGCACTATTGTTGATTTTTATGAGACAGTTTATGTTACTGGGAAGAATTCCTAGGGTCTCTATAAAATAGAGAAAACAATCCCTTGTTGGCTAAATGTCATTGTACTGACCTGTCTCACACCTTCTGAACAGGCCTAAGAAAAGTTTTGTTAAGTGTTTGGGAGTTACTGTTTTGGGGCCAAATATCAAGTTGCTGTGCTTGCTTCCAGTTCTCTTTGTTCTCCACTGCGGCAGTAAAGAGCTGTAATGTCTACAAGATGAGTTGGGTTCTGTGAGCCCAGAAAATGCCAATTTATATAAAAACCTAAGCCAGTTGCTGGCTGCCTTAGACCAAAGAGTGGAAAAATCCCTATTTTGAAGGGTGTAAATACTAATTTGTCAAATTTGAGTGTATATATTTCTCAGTAGCATTAAATAATTGTTGCATTTAAAATTTTAGTTAATAAACTAAATACATAATGTATAATTTATTATAAATGACACTCACTATTAATCTGTTTTATTTATGCCGCTAACTACTTGGTTACAAAATAATTTCTAAATGAACAATTTAATCATTACTATGGCTGATTTATATCATTATAGAAGCCTTAAAATTTTATGTTCCAGTTAGCAATGAATATCTTTAAAATGGTGTTTTAAGAAGAATGCAAATGGCTGAGATTTTAATAAGTGACTATCATATCCAGATGATGGTCTATTGTTTCCATTCTGATGCCTGAAGAGCTGCCAGTCATAGACTCCCACACAGCAGGGAGGCAAAGAGCAGGCCTCCAGATGTATTTATGAACCCATGCAGCCTGCTGTCTACATGTTGTTCAAGGCTGATAAAGACAATCTGTCAGCTGTGGGTTACATTTCTATTTAAAGTTTTAAGTGCTATCTAAAAAGTACATATTTCAATGCTTGCATTATTTTCATTCTCTTTCAAATATTGTGCTAGCATTAAAATGCAACTTTCATATGCCCAAGATTTTGAAATGACTAATATTTTTAAAAATGTAAATGAAAGTTTATGAGGAACTTTAGCCAGCCAATTTATTTATTTATTTATTTATTTTTTAAATTTTTTTATTGTTATGTTAATCCCCATACATTACATCATTAGTTTTAGATATAGTGTTCCATGATTCATTGTTTGTGCATAACACCCAGTGCTCCATGCAGAACGTGCCCTCCTCAATACCCATCACCAGGCTAACCGATCCTCCCAACCCCCTCCCCTCTAGAACCCTCAGTTTGTTTTTCAGAGTCCATCGTCTCTCATGGTTCTTCTCCCCCTCCGATTTCCCCCCCTTCATTCTTCCCCTCCTGCTACATTCTTCTTCTTCTTTTTTTCTTTCTTAACATATATTGCATTATTTGTTTCAGAGGTACAGATCTGAGATTCAACATTCTTGCACAGTTCACAGCGCTTACCATAGCACATACCCTCCCCAGTGTCCATCACCCAGTCACCCCATCCCTCCCACCCCACCCCCCACTCCAGCAACCCTCAGTTTGTTTCCTGAGATTAAGAATTCCTCATATCAGTGAGGTCATATGATACATGTCTTTCTGTTTGACTTATTTCGCTCAGCATAATACCCTCCAGTTCCATCCACGTCGTTGCAAATGGCAAGATCTTATTCCTTTTGATGGCTGCATAATATTCCATTGTATATATATACCACTTCTTCTTTATCCATTCATCTGTTGATGGACATCTTGGCTCTTTCCACAGTTTTTTAGCCAGCCAATTTAAATCTCAGGAAAATACTTCATTGCACTTAAATGCACATTTTTACACTATTTTCATTATTTTCTTTTGAGGTCACTGTAATTAAATAAAACTTGGGTTTGAGAAACTCAGATTTACATTTAAAATGTAATTTTAGTTATTTTCATTTAGCCATCCTAGTATTTCTGAAACAATTAAAAGGTATCTGATATATCCTATATCCTCAGTTTCAATCATTACATGTGACTTGATCATGTCTCTAACATCCCCAAGTTTTCATCACCAAGAGAAGAGTCAGCCAGCTCCAACATGTAAATAATTTTATTTTGGTGTTTATGTGGCATCTGGGCATGCTCTCACCTCATGCCTATCACCCTTGCTATCTTGCAGTTGGTAGAGGCCCTCTGATTTTCTCCTTTTCCCATATTTTCATCCTCATATTGCGGTATCTTTCCTGTCTCTTTACTTATCCTCCCACTACTCCCTTAGTCCTTTATATTTTTTCTTCTGGAATTCCATTCTACTCTAAATGTTCTCCACTAGATTTCCACTTCCTTAATAGAAAGCTACTTCATCTTATTCTTTTCCAGGGACAAATGCAGAGACAGGTCAGAATTCTCTTACTACAAATTACTATTTAAGATTTTATTTCTGGGGTGCCTGGGTGGCTCAGCTGGTTAAGCATCTGACTTGATTTTGGCTCAGATCATGATCTCAGGGTCGTGAGATGGAGCCCTGGGCTCTGCACTGGGTGTGGAGCCTGCTTGGGATTCTTTCTCTCCCTCTGCCTCTCTCCTCACTCGTGCTTTTTTTTTCCCCTCTCTCTCTCAATAAATAAATAAATAAATCTTTTAAAAAAGTAAAAATAAAATTTTATTTCTGATTTCCCCAGAGCATAAAAATAAGGCTTTTTTTGTTCCAAGCTATCCAATGACATCATCTCTAACAATCCTCATTACCATTTTCTTTCTTCTTGTTATCAACTCCTTGTATTCACTGACAACTTTCACACTTGACTCCTTTGTACTCAAAATCTGATAACCCCCAAGTCCTTGACCTATTTAACTGTGACAAAAGTAAAAATGATAACAGCAACAAAAAGAATAATGTAAAACAAACAAACAAAAACAACAACTACAACAAAAAAAGAATGATGTTATAACACAATGTTTCCATGCTGGGTTTTTGCTAGGCTCTTTAATACATGCTTTTTCATTAATGTTATAGTAGCACTTTAATTCCACTTATTAGGAAACTGAGGGCCACTCAAGTGAAGTAATTTTCCCAAGGTCACGTAGCTTAAGAGATAGATGTCAGAATCTGTGACCTTTTTCCTCTATACCATGTGGCCTTTATCCTCAGTTTGTTGACCTCACTATTTCAGTGACCTTTACTTGTACTACATTTCAATCACTTCCTGCAAAAATCTTGTTATCTTCTGTAAAACTAAACCTCTGAAATCTTGAGATTAATACACCAATTTCTTACAATACTTCCTTTCTCTGTGTCTCTATTATTTTCTAAGTCTTTTTCTCCAATTTCACTGCTTCAGTTAGTCTTTCTTTTTTTCTTTTTAAGATTTTATTTATTTATTTAAGAGAAAGAGAGAGCACACATGAGCAAGGGGGAGGGGCAGAGGGAGAAGCAGACTCCCTGCTGAGCAGGGAGCCCAATGGGGCTCTGTCCCATGATTCTGGGATCATGACCTGAGCCAAAGGCAGACGCTTAACCCACTGAGCCACCCAGGTGCCCCTCAGTTAGTCTTTCAATATACATCTATATACTCATTTAAAAACTCTAAACCTTCCTTCAGTGTATACCTAACTCAGTGCACAAAAATCACTACAGCAAAACTGTGCATCCCCAAAAAATATGTCTTCAAACTGAGCTAGAACTGACTTCTTCACTCCTATTTTCATTGTAGTCCAGTCCAAACTTCATTATTCTAATATAGCACTACTTTCTCCCCTCCTTCACAAATGTCTCCATTTCCCATTTGTAAAATAAAATTAAGACCACTTAAACAGAATTTCATCAATTTTTCTGATATTCCATTATGAGATTTAACTGCAGCCATCCCTTCTATTTACTCCATTTTCAGAGGAGGTTTCCCTGCTTCTGTCCAAGGTCTATCTCTGCAGTCTTCATCATGACCTACTACTGTCTTCATGTCATGAAATCTCTTCCCTCATCTAAATCCCTCCTTGTAGTCTACAAATGTGCTCTGTTTCTCTCACATTAACAAAAAGCAAAACAAAACCAAATACAAACAGACAAAAACCTGTTTTTTTATTTCTATTCTCCTTTACTCTCTACTTTTCATCTCAGCACATCCACTTTCAACTCACTAAAATCTGGTTGTAATCCATTGAAATGACTGTCTCCATGATCAACAATCCCTAGCTGGGAAATCCAATGGGTGCTTTACAGTCATTTTATGATCTGTTTATGATATTTGACTTTTTAACCATTTCTTCCCTGCTTCCTTCCTTCTTTTTTCCCCTATCTTATGTAATGTCACATATTTATTCATTCAACAAATACTAACAGACTAGTTATTATATCCTACCTGTCTACTGTCACAAAAGGCACATTTATTCTTGTTTTCATACCTAGAGTCTTGTCAATTTTAATCCTACCCTTCATGTAGGATTAACTTCCCTCTTTAAACCTCTGATTACCTCAGCCTTAAGTAATCCCTTCAGTCTCTGAAATGTTATAAAGGTTAAAGTATGAATTAACTCCTTTAGCATTTAGTTATAGTTACCTTGAATAGTTCATTATAGCCTTTGGGGGATTAAATCCTGAAGGCATTTTACAATTGGGCTGCAAGTGCCTTCAGAGTAATCACCATGTTTTATGTCTTCTCTCTTTTCAATTGTCCTTCTTGGTAATAAAGAAGTGTTCAATAAGAATGTATTGATTTCTCTTAATCTCTACAGGCAAGGTCTCAATTAAAAATTCCAAACTTGGTGCGCCTGGGTAGCTCAGTCGGTTAAGTGTCCAATTCTTGGTTTCGGCTCAGGTCCTGATCTCCTGGGTCCTGAGATCGAGCCTCACATGAGATCAAACCCTGGGCTCTGAGGTCAGTGGGAGTCTGCTTGGATATTCTCTCTCTCTACCCCTGCCCCCATTTGCTCTCTCTCTCTCTCTCTCTCAAATAAGTAAATAAAATCTTTAAAAAAAAAAGACCTCCAAACTTTACCAATGTAAACTTCTCTTTCTCTAAACTTCTACCTGTATAAATCAACAGTACTACAGAAAAATCACATATCCATGATATTTGTGCTTCTTCAAAGTTTAAGGTCTTCAATCTGAGCTAGAACTGAGTCAACTTGTTCATGCCAGTATTCTTTTATATTCCTATTATAAATTCGAAAGTATGGATGAAATTTGTAATTTTCTAGAAAAATAAAATAAATCCAAGAGAAAGAAACATAAAACGATTAACATAAATGAAAAGATTTTCATTTCCAAAAAGCAAAAGATCCAATCAGTTTCAAAATGTTAAAGACTAGATACTACAATGTTTTTAATTTCAAAGTATTTCTATAATCCAAAAATACTTATATGAAATAAGCATAAAAACAATCTCAACATTTAAAAGAAATTTCAACAAAAATACCCCAAATATAGTCATGAGCATTGATGCAAAATTCCACACTAAAATACTCACAAAAATAATCTAGCATCACATTAAAATCATGACCCTGTGGATTTAGTCCAGAGATGTACAGATGGATCAATATTAATTACAGTGATAACTCCAAGGAGGAAAGTCATATTACCTCCATAGATGTTAATGAGGCATTTGACAAAATTCAATAATCATTTGTGTTTTTAAAAATAAAATGAACAAAAAGCAAATAAATAAAATAAAATAAAATAAGAAACAATAAATTAGTAAGAGATTAATGACTCCTTAGAATGAAAACAGCATATCTCTCATCCAAATCCACCATCATACTTAATGGGAAAATGCCATGAGCACTGCCACTGAAATAAAAAAATAGGTCAAGATGTCAGTATGAGTACCATTAGTTAACTTTGCTATTGTGCCATTTTAATGCATATACATTCATAAATTTGTATTTTGATTATAGATAGAGACCTTTAGCATAAGAAATTTCCCTTCCTCATGTAGTTTAACACTTTGGGGTCTGAATTCCATTTGTTTGATATTAAGATCACAACTCTTACTTTTTTCCTTTAAATTTATATTTTCCTGGTTTATTCTTACATTCAATAAAATTACCTTGCTTAGCTCAATTTTTGAATCAGTCATAAACCAAACAATTATTAGCATGATGTCAGTAAAAGGTTTAATTTAGGAATTAGAATTTACACCAGTGTGGGAGTAGCTGGGGAAGACAGCATCTGGAAAGAGAATTGGAGAATCAGAAAGAAAGTCTGCCTGAAGTATTGGCATAAATGAAATAGTCTGAACTCGTGATAAGCTACAAGAAGCCATGCTCATCTGTCTACAAACAATGGGGTTTTTTGCAGAGGTCAAAGGACACTGCTTCTTTTGTTGCACTGCTGTCACTGCATGTGTACAGGGATGGCCCTGGTGGTGAGCGTTGGGCCAGCAGTGGTCCGGAAGCCACAGGGTTAGAAAACACCATGACTCAGAGCACAGGAGGAAAATAAGCACAAGCTGAGGACTGCCACATATGGCTGCATTTGACCATTATCATGTCTGACCCCCAGAACCTTCCAAAATAAATGGCTTCTTCCCATCTGCACTCTAGACCTTCCAGGAGTTCCTGGACTTTAACCAGGTACCATAGAATGAAGAGGAATCTTGGGAACAATTTCCAAATATAGACAGTCACAGTAATGGCATTTTGATTCAATATGCTTATTTATCTATTACTTAATTCTGTAAATTTGAAATGATATTCTTTGATTCCCAGATACTTCAGATGTGGTAACAGACTTGCTCTACGTTTTATCTTCTTTCTCTTTAAGTCGTTAACATTTTCTCATTCTTATAGCATAAAACATTTATATTTAGTTTGTGTTGGTTCTAAATAAAATAAATTCAAAGTTCATGACTTTGCCATTCCTTTCCAGGCACCCTCTGATTGATGTTCACCTACAGGGAGTTTCCTTAACAAGGACTTTTGGGAATACCAATCCCCGAGTGCTTGGTGTTCAAAACAATTTGTTGAATTTTCACTTGTAGCACAACTTGGCTGGACATATAATCTTTGGCTTACACTTGCCTTGCCTATCATATAAATATTGCTCCATTGTCTTCTGATGATGAATACTGCTAAGGAAAACATGAAATCTGGTTGATTTGTTTTTTCTCTTCTAAGTGACTTGGCATCTTTGCTTAGCGTTGCAAAGGATTCTTTCTTTAAGGACCAATACTTTATCAAATGTTCATTATTGACCATTCTGGTTCAAATTGTCCTGGCATATGACATGTCCTTTCAAAAATGTAGATCTGGGCCTTCTTTAATTTCAGGAATGTTTTCTTGAATTATATGTTTCTATATTCTGTTCCATTATTTTGGCTTTCTTCTTGGTAAACTCCAATTATGCACATTTGATCTCCTTTGCCTTTCTTGTGTATCTAACTATTCCCTTTAATCCTTTTTAAGTCCTCTGCATTTATCTTTTATTTTGGTCGCTTTTCTCATTCTATACTCCAGATCTCTTCCTGTGTTATTCTCCATATTTATGCTGCCTTGTTCTCCAGTTTTGTCTTATATTTCTGTGATGTTTTTTATTGTTCTTCGTACATTTTCCTGAGTTCTACTAAAGTACATTTCATTTCCTTCTATTTTCTCACCATATTTTCCCAAAAACCTTGTGTTTGTACTTTGAGGTCTTCTTTTGTAAAAGTGATTATTTCATTTTTCTCATTTTATTTTTTAGTTAATGATGAAATATTTGGGCAGAACTTTCATCTGTTCTTTCTCATTTTGTGATGTGCTTTTTGGGTAAGTCTTTCCCTTTTTATCTCTTCTATTAGTTGTGGGTCAATGCTGGGCCAGCTTGAATTTTACTTCTTACTATGGAATAAACTAGATTTTCCTTGTCCAGTAATTGCAGGTGGTTCCTTTAGGGAGTGTAGTTTTATTGGTATTTTCTAAGACACTTCATCACTTATCCGTCATTCTATACATATTCTATACAAAGCTTTCATGCACCTATTTATCTTTTCAGTTTCTACTTTGTCCTTGCCAGATCCCATAGATCTTATTTCATTTAGGCCTTTCCTGAAGTCTTTTGCTTCCGGACTATTGCTATTCCTCTTACCATGTGCCTTGTGGCGCCTTTCAATCCATTCAGTTTTGTGCCAATCTTAGTTGCTTCTAGCAGTTTTTACACTTAAAAAAAATCTATGGGGTATATATGTTTTCTGGTTTCAATGTAAGAAGAAATTGCAGGTTTTGTTTGTTTGTTTGTTTTTGTTTTAATTTGCCTTGCTGCCTTTATAAGATATATTAGAGGAAGATGGGACACAGTTCAAGTCCCCATTTACTGGAAGTAAAGAACTCCAGTTTTACTTCTGAATATAATAGTTTAAAAAGAATATGTCTTTGTATTCAGCATCCTGTGACAAATTTGTCTTGCACGCCATGTGTTATTTTCATCTTCAGAATAATTTTTTCCCTAATTTCTTCTTGATATATATTTTAGAAATCATTCTGTTCCGGGCACCTGGGTGGCTCAGTTGGTTAAGCGACTGCCTTCGGCTCAGGTCATGATGCTGGAGTCCCAGGATCGAGTCCCACATCGGGCTCCCTGCTCAGCGGGGAGTCTGCTTCTCCCTCTGACCCTCCCCCGTCTCATGCTCTCTCTATCTCATTCTCTCTCTCAAATAAATAAATAAAATCTTTAAAAAAAAAAAAAAAGAAATCATTCTGTTCCATTGATTGGGTTCTTCCTTCAGAGACACTAATTATACTTTACTGAAACACCTTTTCTTTAATATCTTTATCTTTTTAATAAAATGTATGCATTATTGTATTTAATAAAATGTACTTAATCAACTCTTGCCTTCATATCAGTATTTTAATTTTCAGTGTTATTGTTGTTTAGAGCCTCAATTTATTTCTTGACATGTGTAATGAATGTTGTGATGCACCACCTTATCCTTTCATGAGAGAGGCACTCAGTTGGCAGGAGTGTTGACTGATAATGTCTTATAACTTAATTTATCTCTGAGAATTGCTTAGACCAAAAGGTAACTCCCTAAACCAGAGTTACATGCCTCCCCACCCCAAAGATAGTCCATATCAAATGATTGACCCAATAGAACCGCACATAAACTTGACCTCCTTGCCACAATTCAGGTCAAATTCAAATGGTCATTCCAGCTCCAGAACCCCTCATGGGATTGGCTGAGGCATCTGTTGTAACTGTATTTCAGTTTCCCCTTTCCCTCCCCAACCCTACTTCTCCTGTTCCCTAATACGGCTTGTTCCTAAGAATATTTGTGACAGATTGAAGATGGCCACAAATTCTTTGACACTCTTCTCCCAAGAGATAAGGTCTAGGTTTTTTCCTCTCGAAACAGTTGTCCTATGACAACTTTGATCAACAGACTACAATGTAAGGGACACTATGACAGTTTATGCCTAGATTCTGGGGGTATATGACTAAAGAGAAGAGCCAGGCTAAATATAGCCTTATAGTAATCTCTTCTAAGGCATCAGGCATGTGAGTGACCTGCAGACCAGTCCAGCTGCCAAGCGAATATAGCCACAACTGACTACTATAAACCCTATATGAAGCAGAAGAATCACTTAGCCAAGCTGTGCCCACATTCCTGACCCACATGATTTTGAAATACAATAAAAATGGTTATTTTAAGCCATTATATTTTTGTTGTTGTTGTCATTATATAGCAATACATAACTCAAATCATACTTCAAAACATCTCACACTCAATATCTAATTCAGAGCCTGTATCCTGAGAAACAAAATGTAAGACAATTGATATAAAGTGATCCTAGGAAGCAGACCCTAAAATGGGTTTGTAGTTGGATCACTACTGGCCAACTGGCAATGAAGACACCATCACTTATAGTAAAAGGACAAGTGACCGCTGCTGTTATGCTATATTGTTTTGCCAGTGAGGAACTGGGATGGGACACCAAAGGAAGGGCCGCATTAGCAGTTTTTAGCAGGTGTTTGAGAGGTTCAGAAGAAGTAAGTATAAGTACTATAGAATCTGATGAATATTGCTGGGTGATATTGATGCACTAGTGAAAGTCTTTTATTGTCTAAGGCTAAGGGTTATTAATCACCAGTTGAAGACAAAGTGTGAAGTGAGAGCCTTCTTTACATCACATAAAAAGTCTCTTATTTTCTGTCATAGGAGTACAGAAAAATGCTGTGGATAAGGCCTAAACCTTAATTATTATAAGGGTAGTAGTGTTCAAGAGAAGTTTGCGTTGTCAAGTCAAGCCAGTCTGTTGTACCGAAGTCAGCTCTGAGATTGGAGAGATGTCTAGGACACTGAGATTTGGATTGTATTAATTGTATTGATGCATCCCATGTTAAAGATGATACAGAAAATTTTGTCTTGAAAAACAAGATGTACCTACAGGAACATCTGTCTCCACCTCTCCTTTTCCCATTAGATCAATAATATTGGACAGGTCACCCAGCTGGGGAAGTGCTGGGCTTGCTAAGGGAGGAAAGGAACAATAAGAAAATGTTTATAATGGATACTGAGGGTGCCGGATCAAAGGCAGAATGTAAAGTTGAATAAAACATAGTTTTTTGAAATGGGAGAAATTTCCAGAGATGCAGGATAAAACACCTGGGCAAGAACCCTGGGAGATTATTCTAACACACTGTTTAGATGGCTCTGGGAAGCTTAGAAAAAGTGATGACTTACACTAAGTGATGTAGAAATGCTGGAACTACAATAGCAGATTGTGGAGGAAGGGACCAAAAGTCTCAAAGAAGTAGGCAGGCTAGAGTGGGTAAAATGCACATGATTAGAAATTCACCAACCAGGGCACCTAGGTGGCTCAGTTGGTTAAGCATCTGCCGTCGGCTCAGGTCATGATCCCAGAGTCCCAGAATCGAGTCCCATATCAGGCTCCCTGCTCAGTGGAGAGTCTGCTTCTTCCTCTGCCCTTCAGCCCACTTGTACTCTCTCTCTCTCAAATAAGTAAATTTAAAAAAATAAAAAAATTTTTAAAAAAAGAAAGATTTGGATTTCCGTGATACCCAGTGATGTTGAACACTTTTTCATGTGTCTGTTGGCCATTTGGATGTCTTCTTTGGAAAAATGTCTGTTCATGTCTTCTGCCCATTTCTTGATTGGATTAGTTGTTCTTTGGGTGTTGAGTTTGATAAGTTCTTTATAGATTTTGGATACTAGCCCTTTATCTGGTATGTCATTTGCAAATATCTTCTCCCATTCTGTCGGTTGTCTTTTGGTTTTGTTGACTGTTTCCTTTGTTGTGCAAAAGCTTTTTATCTTGATGAAGTCCAATAGTTCATTTTTGCCCTTGCTTCCCTTGCCTCTGGCGATGTGTCTAGGAAAAAGTTGCTGTGGCTGAGGTCGAAGAGGTTGCTGCCTGTGTTCTCCTCAAGGATTTTGATGGATTCCTGTCTCACATTTAGGTCTTTCATCCATTTTGAGTCTATTTTTGTATGTGGTGTAAGGAAATGGTCCAGTTTCATTCTTCTGCATGTGGCTGTCCAATTTTCCCAACACCATTTGTTGAAGAGACTTTTTTCCATTGCTTTTGGCGATGTTTCTAGGAAGAAGTTGCTGTGGCTGAGATCGAAGAGATTGCTGCCTGTGTTCTCCTTTAGGATTTTGATGGACTCCTGTCTCACATTTAGGTCTTTCAACTATTTTGAGTCTATTTTTGTGTGTGGTGTAAGGAAATGGTCCAGTTTCATTCTTCTGTATGTGGCTGTTCAATTTTCCCAACACCACTTGTTGAAGAGAGCGTTGCTGGAGTGGTGGGGGGGTGGGAGGGATGGGGTGTCTGGGTGATAGACATTGGGGAGGGTATGTGCTATGGTGAGCACTGTGAATTGTGTAAGACTGTTGAATCACAGACCTGTACCTCTGAAACAAATAATACATTATATGTTAAAAAAAAAAAGAAGAAGAAGATAGCGGGAGGGGAAGAATGAAGGGGGAGAAATTGGAGGGGGAGATGAACCATGAGAGACTATGGACTCTGAAAAACAAACTAAGGGTTCTAGAGGGGAGAGGGGTGGGAGGATGGCTTAGCCTGGTGATGGGTATTAAAGAGGGCACATTCTGCATGGAGCACTGGGTGTTATACGCAAACAATGAATCATGGAACACTACATCAAAAACTAATGATGTAATGTATGGTGATTAACATAACATAATAATAAAAAAAAAAAGAAAGAAACTCACCAACCATATGTTCCATGAGAAAGCTCCATTTATTGACATGGTAAAAGGTAAAAAGGCATCAGCATTGTTGAGAAGCTCAGTAGTAGCTATAATTTATAGCCAGGTTTCTTATAGATCTGAAACACTGAAATAATGATGATAAGATCCTGAATGAATAGAGTCCAGGTGATACTGACTGAAGGGCAGAAGCAAGGTGAGCATATTTATCAAAAATATCATATTTATTATAAATAGCAGAAAGTTCTGAATGGAAATCAAAGGTTCTTAGAGACAAGACAGATAACTAGCCAAAAAGGGTATTGCTCAGTTTTCATAATCAAAAGAAAAATAAGGATAAATGATCATGAGCCTGTGGAAACTTCTCCAGTAGAATGATCATCCCTTGCCCAATTTCTGAATTTGAACCACTTCTCAGACCCAGAATCCTGGAGACACCAGGTACCCATGAGGAAGGACTCTTAAATACCATGCAAATGTATTCTAATGATTCCTCCAGTCCATTCCCAAAGAGATCTTATTACCATTTATTCAAGCAAACAATATGGAAAGAGAGAAATTAATTCAAAATAAGCAAGAAAGGACAGTGAAAGAAAAGAAAGTTGGGGAAAATAAAAAGGATGAAATAAAATGGTAGAAAAAAATTTTAAAATATTATTGATTATAGCAAATGTAAAATGGACAAGATGTTACAACTAAGTCAACATTTATCACAATGGATTAAAAAATTATAAAACTAAATCCAATATAGCCTGCTTGTGAAACCTACAACTAAAACATAGGGTCACAGAATGCTTGAAAGTAAAGAACTGATAAAAAGATATGCTAGGTTCATATTAATAAAAGTGAAGGTGGCACAGCTATAATATCAGACAAATGAACTTCCTGGCAAAAAGCATTGCTATGGATATAATGGAAAACTCCATCACAATAAAAATATCAACTTTCCAGGGTAAAGCAAAAATTACAAACTTGAATATACCAGATAACATATTCACAAAATATATAAGGACAAAACTTGACAGAACTATTAGCAGAAACAGATTAATCCAATGTCACAGTGACAGATTTTAACATATCTCTTCTCATAATTTGTATATTCAACAGGAAAAAAGAAAGAAAAGATCTCAAAATTGCATAAACAAGTTTTAAATAGTGGATAAAAACAGATCCCTGCACCCAACAGTTGGAGAAAACACTATTTTTTTAATATTCAAGGAAAGTTACAAACTTGATGACAATCTGGCAAGGAAGAAAGTTTAGACAAATTTTAAGATCCATAATCTCTTTTCACAAGGTAGTAAAGTTTTAAGCTAATAATCAAAGGGAAAAATTATACTATATTTGGAAACTTATAAGCATATTTCAAAAAACTCATGTGTCAATGGAAAAATTAATAACAAATAGGCTACATATAAAAACTTCATCACGGAAATGAGAGATGGCACAAATTAACACATTAAGAATGAGAGTGGGCACTTAACCACAAATGGTATGAGAATTGAAAAGATTGGGGTGACTTGATGGCTCAGTTGGTTAACCATCTGCCTATGGCTCAGGTCAATGTGGGATTGAGTCTACATCCATCTCTACATTCAGCAGGGATGTCCCTCTCCCTTCCCCACTTTGTGCTTTCTCTCTCTCTCAAATATATAATATCTTTATTTTTTAAGATTTTATTTATTTATTTGACAGAGAGAGAGACAGCGAGAGAGGGAACACAAGCAGGGGGAGTGGGAGAGGAAGAAGCAGGCTTTCCGCCGATCAGGGAGCCTGATGTGTGGCTCCATCCCAGGTCCCTGGGAGCATGACCTGAGCCGAAGGCAGACCCTTAATGACTGAGCCACTCAGGCGCCCCTCAAATATATAAATATCTTTTTAAAAATAAGCAAAAATTAAAAAAAATTGAAACAATTATAAAATTATGTAAATGAAAAACATTTTAAAAATTTGAAACGTTCATTTCTAGAAAATGCCCAAAAGAAAAAGAAACCACTAGCAGTTCTTTGATCAGTGCATACATTGAATCTATAGTGAATAGGCTCACAAAGAAATGAGACCTTAAGAGTTGTACCCTACCAAACATAAAAGGAAGACACAAGTGTAATCTTTCACAAGCAATGCCAGGCAGGCTGTATTGTCTTCTATCCCTGTCTTGGCAAGTTACTTAACTGATTATGGATCACTATTGTCATCTATAAAATGGAAATGATAATGCTACCCACCTCATCAAGTGACCGTAAAGATTGAGTTAGTGCATATAAAGTGCTTTCATAAGAGTCTGGCACATATTAAGCACTTTGTAAGGGTTTATCATCATTATCATCATTATTATTATAGAAAAATCTTAATACCAACAAATGACAAGAACAGTACGGAAAAAGAAAAATCATAAACTAATCTCATCAAAAAAACGTAGACGCAAAACTCTAAAAATATAGTAAAAGCCTGTCATAACACCATTAAAACAGTCTGAAAATTCAGCTTTGTAAAATCAGAGGTTACATTATTACAAGGAAAAAACCAGGGTGCTCCTGCTGGGAGTTCCTGAAATCTGACTATTCAATCTAGGTCTGTCCAGGTCCTGCCTGTAGTTTAATGCCGCCTGGTGAAAGTTGTCCACTCTGGCCTAAATACCAATGGGAATGATTCTGGGTTCTGTGACTATGTGGCAGAGATTTCCAGGACAGCAACAGGCCCAAGTATTGTCTTGGACCAATATACCCAAAGAGCCAATTAGCCCGAAGATTCTTTTTTTTTTTTTTTTAACAGAAGATTCTTGAATGGTGACTTCATACCACATACAAAAATCAATTCCAGGGAAGTTAATGACCTTAAAAAGGCAAAATTATAAAACTTTTCAAAGATAATAAGAGAGACTATCTTCATGATCTCAGGGTAAGGAAGGATTTCTTAAATGAGGTAAAAGCACTAGCCTTAAAGCAAAACGTTGATAAAGTAGATGACAGTAAATTTAAGAACATCTGCTCGACAAAAGAGATTTAGAAAGGAAAGTATGATGAATAGAAAAGATTTACAACATACATAATTAATAAAGAACTAGTCTCCAGAATATATAGGGAATTTTTATGATAAGAAAAAGTCAGTGACCTAAAAATAAAGTAAAGAGATATAAGAAAGTGATAATACTTATTTTCTTTGGAAGGTTTTCTCCTTTCACACGCTGTCTCCTTTTTCTTTTTCTTTCTCTCTCCCTCATGTACACACACACATGCACCGGAATCATTTTTTTCCTTATTATTTCATGAAAATAGAAATCAGAAAGGCATTGTTAAAATACAGATGCTCAGTTGTTGGCTAGTCTTCTCACTCACAAGTAAATGACTTACCCGCACATTAGCATTATAGTTTGCACTAATTAAATCAATTTATAATTCCCTAGCTAGCGGTAAAGGATTTTTAGAACAAATTTGCTTAAAAACCAAATACATAAATGTAAAAATCCATGGATGTCAACCCTGTACCTTCTTTTTTCAACTCATTTCAAAATATGCTCTAAATAAACATCAAGGTTTAGGAAACACAATATAATAGAGAAGCCAATGCATGAAGTACCATGAAATAATATTTTCTCTTTCTTTGTGAACTTATAAAAAGTATCCCTCCACTGCCTCATGACAGATCTATAACCCCCATGCTAAAAAACTGGAATAAATACTATCTTAGCTTAATGGCACCCCTTAAGGGCATTGCTATTGTGTAATTAAATAGTGCACTCCTTTACCCATCACCTCTCAACACCTCAGTATGTACAGACTATCCATTTGGGGTTCAGGATACCCAATATCTACAATAAACTTAACCACAGATATATTGGACTCAAAACTGACTGTTTGTGGAATTGGAATTCATTAGGGTGCTCTAAATCATATCTTACAGGGTCTGGAGAATTCAGGCAGAAATCTTCAAACCTCCAATTAACTGTCTTTTCCTTATAAAATCTACCTGGTCTTCCCAGTCACAAGTAGATGCTCCATGCTCAGTGTTGTTATATGATCTTGTACATCACTGCATTAGCACTCAATTCACAGAACTCTCTTTATTCATTAAAATGTGTCCACGGAAATGAAATCTTTGAAGGCAAGAACCATGGGGTGCCTGTCTGGCTCAGTCATAGAGTATTTGATACTTGATCTCAGGGTCAGGAGTTCAAGCCTCACCTTGGATGAAGAGCCTACTTAAAACAACAACAACAACAACAACAAAACATGGGCCTGAAGGCAAGAACCATATAGTCTTTTTTTTAACATATCTTAGATTTTAACATGTTGCGTGTCATAAATTAGATGAACAATAAATATACATTGAATCAAATCTGAGTTAGTTGTACTCTTTCCTAACCCTTGCCGTGTATACCTTTTTCATGTTTGGATTTTTAGTTAAGAAAAATTAGTTAGCATTAATAAAGTGATTATAATATGTTAGGCTGAGTGTGTTAAACTTTTCAAATACAGTATCTCATTTAATCCTTACAGGAACCTTTCTTGTCAGTAGTAAGTTAAATTAGAAATAGCAATATGGAGGGGCACCTGGGTGGCTCAGTCGTTAAGCATCTGCCTTCGGCTCAGGTCATGATCCCGGGGTCCTGGGATCGAGCCCCGCATCGGGCTCCCCGCTCGGCGGGAAGCCTGCTTCTCCCTCTCCCACTCCCCCTGCTTGTGTTCCCTCTCTCGCTGTGTCTCTCTCTGTCAAATAAAATAAAAAAAAAAGAAATAGCAATATGGGAAAATCTTTTAGCTATACATACTTTAAATTCTAATTAAATTATGCCATACTACATACAATTCACTAATAATAAATACATCATGCTAACCTACAGTTCTATTCAAGTGTTACAATAAATATTTGCAGATAATAGTCAATACTCATGTATGCTTATTTTAAAGATCTAGTTAGGTAGAAATAGTTGTGGACTTCCTAGGAGTAAGTGAAATAAGATCATAGCTTCATTCACTTGCTTCTTTACCATACATAATACTAGTTCTCTCTGTCAATCAATCAATCAATCAATCAATTTATGTATTTAAAACACTGGCTATTATCCAGTGTCTTTTTATTTTAACAACTTGAATTTCTATACATATTCCTGAACATTTAAAAATTTTAATCAGGTATATAATTTTTTATTTTAATATTTAAATAAATTGCTGTTTCAAAGCACTAAATAAAGTAGACATCAAACATTCCACTCTAAAAGTAGACATTTTCTATTAGTTGGCAATAACAAATTCATCCAGCAGGATATCAAATTCTGGGGCGGTTATATTTGGTTTTAAACTTGGCAAAATACGTTTCCCCTCCTAGTTAGTATGTGTGTAGTACTAGTACCTTCATTGCAATGACCAACTTCATTGTAACTTTATCCATAATTTATTACAAAAGACCGCCTATATTTAGAATGTTGTAGGACCATAGGTCCAGTCTGCACCTTTTTAATGATATCAAAAGTAAATGAATGGCCCAATTCATCTATTATGTTGGTCCCCTGACATATAAAATCAAAATTGATTTGTCTTATACCCTTGACACTTTTAAAAAGATGTTACATTAATGAATGCTTCATTTGTCTACTTCTTAGTTTCAGCAAACAGCATTAATAAAATATGGACAAGAAGATTTGGTTTCCTAAATCTATCCTAAACTTAGGAAGTAATCAATTTCTAATAGTTAATATTAATTTTATGCCGGTGATATAGATGCAACTCCATGAAAGCATAAACCTAGACATAGTAATTTCTAAGAAATTAAAATTTTAAATGAACCATATTTTAAATATATAAAACTCATGGAAAATTCAGGATTTACATAGTTATCCTTATAAAGCTGAGATCTAAACGTGTACTGAAAACATTCATTGTTAAGTTGTTTCCAATAAAGAAACCAGGAGAATAAGAATGATCAAGAAATAAAATATATAACAAAAGTATAAAAAGAGAAGATAAGGTTTTCATTTTTGCTATGACAGATTTTAATTGTATGTGTGGTTTTATTGGATGACAATACCTAGCCAACCTTTAAAAATATTCATAATTTAATGTCCCTTTTTCTTGAAGTCTTCATCCTTGTGTTTTAACTCAAATTTAATAATAATTTTAAAGGATTAAGTATAAATTAGTTATTCTTATGCACTGCAATTATATTAATTTACCCAATACATAGCTCACAATATCATGGTGGATAGTAACAAATAGTCAAATATGCAATCTCCATCTAATATCCATTGTTGTTAAACTGCTATTGGTATTAAAAAAATCAACTATCACTCTGTGATAGATGAGTTAATGATGGTTATTTTGTCTTTTGGAAAGATATTCAATGTTGGTAAAACATGGCAATTAAACACACATTCTGACTTTAAAACAAGAGAGGACACAAGAAACAATGTTTTGTACATTGGACAATACAGGAATGAGGAATAACTATTTAAACAGACTCAACAAAGCCAAAAACTAAGTGTCTGCCTATAAGGATGGGGTTGAGGAAAGGGCTGGAGCACAGTCTTGGAAGTAGAATTTCAGGTCTAATTGAATGTAAGGGGATGACAGGCAGAAAATCTGTAAAAAAAAAAAAAAAAAAAAATAGAACTCTCAATCAGCTACCCTACTCAGCATAACTGAGTACCACTCTCCGTACACACACACACACACACACACACACACACACACACAAAATCATGGATAAGCTCCCACCTCCTAAGAAACCTCTCAGAGTAATGAGATTGAACAAGTGATAATTTAAACTTGAGAGAATAGGCACTGATGAGGGCTGGTGGCCTCTACTAAAACCAGGAGGAGTTAGTGAAAATCTACCATTGGACAGTGAGCCCCCAACATCCTTTTTCTATATAGCCCCCACTGCCACACTAGGACATTGAAAATTCCTTTTGGGGAAATTGACCCAAGAGAAATATTTTCAAATACTGACATAAAGTCTTTCTCAATGAAAGATATAGGTCCCTGCTCAATCATTTTACAGCAAAGCTCACCACTCAATAAGCTCTTCTCTGAACACACACACACACACACACACACACACACACCATTTTCAATAAGTTTATTAGTGCCCTACCTATAAATATGGACAGGTAGTGTCTAATATGACAGAGACTAAAACTGTAAGAAAATAAAGGAACTTAGGAAATAACAACAATGAAGGGAAGAATAAAGCTTAAGTACAACTAAAATTAATATCCACAAAAAATAATAGAAGCTGTAGTATCCATGGATTAAGAAAAATGTTTTTTTAGAAAAGGAGAATTTGGAGGAAAAGATACTTTTAGAGACTAAAAATTTCATTATGAATGGGCTCACACAATTTCGGTGACCGGCAAGTCCAAAATCTGTAGGACAAGCTGGCAAGCTGAAAATTCAGTTAGGAGTTGATGTTGCAGTCTTGAATCCTAATTCTATAGGGCAGCAGGTTGGAAACTCAGGGAGGGTTTCTATGTTGCAGTCTTGAGGAGAATTCCTTCCTCATAGGAGAAACTCAGTCTTTGCTCTTAAGGCTTTCAAGTGATTGGATGAGAGTATTAGGGAAGGTAATTTGCTTTACTCAAAGTCTACTGATTTAAATGTTAACCACATCTAAAAAACAATTCACAATAACATCTAGACTTATGTTTGACCAAACAACTGGGTACCACCGCCTACCTGAGTTGGTACATAAAATTAACCATCACACCTATGTAGATTAACCAGTCAAAAATATCAAGACTCGTGAGCTTGTAACAAGAACATGTTCAGACCAGGCAAAATCTCAAAAATTTATCACAAATGTATTCTTTCTTGGAAGAGATACACAACTGACAAAGAAGAAAATAAAGATAAAGCCATGGTACTGTTAAGAGAGAGGGAGAGAGAGAGAGACAGAACAGGCCCCAAATGGAGTCACTTGTGCTAAGCTGCATGTCAGCTAACCAGGACTTAATACCTAACCGAATTGCAATTTCAACCTCTCCTGGGAATGTAATTTTAAATCAGTAAATCTGGAATTTCCTGGTCAGTACTAATGAGTTAATCTGCCTGATAGACTTCTTCCGTTCCCCCAAGAAAAATGAGGTAATCCATTATCTCCTTCTGCACTTCTGCCTATAAAAGCCTCCCATTTTGTTCAGCTCTTTGGAGTTCCTTTCTATTTGCTAAATGGGATGCTGCCCAATTCATGAATCACTGAATAAAGCCAATGTGATCTTTAAATTTACTCAGTTGAATTTTGTTTTTTAACAGTACCAAAACAAAAGAAAACAAATCCCAAACTGTGAAAGAACCAAAAGCTGATGGTGAAGGAAAAATTCCAGGATAATAATAGAAGCCTAGGTATCACCCAATCTAATTGGAACAAGAAGACAGAGAGGTACAAGAAGGATACCTTCACCAGTCCCTCTCCAAAAGTGGATCAAATAGAATACTTGATGTTTCAGTTATGGGGGAGGGGGAAAATTCACACTTAAGTTAGAAAGCTTTTCATGGATTTTTTATGGGTACACAGAAAATCAAGATCTAACACAAAAGCTGCAATTATTAAAACAAAAGTGCTTAAGAAAAGAAATGTGAATGTATTATATGGATTAATTGTAGTAGGTTTAACTCTCCCTCAAAATGTATCCATAATATCGGCATTTCTCAAAATCCCAACCATCCTGGTCCAAGCCATTTTCATCTCTTGCATGGATTCTTACAATGACATCCTAACTAGTCTCCCTGCTTTCAAACAATGCTTCCTACAATCTGTTAACAGAACAGCTAGAACAATCCCAATTAACACATAAATCAGGACATATCAATCCAAGGGCGCCTGGGTGGTTCACATGGTTAAGCATCTGCCTTCGACTCAAGTCATGATCTCCAGGTCCTGGGATCGAGTTCCATGTCGGGCTCCCAGCTCGGCCGGGAGTCGGCTTCTCCCTCTGCCCATGCTGCTCCCCATGCTATGCTCTCTGTCTCTCTCTCTCTGAAGTGAATAAATAAAATCTTAAAAAAAAAAAAAGAATTAAAAAAAAAGAACATATCAATCCATATCTCAAAATCCTCCCAGGCTTTTCACTTCTCTCAAAGTAAATGCCAAAACCCCCATAATGGTCTACAGAGCCCAACACAATGTGGCCCTCTTGCTGAAACTCTAAACTCAACTTCTTGCTACCTCCCCTCACTCTTCTTGTCCCACAACACTGTTTTTATTGAACACCCAGGCACACTTCCACCTCAGAGCCTTTGCCCTGACTATTCCCTTGTTCAGGAATGGCTATCCCTTAGCTGTCTGGATGGCCCACTCCTCACCTCCTGAAAGTATTTGCTACATGTCATCTTCTCAAAGTCTATCTGCCTATCTCCATTTAAAATTGCAAGGCATTCTCAACAACCAATTCTTATTAACTGGCTCTATTTTTTTCCTTTAGTACTTGCCTTCTGCAAATTTACCATATAATTTATTCATTTATTATGTTTATTTTTATTTTCTGTCTTCTCTAAAGCATGGCCTCAATAAAAGCGCAGATTTTTGTCTGTTCTGTTAAAGATGTACCTTTAGTATCTAGAAAATTTTATGGAACATTATAAGCATACAATAACTATTCACTGAGTGAAAGAGTGAATGATATGTACACAGGAATACTCATATCAATCCTGAATACTGGCTTAACTAAAATTTACTTATCTCCAAAATATATCTTTGAGAGAATAGGAGGGAAAATACAAAGTGGAGGTAGGTAATGTAAGAAAGCTAAATCCCTATATTCTTTGTTAGAAAACAGATAACATCGGTAATACTGATTTATAATAAAAATATATACTTGGTCTTCATCCTTGTTCCTGGCACAGAGTTCCTAAAACTCTTGGAATTTCCTAATTGATGAGAGCCATAAAAAGTGTCTTTTCTTACTTAAACAAGCCTCTTTAAACCACAGCTGAGTTTTTACTAAGGAGGTGATTTTTGGAAAGCCTCTAGATAACCCAAAGATAGGGGTTGGTTACCAGGGGAACCAACCAAAATTAGAATGGTGGAACTTTTAGCCCCACTGCCACCATTAGAGATTGGGGATGAGTGAGGGGCTGAAGGTTGAATCAGTCACCAATAGCCAACGATTTAATCAATCGTGCCTATGTAATGAAGCCTCCATAAAAATCCTAAAGGACTGGCTCCAGAGAGCTTCTGGGTTGGTGAACCGGTGGAAGCACACCTAGAGAGGCCATGAAGCTTTGCATCCCTTCCCATATACCTTGTCTTTTACATCCATTCCGTCTGGCTGTTCCTGAGTTCTATCCTTTAATGATAAACATAATCTAAAGTAAAATGTTCTACTGAGGGGTGCCTGGGTGGCTCAGTTGGTTAAGCATCTGCCTTCGGCTCAGGTCATGATCTCAGGGTCCTGGGATCGAGCCCTGTGTGGGGCTCTCTGCTCAGTGGGGAGCCTGCTTCTTCCTCTCCCTCTGCTACTTCCACAGCTTGTGCTTTCCCTCGCTCTCTCCCCCTCTCTGTCAATTAAATAAATAAAATCTTTAAAAAAAAATGTTCTCCTGAGTTCTGTCAGCTGCTCTAGCAAATTAATCGAACCTGAGAAGGGTACATGGGAACCTCTGATCTACAGCTAGTCAGAGGCTCAGGTGAAAACCTGGATTTGTGATTGGCATCTGGAGTGGGGGAGGGGGTGGACAGTCTTGTAGAACTAAACCCTTAGCCTATGGGATCTAATACCATCTCCAGGTAGATGATCTCAGAATTAAGTAAATGAGTAAAATGCAGGACATCCAGCTGGTATCACAGAACTGCTTGATACATGGAAAACCCACACATCTAGTGACAGAAGTGAAGTAGTATTCAGAGAGTATTATATGTCATGTAAATGAAAACAATGGAGTTTTTCTTCACAACATCTAAAACCAATAATTTATTTTTTAAAAGCAAGTTAAGCATCTTATTTTGCCATGGGCAAATAAATATCAAAAGAAATAGCTAAAGGAGTTTAAAATAGTTATCTCAAATAGTAAAGGTGGGGAATATAGAGGGAATGAGAGAACAATTAATTTTCATTAGACACTCTATAAAACAATTGCACCTTTTTCATTGAAATATCTTTACTTCATTATAAATTTTTACAATAAAAAGATACCTCAACAATACAATAAATAAACTTTAAATGTAGTGGATCTAGGAGATTAATTTTCTTACATCACACCATGCAAATCATAAAAGTTCTAACAAGTAAAGGTCTTTCCTCCAATGCATTTCAATATGTGACTTAATATTAAGAGTAATAACCAAAATTGGAAATACTGTTGTAGAATGATAAAAAAAAAAAGTGCAAATTTTAATCAGTTCCCCTTTTTAAGGGTCTTATTGTAGCATGTCATGTTATAAGGAGCCCCCGAGAAAGGAGGTTAAGTTCTAATACTATCTCTAACTGGGTGAACTTTGACAAAATCTTGAGCTTTTTTTTTTCTTTTTAAGTGAGGAATATATTTTTTACTCAATTTATTTAAACTAAAAACAAAATAGTTCACGCATTCCTCCGATTCCCCACCCCTGCCTCTGGCAAGCATCAATCTGTTCTCTGTATCTATAAGCTTGTTTGTGTATGAGTGTGTGGTTTTTTTATTGTTTTGTTTGTTTGTTTGTTTGTTTGTAGATTCCACCTATAAGAGAAATCATATGGTATTTGGCTTTCTCTGTCTGACTTATTTCACTAAGCATACTAATAAACTTGAGTTTTCTTACTCATAAATTGGGGATAACATTTTGTGTTATCTAACTCAGAATGTTATTATGAAAAGCCAAAGGGTAAGATACCTAAAAGCAATTTGATAAATTCAATGTACTACAAATTTATGAATTATTATTTGGCAACGACTTATCTAAAGTTAGTTTACATGGCACATGTGATAGTGGCTTTATTTTCGTTCTACTCCCCCATTAAGGTTTTATTGCCCTACAAATAGTATCATCAAGTCTATCTGGCCTTTCATATATTTTGTTTTCAATCTTACTCAGTTTATTCTTATAGCCAGTGGCTCCCAAACTTGACCACACACCACCATCATCTGGAGAGTTCATTCAAACTCGGATTGCCTAGTAATATTCCATGGTATATAGATACCACAACTTCTTTTTCCATTCATCCATCAATGGACATGGGTTAATGTAACACTGTATGTCAACTATACTTCAATAAAAACAACAACAACAAAACTCAGATTACCCATCCTCAATGTCTCTGAATCAGTACTTCTGGGTAAAGTCTGAGAACAATTGAATATTCCATGCTGTATGCATCAATTTGTTTTAAAAATCTGAAATTTCACATATGATTCTGAGGTAACATGATTATAAAACAATCTCAAATTTTAGACATGAAAGATACCTTGGGAATCATCATAACTAGAATTTCTTAACCTGGGTTTCAAAATGTGGGTCAAATACTTGAACTCACAGAAAGTACATTAAAATTGTGTATGTAACTACATTTGTGCATTTTCTTAGAGAGATAGTGCAAAGCTTCACTGGATTCTTAAAGGGTCTCTCTATGACTCCAGAAGAGTAAGAATCACTGATAGTTCAACCCACTCATATTCTTCCTAGCGTCACTTTGATTCAGAAGAGTAGCTTGAGCACAATTACATAGATATTCTTATAAAACTGGGACTGAAGCTCAGGTCTCTTAACTCTAAAGCCTTTTTGTTTTAAGTATTTTTCAACTTAGGTTTCCTACGTTTTTTGAGTGTTAGGCATAATTTCAGCCAATCATATAACATAACATTGAACATGTGTTAATTTAAAGAATTTGATAAAAATATTAAAATATCATATCTCAATGGCCTTTATCTAACAATCTTTATTTTCCATTAGTTTCCTTTCAGCCTTTTTCTTATTTCCAAGTTGCCTGGAGTCTTTTCTATAGAATGCAGACAATTTTTTTTCCCTAATAAACAGTTATGAACCCACTCTTCAGTGATTTTAACCACTAGAGGAAAAATATAATTGAGAACACCTTCATGCTGTTTAAAATCACCCCAAAAGAGAATGCTAGTGGGGATATGATTAGGCCTAAATAAAAAGAGAAACTTAAAAAAAAAACCCTAAATCCTAGCTGATGCTCTTCTATAAACGCTGTATAAACAGCCAATTCTTCTAATTTCTCTAGGTTTTCTCACATGCGA
This sequence comes from Halichoerus grypus, assembly GCF_964656455.1. NCBI lineage: Eukaryota > Metazoa > Chordata > Mammalia > Carnivora > Phocidae > Halichoerus > Halichoerus grypus. Next base: position 102,177,680 of record NC_135716.1, on the reverse strand, counting down.
ATTAAAAAGTTCATACTATTAGGTGATTACTAATATCCCTTTACTTTCAAATTCTGTAATTCAAGACATCAACATAGCATTCCCTAGCTTCTTGCTCTTTTGCCCTAAGTATTTTCTACTTTTGCCTAGGTATTTTCTAAGTTTGCCCTGCCTCATTCCATACCTTCCAAAATTAAAATAAGACAGTCTAACAGTGTGATTTATGATGGGCACTTTGGACCATGCAGTATAAGTGTCAACCACTGGAGGAACTGGAGACTGAAGATATTAGCCTGACCTCCAAGAGGAGCTAGAAACTAAAAGACAGCCATATAGACAGTATGTGATTGAGCCCCAATAAAAACTATGGATGTCAAAAGACTCAGGTGAACTTCTCTGGTTGATATCACTCTGTATATTTTCACACACTGTGGCCAGGAGGAGTTAAGGTCATTCATGACTCCATAGAGAGAGGGAAGCTCTGCGTTTAGATCCCTTCCAAATTTTGTCCTATGCATCTCTTCCTTTGGCTGATTTTCTATATCTTTTCTTTGCAATAAATGCAACCTTGAATAAGACAGGTTTCGGTGAGTTCTTTGAGTCTTTTCAGCAAATTATCAAAACATTGCATTTGATATCAGAAGTCAAATTTCACTCAGACTCTGCCGTTTGGTTAATTCTGAATACTGTGACAGTATATTGCTCTGCTCTATATTCTTGTTAAATTAATTTATTACTGAATAAAAAGAAATGAGAAAAGATGATATTTTAGTCTTTTTTTCTTTCTTTTTTATTTTTTTTTTACTGTTATGTTAATCACCATACATTACATCATTAGTTTTTGATGTAGTGTTCCATGATTCATTGTTTGTGCACAACACCCAGTGCTCCATGTAGAACATGCCCTCTTTCGGGGCGCCTGGGTGGCTCAGTCGTTAAGCGTCTGCCTTCGGCTCAGGTCATGGTCCCAGGGTCCTGGGATCGAGCCCCGCATCGGGCTCCCTGCTCCGCGGGAAGCCTGCTTCTCCCTCTCCCACTCCCCCTGCTTGTGTTCCCCCTCTCGCTGTGTCTCTCTCTGTCAAATAAATAAAAAAATCTTTAAAAAAAAAAAAAAAAAGAACATGCCCTCTTTAATACCCATCACCAGGCTAACCCATCCTCCCACCCCCCTTCCCTCTAGAACCCTCAGTTTGTTTTTCAGAGTCCATAGTCTCTCATGGTTCATCTCCCCCTTCAATTTCCCCCCTTCATTCTTCCCTTCCTGCTATCTTCTTCTTCTTCTTTTTTTTTTTTTCTTATCATATATTGCATTATTTGTTTCAGAAGTACAGGGTGGCTGGGTGATAGACACTGGGGAGGGTATGTGCTATGGTGAGCGCTGTGATATTTTAGTCTATCAGAATTAAAAAGCAGGTATTACTAAAGTATTGTGTCTTATGTTATTAAAAATTTCCTTCCATATTACTTATTTCTGTAAATCTGGATAAGACATTGTGTGGACTTCATGATTAACAATCAATCAGATGAGGGGGTTTCTTTCTTTTTTGAAATTAGTTAATTGGTTTCAAAGTTGCTTTTAATATGATACAAGTGAAAACAAATGTGGAAAACGAATATTACCACTCACCAACCCATGTATAATTGTGACTTTTTAAGAACACTGGTTTGCCTTTATATACAGAAGTATGAGTAAAAAACTTTGAAAAAGATGTGCTCTAATAGATAAATCATAATGATTCTACATTCCTAATTACTGTATCAATAATACATTCTAATTTATGAATTAAAAACAAGTATCAGTTACTCTACAATGCTAAGTAAATAATCTGTGCCTCCATAAACACTGTGATAAACTTAACAGTTGACCTTTCCAGGTTGGAATTCTTAATAGGACATGGAATATTGTGTGTTTTTAGTTCAGACCAACAGGCTGCAGTATAAACTTTTATGAATAAGAACATTTGAAGTTCTTCTCACAGAATGGAAAGAAAACTGTGAGTGTTGACTCTGGCAGCTAATAGCATACATTTAACCACTGATCTTTCTGTGAAGAGATGGACAAAATCACAACTAAACATACTGTATAATCAAAACCAACCCAAAGTTCTTCATAGCTCCTTTATTTGGAACTCTTCGCCAAGAGGATCATTTTCTACAGACTGTCTAGGTTTCAAGCTGCATAATTGTTCTCTCCACAAATGACACTCTATACTTCTTTAAAATCAGAAACTATAAGAAAAACAACATAAATTTAATGTCTCAGAAGAGATTAAGTGAAAAAAGCAACCATTTAACTATTATCTATTGCTATGCAAAAAGATAATAGCTTTTACTTTACCAAACGACTCAGGCAGGTAAGAGCACATTGTGAGATCTCATCACTGGGTAATTGATGTATACCACAAGAACCAACACATCAATCACAGAACTGCAGAAATCCTTAGAATCATATATTGTCAGAGGCTAAGGTTCAACTAAAAATCAAGTTCATCTTAAGTTTTCAACAAAATATCTCCTATGAAGATCTAATAAACAAACAAAAGATGTCCTCAAATGGCTCTGAATGTTAAAAAATGGAAATGGTTGGAGACATTATCGTCAACTGGCTGAAGCAGGCGCCTGATTTACTCCAAGGCTAGGTCAGATAAGGTGATGCTTCCTTTGAGGAGCGGTGTTACTATGCACCCTACTGCTGTCATTTAAACAATCTTCAGTCAGTGACTTTCCCTGGAGTATGCTACGGAGGGTTCAAAAGGGGATTCAGGCTTCGTGTGGTCCCCTCCCACGGATTCAGTTGTTTGTGTAAAATAATTGCCTTGCCAAAGACCTCCCTCCCAAAGATTCTGATTTCCATTTATAAACCGGTTATTCAATTTTTTTCAAGAATAAAATATTCATAATATTAGGAAAATATTTTTAATCAAAGCAGTATATAGTTCAACTAAAAATAAGCATTTAAAATTATACCTATTACCAGGCAATACAACCATTAATTAGAAATAATGATGTCTTATCTCACTACTATAAAAATATTCTAAAAAGTAGAATATTGAAGAGTTATTAGAAAAATAATTATGGAGGCATAAAAATGTTGAATGAATAAATTAATTCAAAACTTAATCTCCACATGTGTAAGTAATTCATGGTTGTATCATAAATAGGAATCAGACATTATTATTTGAAAATTCATGTACTTCAGGCTAGATGAAAGCTAGAGGAAGCATAGAAATAGGAGCACATGTCTTAGTCTACAGCTCATCATTCTCAAAGAACATAGATGTTGATAAAAAGAGTTTGAACACTTGTATCTTTAAATATCATGCTGTAATCATCTAAATAATTTAATCAAAAATATATCACCTATAAAATAGTTTTAAGTGTATTGTAATTTTGCAGCTGTGTTTAATAATTCACTCTCATACCTCTAGACTTTACAGGAGAAATAACAAGGTAACATTAACAGATAAAATAGAGAGGATAATTTAACTATCAGAACTGAATATATAAATACTACAAAAAGATAGTTTTACCAAGAATGGAGCAGTTCCACCAAATTAGTCTCTTACTAGATTAGTAGACTCATTTTCAGCCCCTTCTTAATGAAACATGATTCAACTAAACAAACATTTACTTGTTCTATTAGGACTCCAAAAAAAGTAAAAATCATCAACTTTGTTCTCAGTAAGTTTTCAGTGCAGTTATGAAAACTAGCATATACTGAAGAACTATGGAATAACTCCAGTTATGATAATTATAAATATACAAAACAGGAGTCATGATATTTAACAATGCGTTAGCATATCATTGACCTCAGAATAAAGTGAACATTGCATCCCTAGAACATAGCAGAATATCTCACAAGGGCAGTGAAATGCGTTAGGGAATATTGTTGTCTATTTGTTCATTTATTTATTCATTTATTCAACAATACATTTATAGAGCATATATTTTGAGCCAGATATTCTTCCAAGAACTGAATATACAGCAGTAAATAAAAAACAAAAAAAAATTACACTCATGGAAATTACATTCCAGAGAAGATATAAGTTTTCTCTCTTTTCTTATATCTAAGTCTTCAACATCTCCCTCTACCACCTCTCCTCTGAATTTGGCAAATAGCCCAGTCAGGACTCATCAGAGTATATTTCTAGCAACAAAAGTTGATTTTGCATTAAGCAGATGACTCAAGTAAAAAATAAGAATTCTTCTCTGGAATTTACATTTCTTCTCAACTTAAGTTTCTGTCAATTCAACTTGAGAAATTCTGACTTATACAAGCATACCATAAATTATCATTAAGTGGATAAATTCATTATTCTAAGAAAATTTAAGGTAAAGATAAATCACTATATTTTGTAGCTTAGAGAAAGTCATAGAAAGAATAAGTCATAAACAAACCTTAAAAAAACGTAAAATTTAATTTGGTAAATGAGTCATTTCCCATGGAAGAAACAACAGAACTCTATTAATCAAAGAGTTGTTACATAGGACTTATTCCTCAAGGTAAGTAGGCAATGAGGGACTAATTACAATTTTTAGGAAACTCAAAGAAAGAGTAAGTTGTGAAGGACTATAGATGAACTTTCATGATCCAAGTTGTTTTCAGTAACTCTTGGGCGAAGCTAAAAAGTACTGTGTCCTGTTTCATACACCACTCTCTTTTTTAATTTGGAAATTAAAATTGTAAACTCCACAAGGATATAAACCTAAGTTACATAAACTGCTCAGAATTATTTCTTTTTCATAGCTGTCATTTAGGAAGTAAATTACTACAAATAAGATGTTCTCAGAGGCTATCAAGTGATTTTTTTTTAAAACATCATATTTACCAACAGTACTGATAAAGATGAAAATTGTAGGCCTTAGTTAACCTACATAGTAGGCTAAATCTTTCACAGTCAAGGTAATTCAAATTCATGCTAAGCTCTTTATATATATATTGTCTTACATAATTTTTAAAAATCATTATTTTTAATGCTATAGATATTATTATCTTCAGTAAAAGTATCATATACCATGTATCTTGTGTCTATTCATCGGGAGTCCAAGTAGACATAAGAAAGGCATATAAGTCACCATGCTCCCTTGCTAGAACCATTATTTATAGATGTTTTATCTATAACAGAGATACACTGGGCATGTTTTTTGGTGAATTATTTAATGCCTGAGGATTAAAATCAACATTCAGCCAGAGTCAATGTTTCAAGTCAAAAATCATCAACATAGAATGAACTTATATAAGAATAAACCTGAAATTAAATCAAGTAATTTATTTTTTATTAGAAATTTACAATAGCCAAATTTTAAAAGTTTGATATCATTGTGCAACAACAGACTGCTCCTGTGGTCATCCTCTTGGACATTTGCCACACTAAATAGAAACTCACTTTAGCTGAGGTCAGTTAGGAGGGAGGCAAGACCTTTTTGGGTTGGCTCCACCAAAAAGTATGTGTTTGAATATTAGCTATAGAAATGATGACAACATTACCAAGCCATTAAGTTTTTCTTCCTCTCTAACTGATTAATGTAAAGAATTATACACTCTTTTAGTCCTAGAAATGAAGATTTTGGTTAATGATGATGAATCAGTTTCAGGATTCAATCACACAAACTAAAGTTTTATATAATAGCTTGAAGAAATAGCTTTTTCAGTATTTTTAGATGCAGACTTAAAACTGATTTTTCAAAACTTGTAGTTACTAACACTAATATTTTTTTCAGGCACTTTCTTGTGAGAAAGTATCTGGGGCCGATTTTATGTTCTTCTAATTCATCTTCAAGATAATAAAGAATTCCCAAGTAGGATATTTGTTTTAAAAGGCCTATGGCCAAGACAGAATTAAATAATTAACAATTAAATATGTCTTAAAAATTATTTTATTAGTGGAAACAGTGGATGTACCAAATAATTCTAGAAAAATTAGAATTTTAAATGATAGTTCTGGAGAACATCAACATGGTAAAAATCCTTTTCACTCTGGGTATTATCATTGAGGCACAGGAATAGGGCCACAGTTCTATCAGATGACCACTCAGAGTGGCCAGCAGATATCAGAGCAAACTGGAGAAAATTAATATTGCTAGTCCAGATTCTCCATCTAGGAATTTAGAATTTTGAATTGAGAGGTGGAAAGAATTTGTTGAGATGGGTCATGTTAAATTCCTGGTTCTAAATGGAAGTTCCAGCATTTCTGCTGCTAAGGTTTTTGGAGCTGTCCTGGTTTGAATCCTTCCCAAGAGCTGAGGGCTCTTGAACCAGGGGTCATTCTTTTGAAATTTAGTCCTAAAACATTTAAGGTTTATTTAATTTTGTTTTGTTTCCAAGTTACACCCCCTACATTTTGTACAACTTTCCTTGGACCACTTCCTATTGCTGGTGCTCCCCTCATAACTCCTGTTCAGGTGACTTTGGCAAGGGATGGCCTTTGGCTCACTCAGGGATCACATCCTGACACCAGCTTGAGTGGCCCAGGATGGAGCACCTGCAAGTTTTAGCTTCACTGTTCTCGAGGTGGATTAATTAGCCCAAGAAATATTATATTCATTTTTCTGGATATGCCACAAAAGGATCCATGACAGAAATAAGCCTGTGAAATATAGAAATATTTACAAGCCAACAACTACATGAAATCTAAGTGTTAGGTTGTCATCCAAGAACTGTGTAAATCTTTGCTCAATATCTCAGGGACATTTCTTTTGTATTATCAAATTCAATGTTGTAAATATTCACTCTTTCAAAATTAACACACAAATTAATATAATCCCAATAAAAAGACCAACATATATTTCACTGTTCTTGTTCTGTTTTATGTTTTTTTAAAAACTTAAAATAAATCTAAATTTAGTTTAGAAAAATCAACATGTAAAATACCCAAAAAACATAATTTGAATGTGTGATGATGGAAAACTCTTCCAGTAACAAGTATATTATAAAACTACAGTAATTAAAACAATGCAGTTTAAGCACTGGCACAGATAGATAAATTAATGGAGTAGAATAGGTGGTAGAGAACAGGACCTTAGTGCATATGGTGATTTAATATATGATGAAGTTGGCCAGTGTAAGTCAATTTAGGATTACAAGTGAAAGAAACACAACTCAAACTGATTTAAGTACAAGGGGAACTTAATTGACTAATAGCAAAATTTATAACTGGGTCAATGGAAATTAGGGATTCTTCTTTCTTTCTGTGAAAGTCCCTAGTGATTGTCACAGTGCCTGGCACGGAGAAGACAAGCAATTAATATTTGTTGACTGAATGCACAAATTAAGAAGCCTGGGATTCAATGTCAAGTATTTGGATGGGTTATGCAGTGGTAGATGAAGTACAAATTTGATTCTCCGTCTCAATTATGAAGCTAGAAGTAAAATTGTGTCCAAAAATTTTGATGCCTCAGAGGAAATACAAAACTGGGACCAGAGAAGAGAAAATACTAGAAAAGCCCTGGGTCAAGAATTTGGGGGTTGGGGATGAGTGGGAGAAACAAATCTAAAGATGCATAGGTTCAAAATTAGCTTATGAAGTGGCAGGATCAATGAACAATTTGGAGAGAAAATCACATCTATAAAAGCAAATAAAAAATACTTACAAAATAACTTTTAAAAAAAAATCAAATTCATGCTACCTAACAAGGAGATAGCTCATGTTCTTAATAGGAGAATTTTTTTTGTCAAGTTCCATATTCCAGAGAACTTGCTAAGAAATCAACAACAACCCACTCAGATGGCAATGTTATAATCCCCATTTTATGTGTGAGAAACTAAAATTCAGAGAGGTAAGCAAGTTGACCAAGATCATAGTTAATGTGGTACAGCTGAGATCCAGGCCCTAGCTCTCTGACACCAGAGCCCACACACAAACTGTACACTGAACCTAACATGTGTGAATATATTTGAAATGAGAACTAAACACACTAGAAAAATAAACTTATTTTAACTTATATGTTACTTGTATATGTATTTGTGTGCATCTCACACCACAGCATAGGGTTTATAAACTTTCATATTCTATTACTGTTTTAAGTCAAATTTAGTCTGCTTTGTGCTTCCACCCACCTGGTTGGTAAAAAATTCAATGTCAGTCCTTCTGGGGTCTCCTCAATAGCTCCACGTGATCACATAAAATTTCTAGATTTCTGTGGTGACAGAAAACCAGGGAAATTACCCAATCCATAATTCCATGAATGTTACCATCTTTACTATTGCTCTTTTGGCTGCATTGTTGCTAGTACAGAATTCTGAAAACTACCATCTATCTGGTGGGCCCTGAGGCTTCAAACTGACAGAGTTGGCTCTTAAACTCCTGTCCATTCGTCTCAGGCTCAGCCTTGACAATTTTTTCTACTCCCTTAAGGTTTTAGCATTCGTACGTGCAAGATCAGTCCTCATGAAATGTCCAACATCCCTACCAACAAAACAAAGCAAAAAAAAAACCCCTTATGGTTCTTTGAAATCTTAGACCACTCTGAAATGTTCTTCATGTCTGTAGTTGAGCAGTAGCTTTTATAGTCTTGACTCAGGTTCAGGGTACTCTTCAGCATCTTTAATTCTGTATGATAGCCCAGGCTACCCAAAAATGGTGGAAAAAGGGGTTGTTCAGATACCGAAGTATTCGGTTTTCAAGGGGCCTGTGGAAGCACACCCACCAGGGCTTAATAGAAGACAAAGCAACATTGAGTCTTTAGTTGCATATTAAGTCCCCATGTGTCCTCGCAGGCAGAGTATGAATTTGGGTTACTAAAATTATCTCTCATATCTGATTCTTTTCTGGAATGAACCACAACTTCCCCTTCTTCCTTCCCTGCTCCAACGAACTTTTATAAAAGTTGAAAACAGTTCTAAGGAGTTCAGTTTCCACCAGGTGGAGCTCACAGTGGACAGTTTACTCAGAGCATCCTCTCCCTGTGCCTGGTCATGCTGGGCCTGAGCCACACTTTCTGGATCTATGCCTCCTCTGGCCAAGGCCAAGTCTCCAAAGTGTCTGGTCTTGGAATCAATGTTGAAACCTTTAACCAGCCCTCTGGTTGGCATTTAAAAAGCTGATCATGTTCTAAACTTGTTCTAAGCTTGTTCTAAACTACTCAGACATTCAGCCACAGAACTGAACACTTGAAATTCAAATGGCCTCCAGCTCCGAGATTCTAATCCCATTTTATCATTGTAGTGTTCTATGACTTCAGATAATTTCCATTCCTCTAGCAGTGAATTATTTTCAAATATCGTCTCAACCAACCCAGAAGTTTTATCCCCTTCAAAAATCAAAAACAAAAAAACAAAAAAAAACTCAGTTTGGGACTAATTTTATAATTTTCTTCATGGGAGAATACTGTTCCCTACTTCCAGTCAAAACATTTCAGCCTATGTATAAATGATAAGTTTAGGAGATATATGGAAATTTCAGCAGAATATGACAGAGGTCTACAATTCATTTCATCTGAGCTTCAGCAGAAATACAGGTTTTGCTGTGATCCATTACACAAATTTACATGTATTTATAGGCATATAAAAATACAGATAATAAAAATAAAATAATACAGACTCTTACTATATGTGATGAAACCAAATATTTCCATTTTATTCTATTGTACTTAATTTAATGTTTTAAAAATGCTTTTTTTGTGATTCTCCGATTTGATTTCATGATTCACCTACGGGTCTCAAAAGGCAATCTGAAAAACACTACTCTAGGACCGTGGGGACATTGGCTGCTGTGTGTTCATCTCTCAGATGGAAATGGTAAGTTATTTTTGAAATTCATAGCCTGAGATAGGGGACTTAAATTTCTTCTTCTATATTCTTTAGTTCTTAGTAGTCTCTTGGGAATCACAAAGAAATTCATTGGAAAAAAACTATTTCTCTCCCTTTATTGAACATTCTGCCAATTACTTTATATCTGTTCACAGTTCTTAAAATTAGCTCCCTTCACACTTAATCTCTTATCAGTTCACTGGTATTCACCAGATCCACAGAGCTCTTTGAGTGCCCACTATGCATTAATTCTCCAACATGGTTATAATCATTATCTCAAAATTAACTACCCCCAATTCTAAGTATTACAATTCAACTTCCTTATAAATATATGTTGCATAAAGCTTTGTGATAATCCCCAATTTATTCCATATATAACTGGCATTAATTTTACTTATTCAAGGCTAAGAAATTTCACAATGACTCATCCTTCTAAATCAAATATCCTCCAAGGCTCTACATAACTCGCTGGCCATAAATTTAATTCAGTCAATATTGGGATTCCTTCCCATGAAACATAAAATAAATTCTTACTTTACATGATATCTGGAAAATAGTCCATCATTATTTCCACCTTACTATTGCTCCTTTAGTTTCACATTGCTGTAATCGAGCAGTGATGCTGACTGCCCCTCAGGCAGTGGTACTCTCGAGTTTAACCAAACTCAGAGGTTCATGTCACCCTAATTCACTCCACTGACCTCCACCCTAATTCACTCCACCGACCTCCATTGATGGCAGCACACATCAATTTTCAGTCTCATCCCCAGTGTGGAATAATATTATGCCATCTGGACAGGGTTTCTGTAACATGCAGAAATGCCAAAGCCCCTTTGATAAATCCCAGGTAACTTCATACTCTTGGACTAGCCATATCTTCTGTTCCCACTGAAAACTCACTTTTATTGCCTACTTCCCTGGAATAATTCAGCCTAAAAAAATATGTTGTGCATTTCCCTCTCAAACATGTTACTGTGGAAACTTGGATTTTTAGAAACAATGAGGATTTCTGACTTTTAGGGAACAGAGTGAATACGGAAAGGAAAGATGCTTTATTCTTTCATTGTAAGTATCCACAACAGCAAAGAAACCTAAGATAGCAAGTGTGAGTGTGTGTGTGTGCACGCACACACGCACATGTGGGCACACATGCACACATATGTGTGACAGGGAGAGAGATAGGGAGATGGTGAGAAAAGAGGTTCTTTTTACAAATTCATTTTATGCACTTAAGTTTATGTTCTTTTAAATTCTAGAGAAAGTCTAATAAGACAGCATAAAAAAAGGTACATAAACTCTTTAAACACTTCCCCTTGATTCACTAGAACAAATATAAGATTAAAGATTATTTATTACCTTAATTGTTAAAATTGAATGTCCCATTGAATAAATACAAGATTGAAAACAATAAAATAGAGCATATAAATTAATACCGGGAGAATTATAAAATTATACTTTTTATTATTCCCAGAAAACAAAGACAGCTTGTATTTTTTGAAGAAGCATAGCATTTGGGATTTAACCAACTCTGCATCTGTGAGACTTCAAAAATGGACCTAGTCTAGATTGATTAGGACAACCTTAACCATAAAAGGCAATCAGTCCTGTGTTCTTAGCATGGCCGGGATAATCACACATATCCTAGGCAATCAAAAGAATTAATAAAAAAATATGGAAACAGATAAAAAGAAGGATTTTCATCCTTTCTTGACTAGAAAGAAATATCACTGATAACATCATATATAATAGAGAAGATACCAGATAATCAATGTCAGGGATGATCATTGATTTCCTTCTCATGCATGGCACAGAAATACAGTTGTTCTAGTTTGATTAACTCCAATACTATTCTTATTACCATGTGTGTAATAGTGATGGGAATAACATATAATGATTATGTAGTTTCTCTCATTTTTTACTGGCCAGAATAGATAAAATTGAACACTCAGCAAACTAAAAAGATTAAGACTTTTGTTTTTTTCATCATAGTAATTCCAATGATAATTGACTCCATCGACATTTTTTCAGTTGGTTTCTTTCATTTTTTGATGTTAACCTTGCAGTTTTCAAGTCTCTGTTTCTACTTAAGATTGCTTAGTGCTTTCAAATTGTCAGTTCTAAAATTCTTAAAAACATATTTGATTTACTATAGATGTCCAAATTTTCATATATGTGAGTGTGTACAAACACACATACACACACAGCATGAACAAGGAAAGAAGAAAAAGAAAGAAGAAAAGAAGGAAAGATAAAACTTATCTTAGAGTTAGAATGCAAGTTAGGATGTCCAATTGTTCACATTAGTGCTTTAGTTCACTTCAAGTGTATATTAGTTTTGCTAATAACTTTGCCAAGTTATTTTGCAGTAATAACTTAGCCTAAAATCTTAGTGGCCTACAAAAACAAAGGTTTATTTCTCACTCTTATTACTTGTCCTTCACAATTCACCGTGCTTTGCTTCTTATTGTCTTCACTGTAGAACCGAAACTGAAAGAATAGCCCTATCTTGTTTTCGTGGCAAAGGAGGAAGAATAATATTGGAACCAATGGTGTTACACGTCTCTTTTACTCACCAATGGAACACCAATGGAACTCCAAAGGAACAATGGTGTTACATGTCTCTTTTACTCATATTCCACTGGTCAGAGCACTCACATAATCAATGGGGCGTGAAACAGCAGTACAATCCTCTCTCAGGGAGGGATGTTGCAGGTCACATGGCAGTGGGCGATAATGTATTCACACACTCTCTCTGTGTACATGTGGGGTACACAATTAGAAATAACGAAATCTCTACTATAGAGTCCATGTCAATATTTTCTTCCTTGTAAATTCTACTAAAATGGTATTCTAGAGTAACTTAGAATAGGCCTACCTGGAATTGGTTTTACTTCATTATAAGCATATTGTTGGGGCCTTCTTGTTCTCTGTTTACTTCTAATGCAATAAAATAACATTAGAAAATGAGAGGAAGATGAGACCAATATCCAAAGTTTTAGTTAGAGAACTTATATTTAAAAACCAAACTGCTCAGGGCACCTGGGTGGCTCAGCTGGTTAAACACCTGATTCTTGATCTCAGGATTGTGAGTTCAAGCCCTGTGCTGAGCTTGGGGAAAAAAGCAATTCTACTAGCATTGGACTTCATTCCAGTCAAACAGCTAACTGGAAAGGAAAAGAAAGTATCTACCAATCTACACTTGAGGAGTGTGGACAGTTCTTAGCTTTTAGGGAACAATCAGGATCAGTGCTTCCTTTTGCTTCTGGAAGGGTAAGACCTAAATAGAAGATAGGAAGAGAGAGGAACATCATCTGCCCTTACATATAAAGAGAAGCAGTGAGTGTAGGAGGATCAGAGCTGCTGAGGCAGGCTACGGACTTGAATGTGCTCCCTCGGTTTTTTCCGTTTCCTAAACTTGTACTTCTTTGAATCATGCCTTCTCAGGTTTTGTACTTCTTTTTCCCATGGGCTTACAAGGATCATGGTTGTGGTGGATAAAACTAATTTTATTTTTTCCCTATTCTTTCAACATAAAAGCACAAAGAGAATAATATGTTTAATTACTTTATAGTATTTAGGCTAGAAGTTTGTCAGAAAAAAAGATTAAATTAATGGAAGTAATAAAGGTACTCATTTATACGTACCATCTGCTTCTTCAAATTAATATGGACATTTCAGAAACAGCTTTAAGCATATTTTATAAATAACATATATAGCGATTCTGAAAAATATATAGTGTTAAATATAGACTTTCTATAAAGACAAGACATAAGCTATTATGAAAATTTAGGGGCCTTTCTAAATATTGACTTATTTTAAAATTAAGAATAAACTTCAATTTAGTAATTTTAGACACTATGCTGCTCATAGGGAATCCAGGAAATTATTTATTCATAACAAGTAAGTACTGCTCGATATAGTCAAACACATTATCTGAAACAAAACTCAAAAACTATTATTTTCTTGCATCTGTAACATTTGCTAACATGATAGGTTTAAATTCTAACTTAATTAAGATATGCTCCCTTTCAACACCATACATTTTAGAGATCTAGTTATATGGCATATCTTTAATGTAGTCCAATTTTTAGATAAGTCTTACTTAAAATCAAATATAACATAAAAATAAATAGCCATCAATTTTCTTCTGCTTTATATACATAATATTTCAGTATCTTTAACTTTGTAAACTTATTTTAAACTGTAAAATTGGCACTTTTGATTAAATACTGTATCATATCTTTGGATGAAAAATATAAAACAAGACTTGCTGGAAGGCTCTACATTATTTAATTTAATATTCATTCATCAACACTGGATTAAATCTAAATTCTCTAGGTTTAATTTTACTACAAAATAACCTAAAATTTCTTGCAGTGATTTAAAGATTTTATAGCTCCCTAATGGTGAGAAAGTTTACCTTGATATCTCTGGGTAATATCAAAGATGTTAATGCCAAAGGAGTATAAGAAGCATTGCCTAGCCAGTTGAGATTTAGATACTGCTTCTTGCAAAACAAATATGGAAGAGTAGAAGAGAAATGCAGCCATCTCTTTTTAGTAGCATTGTTTAAGAGCATGTTTACATAAAATATAGAATATATGATGTGCTATAAAGAAAAGTATTTTTCTGAATCAAATGTTAATGATCCTTAAAATTGTGTAATTGATTTGCTTCGTTTAGTTTACATTCTACTTTTCTTCTAAACCACTATTTTTCAATGTTTCCTCAAGAAAGTAAGCTTTGTCCTCATAACAGTACTATAGTGGATACCAACAAATAAATGGCACTAGATTCTTAACTACCCAACAGGCTTTTATATACAGTAACGGAATAGTTATCAGGACTTCCAGTTTCCAGTCCAGTATACAAGAAACTTAGAAATCACCACCCTGTCCTAACAAGTAAAAAGCTAAACAAATTGAAAAATCAACAACTATTTTTAGATTCATAAAAGAAGTGAGATCACAGGGCAAACTGCTGCCCTCCAAATCACAGAGAACTAGAGGTGAATACAGAAAATCACAATTTACTGAAGCAGGTACCTCCCCAGGAGCCAGTTTTAAAAACCTGCTGTATAATTGAGAAATTGCTAGAGGTTCAGTCTGGACAAGTCTGAGACTTAAAAGCTCCAAGAAGTTCCAGTCATTGGGAGTCCCCCATACTTTTGTGAGTTTTATCTCCTGGATCTCTAGTAGGTTCTCACTGTGTATATATTAGAGAACAATCTCATTGTTCTGGCAGGGGAAGGGGAAAAGAAACTTGTTTTGAAATATGCCAGAGCATTCTATGCTTAACAAATTCTGCCCTTAGGAGAAACTAACAAGAGCCTAACCTACTGAGCCTAACTGACCTAGGGGAAGAAAAATACCCAACTCTAGCTCCCTCCAGCCATCCTGCACCACCTAAATTTGGTGCAGAGGGGATGATAACTGAGAAGCACATGTAAGGTTCACATTCCAGAAACAAAGACTTACCAAAAAAATGAGACCTAATCACAGGACTATAAAATGCTTCCCCTCCCCCCATACCTTACCACCAAATTACTAAAAGGCTATTTACAGCAGTTCCTTTTACCCAGTACATCATGCCCAGCTATCAAGAAAAAAAAATTACCACACATATTAAAAGGCAAAATACAGGTGGAAGAAACAGAGCAAGCATCAAAACCAGATGCAAATATGGCAGGGATATTGGAATTATCAGACCAGGAATTTAATACAACTGTGATTACACAAAGGCCTCCAATAAACAAAATAGACAATAGATGGACAATGTAAACAAAAAGATGGAAATTCTAAGAAAGAACCAACATGAAATGCTAGATCAAAAACACTCTAACAGAAATGAAAAATGCCTTTGAAGGTCGTATTAGTACAATGGACACAGTTGAGGAAAGACTCCTTAAGCTTGAGAATATCTCAATAGAACTTTCCCAAACTGATAAGCAAAGAGAAAAAGACTGGGGGAGAAAAAGAATACTGATGAACAATGGTACAACTCACAAGATGTAACACATATGTACTGGTAATAACAGAAAGAGAAGAGAAAAAGGAAAAAAAAATTGAAACAATAATAATTGAGCATTTCTCCAAATTATTGTCAGACACCAACTAAAGATCCAGGAAGCTCAGAAAATACCAAGGATAAATGCCAAAAAAAAAAAAAAAACCTACACCTAGGCATATATTTTTCAAACTACAGAAAATTAAAGATTAAAAAAAATTCTTTTTTTTTTTAGATTTTATTTATTTATTTATTTATTTGGGCGGGTAGAGAAAGAGAGACAATGAGCAAGAGGAGGGGCACAGAGGGAGAGGGAAAAGCAGACTCCCTGTTGAGCAGGGAGCCTGCCCTGGGACTCCATCCCTGGACTCTGGGATCATGACCTGAGCCGAAGGCAGGCACTTAACCAACTGAGCCACCCAGGCGCCCCATTAAAAAAAAAAAAATCCTGAAAGAAACCAGAAGAAAAAAATGCCTTACTTATAGAGGAGTAAAGAAAAGAATTACAGAATTACATCCAACTTCTCCTGAGAAACCATGTGCCACAGACTTAATGCCCCCCCACCCCGAAATTAGTATGTTGAAATCCTAATCCCCAGTGTGATAGTATTTGGAGGTGGGGTCTTTGAGAGGTGATTCGATCATGAGGGTGGAGCACTAATAAATGGGATTAGTGTCCTTATAAAAGAGACCCCATAGAATTCCCTCACGCTTTCCACCATGTTAGGATACAGCAAAAAGGTGGCTATGAATCAGGAGGTGGACCATCACCGGACACCAAATCTGCTGGCACCCTCATCTTGGATTTCCCAACCTCCAGAACTATGAGAAAAAAATAGCTATCGTTTATAAGCCACCCAGTTTGTGATATTTTGTTATAGCAGTCTGAATGGACCTAAACACCATGCAAGCAAGAGAATGGAGAAAAATATTCAAAGTATTGACAGACAGAAAACAAACAAAGTGAAATTATCCTTCAAAAGTGAAAGAAAAATAAAGGTTCTTTCAGACAAACAAAAATTGAAAGAATTTGTTGCCAGGAGATCTGCCTTGCAAGAAATATTAGAACATGTTCTTTAAAGAGAAGGAAAATAATATAGGTCAGAAACTAAGATCTACACAAAGAAAGCAAGGACATTAAAGAATGTGTAAGTAAGGGAAGAAAATGATATCTTACTATAGTTTTAATTTGCATTCCTTTGAATACTATTAAAAGTAAACATTTTTTCCAAATTAATATATATAGATATAGTCACTAGTAACTTTTTTATCTTTTTGAATTAATATTCCTATAGCTAAAATCAATACATTTTAGCAAATGATGCTGCAGCAGTTAAACAACCATGACCAAAATAAATACACAAGCCTTGATATAAAACCTTATGCTTATAGAAAAATTAACTCAAAATGGATCATAAATTTCACTGAAAGTTAAAAAATTATAAAATTTTTAGAAGAAAATAGAGGAAGAAAAGACTAGGCAAAGGGTTCCTGGACCTGACAACAAAAAGCACAATCACTAAAAGAATATAATAAATTCAACTTCATTAAAATTATTTTTTTTCTGCAAAAGATTCTGTCAACTGTGTGAAAAACAATTTCCAAACTGGGTGAAAATATTTACAAACTGCATGTCTAGAAAGAGTAACAAAGTCCAAAGGATTCAATTGGTAAAGAAGCAAAAGATATAAACAGGCCAAAGAAAATATACAGATGGTAAAAAGCACAAAAAGGTGTCCAAAATCATTGGTTATTAAGGAAATACATATTAAACCACAATGGAATAGCACCATATACCTTTTAAAATGGTTACAGTTACAAAATATGATAATATCAAATGCTGATAAGGATGCAAAGAAACTAGATCCCCCATACATTGCTGGTGGGAACATAAAACGGTACAGCCCCTCTGAAAAATCATTTGGTAGTTTCTGATAAAACTGTATACACTTAGCATATGATCCAACAATTGCACTTCTGCACATTTATATCAATGGAATGAAAACTTAATTTCACATAAAAGCTTGTATATAAGGGGCACCTGGGTAGCTCAGTCGGTTGAGCATCAGACTCTTGATATGGGCTCAGATCACGATCTCAGGGTCCTGGGATTGAGCCCAGCATCAGCCTCTGTGCTCAGCGTGGAGTCCACTTGAGGTTTTCTCTCTCTCTCTCCCTCTGCCCCTCTACCTGCTCACATGCTCCCTCTCTCTCTTACTCTCTCTCTCAAGTAAATAAGTAAAAATCCTTTAAAATTTATTAAAAAACTTGTACATAAATCTTCATAGCAATTTTATTGTTAATAATCAAAAACTAAAAAAAAGTCCTAAATGGGTAGATAGTTAAACTGTACTACATTCATATAATGGGATACTACTCAGAAATACAAAGAAACAAACTAGTTATACATGCGACAACTTGAATGAATCTCAAGGACACTAAAAAAATGTCCAATATCAAAAGGTTATATATTATATTATTCCATTTGTATAACATTCTTGAAATGGCAAAATAGAATATCTTGAAAATGATGAACTTTTAGAGAAGGCAACAGATTGGTGATTGACAGAAGGTAGTGATGGTGGAGGTCGGTGAAGGGAGTTTAAGGGAGGTAAAAGGGAGTTCCTTTGAGGCAACTGGAACATTTCTTTATTGTTGTACTTACATGAATCTCTGAGATAAAATTGCATAGAACTACACACACATACATGAGTATATGTAAAAACTGGTAAATTCTGAATCAGGTCTGTAGTTCAGTTAAGAGTATTGTACCAAAGCCAATTCACTGGTTTTGAGATTATACTACAGTTAGGTAAAAGGTAAGCATTGGAAAAACTGGGTAAAAGGTCACGGGATTCTCTTTACTATTTTTGCAACTTCCTATGACTCTGTAATTATTTCAAATTAAAAGTTTTAAAAATATAAAATTTAACAAATTAAATTTTCCCAAACATTTATACACTGATGTAAATGTGTTTAATCAAATTCTTACATTCATTAATTTCTCAAGTTTAATATATCAGATTATTTAAAATGTTTAAGCCCTATAGGAATTGGAACTTTCAGTGTCTGCTTAGTATTAAGGGGAAAAGAGTGTTGTGCCCACCTACTAACATCTAGGAAAAGCTAGATAATTTATTTAACCATGACTTTTTTTGAACTATCAGAGAATTGATATTTCAGGGCAATCAAATAGCCTGAAATTCAATTAAATAGAGGCAAGCCCAAAGACAGGATTCAAGCATTGCTTACCTAGGACATAGCACAGAAAAGAGATGAAGTTGGCATTCAAAAATGGGTAAAAAGAATTTGGCCAAATTTGTAACAATTTCCTGAAATATGAGTGTAGGATAGCATAAGAGCATAAAGCCTCCTGGAGCCAGAAATGCAAAGGGAGTGTACATCCATTCACATGCTCTTCACACACTTCACCATATCATATGGGCAGGGAAGGAACCAAGAAAAGTCTACTTGGAGGTACAAATCTGGGGGAAGAGAACATCTACGTTGTGAATAATAGAAAGTCCTGCCTGGATCCTTCTCTACAGAATAAAAGCCTAAGCCTAGGATGAGCAGCAAACTCTAATAGGTGAATAATCATTTTGATTGGAAGGTGAAGGGGAAGGGAATGGAACAGTTTTCTCTCTTCTTCTTGGGGGAAGATAGAAAAACCTCCTGGGTTCAGACCATTTGAGAATCATTACCACTGAGGGAAGGATGTAATCATTGAGAAGGCCAAGAACCAGGAACAGGAAGCCTGCCTAAGACTGAATCTAAACCAGGACATCAGAAAGCACAAAAGCATAGCCATCCTTGCCCCAAACCTGCTGTCAGGTTAACAAGCATGGACTAATAAGAAAAAGCAGTCCACCACTGGGAGAGGGACAAGAATATGAAGAGAGAACCTCTGAAACATGCAACACACAAGGAAAGCCTAAGGCTCAGAGTAGAACAGGAACACTGAGAAAAACCTTCCAATAATCTAGTCCCCCACCCACAAACACAAAGTAACCCTAGACCACCCACTTGAACCTGGTGATGTAACAATAATAAAAAACCTAGCTTTGCTACTACCTATATTTACTCAAAACACCAACTGAAGGCCTAGGAAAAGAAGACGCATGCCCATTTCCAGGTGCCAATAATATTTATCTCAACTTCTTTTGTCTACAGATTATGTCTGTGTATGATGAACACACAAAGTCACACACACACACACACACACACACACACACACACAATGGACCTAATTTCCTTTTCTAGATACCTAGGATAAAGCAAGTTTAATTCAAGAGAAGCATGCTAGTATATCACGGAACAAGCTGTTTATGAAATACTGAATACATCCCAGAAATCACTCTGTAACAGGTAGGAAGAGATACACCAGTCAGAACATAGAGTCATAGGACGTAGTAGAAATGAGAATCAATGGATAATTAGATCCAATATTATGGAAGGAATAGCAGATTTTGAATTTGATACAATACTAGCTTCTCCTCAAACTATTTTGCCTGATTGTCCCTAAGAGCTGAAAGGAACATAAACACATGTTCCTCAGGATTCTGGAAGTAGAGTTGAAGCTACTTGCCACTTGCTAAAATTACCTTGAAGTCTCATGTGTTACCTTTAAAATTCAGGAGAAATTTCTATGCTAATAATTAATACTTATTACTTATCAAAGTTTTAAACTGCTGCCCAAATCTTCATGCAGTATCGACACTTTATAAAACATGCTGCGCTTATCCTGCGACACTAGAGTATGCCGCAATGTAGCCCTAAAATAGACACCCCACTGTTTCAAAAGCATGGCATAGGCAGTAGGTAGCTTTTTTTACATTCTTAAACAAAGGTGAAAGTGCACTTTTAAAAAGATTTATCTGAAAACTAATACCTCAGACTTCATTTTTGGCAAAGCACTTTCATATTTGACCCTTACATTAACCTATGGCAATATGGCAGAGAAAGTATATTCATGTCCCTTTATAAACAGATGAGGAAATTGAGACATAGAGAATTTAAATTGCACAGTTAGCTAGTAGCAGAGCCAAGAAGAGAACATATTTGGTAACTCTAGGTCCAACGCCAATTCTAAAATTCCTAATCACCCTAGAGCAAAATATAGTATAAAATCAATTTATCTTGAATCACATTCAAGAGAATTTAGTTATACCAGTACCATAAAGTAGATTTTGCCCTTATAGGTCACACTAACATATATTCTGGGGACAGCATTATATAAGTTTTCTAGTATAAGAAGTTTTCATTTGCTGGGTGCTACTGACACAGATGTCTTTTTTTTTAGTGCTGAAATGTTACTGATTGTATTTAAAAGAATGGAACTGACCTGACCAAATTTACTTGGAAAGAAGGAAGCAAGGAAGGGAGGAAGGGAGGAAGGGAGGAAGGGAGGAAAGAAGGTCCCCTCTCCCCAAACCTCATTGAAAGTAGTCAATATGTCAGTGAGACATTTTTTATAAACCATTTGGGAGTTCTCACTGCATTTCCTTAATTTTTAAAACTTTTGTGGTCAATTAAGAACCCACCAGAAACAAGGAAGGACTCAGTTACCTTCCCGCTCTGAGGTTGGCTATTTGCAAGATACTAACCTGCTCTAGCTGCACTCGCTGAATACTATCCTCATTGCTACCAACTTCTGGCTTTTTGAGAGGGTCCTCCTGCCTGGAGCTATTAAGGATTTTTATTTGTATTTTTTTTTTTTTTTTTTAACAAACTTATCCCTTTGACTAGAGCCAGAAGCTTTGAAGTTAGTTGTTGATAACAAACCTGTACCTGATGGGCAACCTGGACATTTGACTGAATTTTCCACTTGGACTACCTCAAAAGCATTATCATACTAGTCTCTGGTTCCAGTAAAGACAGACTTCCTGGAGTATTCTGAATTGGATTCTCTTGGCCTACTGGGCACAGAAAATCCTGCCAAATTAGACCTGGATTCCTGGACTCCTGATTTACAAAAAGTACAGCATGGCATATTTGATATCTATGACCTTCTTTCATATCCACTGATAGTAAAAGTTTCTTGTTTTCCTCTAATCTTATTAGCAAAATTTCCTTTGAAAAAAACAGAAAAGGAGTAGAGATGATAATAAGAGAATGAGAAAAGTAACTACCTTTGAAAGCAAGTCCTAAAAGAAATAAACAGGGATTTTGCTTAGGAAAAAAGCTTTTTCAGGAATTGTATTTTTGTTTTCGTTTTTATTTTTATTGACAACTAGGTAAACC
Organism: Halichoerus grypus; assembly: GCF_964656455.1. Lineage (NCBI taxonomy): Eukaryota > Metazoa > Chordata > Mammalia > Carnivora > Phocidae > Halichoerus > Halichoerus grypus. The sequence goes on along the minus strand of NC_135716.1, from coordinate 102,155,704 downwards.
AAAATTAAGAAGCTATGAATTTAATCCCTGTTCTCCCAGGGCTTATAAATGCCAATTTATTTTTTAAATAGTTCTAGCATATGTGATTTCATTGAAAAAATTCTAATTACTTTTTAATTTTATGTTTCTATGTTTAGGGATAACATTCATTACTTCTGTGACTAAAATTAATGGTAAGAAACTAGTTATAATATGTGTTAATATTGATTTAGAAACTTTTTCTGAAAAGAAATAAATGTCAAGCTAAATTGTGATTACAAGGACTAGTAGTTTCCAAATTTTGCTCAATATTGGAATCACCTGAGAATCTTTAAAAAGTATTGATGGCTGACTCCCACCCTCACATTCTTATTTAATCCCTATGAAGTGCAACCTGAACATCAAGATTATTAAAAGTTCTCCAGGTAAATAGCTAATCTAGTGGAGTCAAAAATACGCTGGAAGTCTGAAATCCTGAGTTCAAATTCAATCTCTTGCTTATTGACTGTAGAGTTTTGAGCAACTCAGATGACATCTCCAAGACTTTTTTTCTTATCTGTACAAACAGGATGTTGATAATACATTTTCTATCTCTATTATAGGAATTTTGTGGAGATTAAATAAGATACTATATAGGAAGTCATTTTACAAATTATTATCAAGTTAAAGATGAAATGATACATAAACATGAATTATTTATATTATATATAAATACATATATACAAAGAAATTTATTATAAGGAATTGGCTTACAAGATTAAGGAGGCCAGCAAATCTAATATCAACAAGGTAGGCTGTCAGGCCAGAGACCCAGGAAAACCAATGTTCTAGTTCAAGTCTAAAGGCCATCTCCTTTTGTTAGGGAGTTTGGGGGGGGTGGGATGGGAATGTGGTGTTTTTTTCTATTCAGGCCTTCAACTGATTGGATGAGATCCACTCACATTATGAAAGGCAGTCTCCTTCACTCAAAGTCCACCAATTTAAATGTTAATTTTATCCAATATTATCCTCAGAGAAACACCCAGAATAATGTCTTACCAAATATCTGGGAACCCCCCAGCCCAGCCAAGTTGACACACACAATTGTTCAACACAGTATTATTGTTACAATTTTTAACAGGTCACACTGAAAAAAAATCCCATGAACATACTAGACCAACCAAAAATGCAGGATTATAACTACTGAGTTGTATTTTTGGCCCTCTTCTTCACCTCAACTTTGTCCCAAATATGTTGACATATATTGTGATTTGAAGGACAACAAACAGAACTTCTCTCAAATCATCAGAGGAAAGTCATTTTAAGAGAGAAGTCTTCAACTATAAGTGATTTTTGCCCCCTTAACTCCAGAGTTACACCTACGAAAAAAAGTATCTCAGATTCCAGTGGCACCAAGACTGGCCTTATGAGTAGGTGGTATGACTGAGAAATACCAAGAGGCCCACCTGCCAAATACATCTTCCCTTAGGGACATTCCTGGAATTATCATCATTAGAGACAAAAGAGAAAGACCACTTCAAAATGCATAGAAGTGTTAGTGTATTATGGATTCATTTAACAGGTTGACTAGAATATGAATAAAAATAGCTTTTTAAGATGGAAAAAGTGGTTACTCTCTCATCTTTGTCCTGGCAAAAAAATGTTTTTCTTTACCAGATAAAAATCAGTGTGGCTAAATTAGTCTACTTCTTTACTTGAACTCAAATAGAATATATACTATTGGCTATTATGACTTTATTATCTGATTCCTTGCTACCTTGTCCACATTTTTCTAGGTGGCCACATTTGGTTCTCCACAATAGGACCTACAATAAGCTTAAGAAAGATTTCCTAATTTTCTTAGTAAATATTGGTGGAGTTTGTGGGCTCTTTGTCTTTGTTATTTAGAGAAAGCATGAAGTTCAAGTTTTTAACCTTGAAAAAGTATACAAATTGCAAGTAGAAAGCCATCAAATCAGTTGGTATACAAGAATATTTGCAATTAAAACTCTAACATGAATAAGAGATTTTTTGAGGAATATGTATATGATGTTTTAGGAACATCTAAAATTACTTCTTGTGCTTATGAACATGTATTTTATATTCCATGAAATTCTGGGAATCAAAAGTAAGGTTCTTATCCATCCTTAGCTCTTGAACCTGATCTTAAATATTAGCCTCTGAAACTCCCTGGGTAAAATCACCTGAGTCCAATTCTAAAAATAAGCATATTTTCTCTCATCCACAGATATATGTCCCTTCCCAGAGCATTTCCTATGCTTCTTGACCTCCTCAGAAACTACATTTCTTCTCTAAATTCATTGTGACATTGGCTAATGCTGTTGTGCATTTATCACTTCTTTCCACAATTCACAGCCTACCATCTCCTCCAAAGCTGACCCAAGAATCTAGTACTTATCTGAGTAATAGGTTTCTGCACCATGGGCATCCTAATGTTATTAAAGACATGAAACACATGGTAGGTTGTTTTTGTTTTCTAGGAGGTATTGTGTACTAATGCTCTCTCCAACTGTTTAAGATGAAGAGCAAATTGCTGTACCACATGACCCTTATGATGAGGCAGATTAAATGATGCACAAAATGTCTCTGGTTGATTGGAGCCTACAGCAATTCATATTAAGAAAATCATAGCTTGGTCTCACAGGCTTTGAAACAACTTTTTTCTTTAGCAAATAACTAATCTCCCTTTCAGAAACAGTTCTTGGTTTATTACTAGAACATGGGCAAGACTGAACAGCTGATCATGGAACAAGTAATCTTGTGATTTGAGCTGCCAATTGAAATTGGGTAACCTATGAGGCACATAAGGTTCAGCATTCCTAAATGCTCTTTTACATTGAATAGGAATTGATTATATATAGATCAGGCTAAAGCATCATATATTCTCACAACTCAGGGGAATTTTGCCATTTTTTCCACTGTGCCATATTGAGTCCTGACGGTCGGACAACTCTGTAAATATACTAAAAAACACTGACTTATACACGTAAAATGGATGGATTTTGCAGAAATTAATTAACTAATTAATTAATTTTTTAAAACCCTTAATGTGTGCAAATAAAAAAAAAAAAAGATATAGAGAATCTGGGAATCCCAGAATGGAAAGCAGAATGTTACAAAAGGATCTAAATGTATTGCAAATGTATGAGCCATCCGCACTGAAGGAGAGAGAAAAAAAGTATCGATCTAAGATTTTAGAAAGAATGAAAATTTAATCTTAAAGGCAAAAAGAACTGTAGGTGAGCACTGTATTCCAAAGCTGTTCTTGATAGGGTACAAATTAACAATTCTGAAACCACAACACATGTATACTGCCATTGAACAACTAACTAAATAAACGGCAGATAATGGGAGCCAAGTTTCTCCCTATTAAAGTGGGAGATTATAGATAATCAAGGAGAGAAGACTACAGTGACTCATGTGATAATGGATTGAAGTTGGAGACATCAATATTTACTCATATTTTGCTTAATATAGATACATACGGTTGTACATAGATTTATAAGCATGTGGATATACAAATGTACTCCTCATTCTGTCAGTTGAGAGGGTCTAGAAGCAATGGCACCCCAGCAGCAACAGCCCCTCTTAGTGTCTAGATCCAGGGTTCTAATACCATTCTCAAATAAAAGGAAACTGAGATCCTTAAAGAAATGGCTGACTCTAGGTCTGGGACAGGGAATATTGAGCCTGGAGCCTCTTGTAGAGACATTATCTTATAGTATAGAAAGTAAGAAAGTGTTTAAAAAACAAAACCTGGGGCACCTGCGTGGCTCAGTCAGTTGAGCATCTGCCTTTGGCTTGGTCCTGATCCCAGGGTCCTGGGATCGAGTCCCACATCGGGCTCCTTGCTCAGCGGGGAGTCTGCTTCTCCCTCTCCTCTCCCTCTGTGTGTACTCTCTCTCTCTCAAATAAATGAATGAATCTTTAAAATGGGGCTCCTGGGTGGCTCAGTCGTTAAGCATCTGCCTTCGGCTCAGGTCATGATTCCAGGGTCCTGGGATCGTGCCCTGCATGGGAATCCCTGCTCCGCAGGAAGCCTGCTTCTCCCTCTCCCACTCCCCCTGCCTGTGTTCCCTCTCTCGCTGTGTCTCTCTCTGTTAAATAAATAAATAAAATCTTTTTAAAAAGTTTAAAAAAAATTAAAAAAATAAAAAAAACAATTTTTTTAAATAAATAAAAAACAAAACCTCACAATGACACATGGTATGACAAAGAAATAATAGGAGCCAACTGAAGAGCTCCCAATGGCCAAATCCTTGAGCAGTTTGAACAATAAAATTAAATATTATTGAATTATAAGCCAAAGTAAAAATAGAATGCACTAGCCCATGTTAATACAAATAAACAATTGAATAAAAAAATGGAGAGAAATAATCTCCCAGAGTAATTACCTTATATATTAATATATATTTATATATACTGATTATATATTACATATAATATAAAAATATATATAGTAACATATCTTACGCTATATTACTATTTATTTATTTAGTTTTTAAAGATTTCATTAAAGATTTACAGCGAGAGAAGGAACACAAGCAGGGGGAGTGGGAAAGGGAGAAGCAGGCTTCCCGCTGAGCAGGGAGCCTGATTCCGGGCTCTATCCCAGGACCCTGGGATCATGACCTGAGCCGAGGGCAGATGCTTAACAACTGAGCCACCCAGGCACCCCACTACATATTTATTTAAAAAAAAATTTTAGGGGCTCCTGGGTGGCTCAGTCAAACATCTGACTCTTGATTTCAGCTCAGGTCACGGATCTCAGGGTTGTGAGATCGAGCCCTGTGTTGGGCTCCATGCGTGGAGCCTGCTTAAGATTCTCTCTCTCCCTTTCTTAATAAATAAAGAAATACATACATACATACATACATACATATATACATACATACATACTCCACCCTCAAAAAGGAGGCATAAAACCTACTCCTTAAGTATGGGCTGTGCATAGTGACTGCTTCCAAAGAGAGAGAGAAAAAGAGTAATGTTACAGTGGAGAAAACTGACAAAACACTGGCTCAAGCCAGGTGATCAAAGTTAACATCAACAGTGATAAATCATATTGAGAGTAGGTAGCCTTAAGATGATGTAATGAGAATGGTACTTTACCTCTGTGTATTTCCCCAAAAAATATCACCCCAGTGTAAACATGAGAAAAACATCAAAACAATTCTAACTAGGAGACAATCTACAAAATATCAATAGTCCTTAAAACTGTTATGTCATCAAAAATAAAGTCTGAGAAATTGTCACAACCAAGAGAATCCTACGGAGACATGACGACTGAATGCAATGTGGTATCCCAGATAGGACTCCGGATCAGAAAAAGAATTTTAGGGGAAAAGTGAGGAAATCTGAATAAAGTATGAAATGTAGTTAATAATAATGTATCATTATTGATTAATTAATTATGGTAAATGTATCGTACTAATACAAGATTTGAATAATAGGGAAAACTGGGTTTAGGGTTGTATGGGAATGCTCTGTACTATCTTTGCAATAATTCTGTAAACCTAAAACTGTTCTAAAATAAAAGATTCTTGGGGCTCCTGGGTGGCTCAGTCGTTAAGCGTCTGCCTTCGGCTTAGGTCATGATCCCAGGGTCCTGGGATCGAGCCCCGCATCGGGCTCCCTGCTCAGCAGGAAGCCTGCTTCTCCCTCTCCCACTCCCCCTGCTTGTGTTCCCTCTCTCACTGTGTCTCTCTGTCAAATAAATAAATAAAATCTTTAAATAAAATAAAATAAAATAAAGGATTCTTGGGGCACCTGGCTGGCTCAGTTCGTAGAGCCTGTGACTCTTGATCTTGGGGTTGTGATTTCAAGCCCCACGTTGGGTGTAGAGATTATTTAAAATTAAAATCTTTAAAAAAATAAAATAAATAAAATAACAAAATAAAATAAAAGGTTCTTAAACATGTGTTTATATTATTACATTTTAAAATTATATTTTAAGACGGTTAACTTATATGTAAGCATATTGTGGTTCACATTTATTGTCCCTTTAGCCCATCTATCATCATTGTTTCCTAGAATAAGAAAAAAGGATCTTTATAATATTTTGAGTGAAAAGAAACTACCCCACAAAAGCACTATGTTATAAGTAGCACTATTATACCCCTCTTATAGAGATTAACATAGATGGTAAGTGAGTAAAATCCAAATCCAGGTACTTCTGACTCCAAATTGTGTGTTGTAAACTATTCTATTATACCTCTTCCCCAAGCCATACACTCTGGTTAAAAAAAGAAAAAAAGAAAAAAGAAAAGAAACTATTAGACATGTGTTCAGAGAGTAATTTCTTCTTTGACGAATACATGCATAATATTTTACAGGTCAAAAAGTGACAGTATCTATTATGCCAACTGTGTCACATTTGAGCATAATATTTATGAAGTTCAATAGCCTTTGCTTACTCTTTTCAAGATTAAGAAATAGGGGCGCCTGGGTGGCTCAGTCGTTAAGCGTCTGCCTTGAGCTCATGTCATGATCCCAGGGCCCTGGGATCGAGCCCCGCATCGGGCTCCCTGTTCAGCGGGAAGCCTGCTTCTCCCTCTCCCACTCCCCCTGCTTGTGTTCCCTCTCTCGCTGTCTCTCTGTCAAATAAACAAATAAAATCTTTAAAAAAAAAAAAGATTAAGAAATAAATTAAGTATGCATTTCCTTTTTAGCAAGAAACAATTTGCTTATCATTTTTGAATTGCTTTAATAACTTTATGAAACTGTTCATTTTCTGTATACATTTTATAAGGCATAGATGGGTAGAAATAATACATATGAAGTGTATCTGTAAACTCTTGTAATTTCTATGTTTTTATACTTTTAAAAATATGTATTATATAAAAGCTCGAGAGAATTTGTCAGTATTATTTTACTGACCTAAATATAAAGAGCTATTTAGCTTTTAGCTAATATTTAGAGTAGATATGGCTAGATATTTTAGGGTGTTTTTCCCTGAACTTTACAGAATACAGTGAACCTTGTATTTTATGTTTCTTAAATTTCTGCATTTATTTAAGTAAAAATGCTACCAAGCCAAGTAAAACACTAGTTTGGTAAAGCTGAGTTCCAGCAAAAGAACAAGAACCAGTTCTACAAATGAAAGGGGCCTGGTAAGATTCTAAGCCTTATTTTTCTCTTTACATAACTACTAACTGGGAGCAGTGACTGTAAAACAAAAGCTAAAGCTGTTCAACAGAGAAATTTAATTAAGATTTCAACTTTATTCTTCTAAGAATAAATATGCTCAAAATACCTTATTTGGTTCTTAACAAGCATGAAAAATCTGACTGACCAATTAACCTAGACTGACCCACTTTACAAATACAGTTGCAATTTCAAATTCTCCCTGCTCACTTTATGATAGCATGTTAAAATAAAAATTTAAAATAAAATAAAAGGTAATCTCTCTTTTTAGATTATAACCCACTTGAAGGCACGGACCTCTTAAACTCTCTGGGACTCACATTTGGCACTAATGTAATAACCAGAAACTACAATGAAAATCCCTTCCTGAACTGCTGTGGTCATTCTCTAAATGGCCCCAATTGAGTTCAAAATAACCTAATCAAATAACTGGGGACCAACTACTTCCTCTTTCTTTCCAAAAAACAATTTGACCCAAGGCTAAATAAGATTTTCGCATGCTGTCATCCACAGAGAGAGACTGAGATAATTTCTCTTCCAGTTATCAACAGTTCTAATCTCTCTATATTGCTCTAGAGTCATTGCCATGCCCAAAAAGAATAAGAAAATAATTTATAAATGGATCAAACTTTCAAAACTATTTCACAATTATTAACTATCAGGACTAACAAGATAGTAGGAGATTTCAGTACAAATAACAAGCATTGATGATCCACAAGGGCTCAGGGTCCTTCTAAGATATATATAAGTATGAATTCCATGTGGATATTTTTAACAAGGCCCAAACCTATTTTAGTGTCCCTACTAATTGTTTGTATAATGTTAAAAAAATATATATATTTGTTGTCATTTATCAAATGAAGGCATTGAAACAAGGTAAATCCAACTTTGTGTTTAAGGTTACATAGATTTATATCTTTCCTTTTTCCCCACCAAAACAGAATTTTTCATATTGGCAGAGAAGCAATATGATATTACATGGTACATTGAATAACAAGGGTCTGGGCAATGGGAGATTTTGACTCCAGCCATGGCTTTTTTACTGGTGCTTGCTAATCACTTAATCTCTGTGTTCCTCAGTTTACCTACATTTAAAACAAAGGTACTGTGCTAAATGATTTCTAAAATATCCAATAGTTCTAGAGTTCTCAATGGAGTAGAAAGATCATGGTAAATGGAACTCCTAAGTAGGATAAAAGAATTCCTAAGGAAAAAGTCATCAAAGGCAAGATAAGAAAAAAATTGCCATATTTCTCTAGTTAATATTAGAGAGAGAAAAATCAATAAATAGAAAAGAGTAAACCAGCATCTATTTTTGTTTTCATAATAAAATAATATTGATAAAATAGAATTCACAGAATTAAAGTGAAGGTGTCCAATTGTCTTATTTTTCTCCTATTTGAAAATGTTATTATTAAACCAGTTTTCTAGGATTGTGTCTTATATTTAGTTAAGAAAATTCTTGCTTCTCTAGTCTAAACTGTAAGTTCTTGGAAGACAGGCACACTTTCTCTTTTTTTCCTATCAACCAAGTCAACTTCATGGAATACAGTTGTTGTCGGTCTGTTTCTCACCATTTACTCTGAAATATTGGCACAAGCACAAAGCCACCATATCATTTCCCCTGAAACTCAGAAAGGTGTAACAAATTCCCTGTTTGGTATCTCCTATTGAATGTCTAATGGGCATTTTAAATCTAATATGCCCAAAATGGAAACCCTGTTTGCTGACTTCATTAGTATTTTTGTTGTTATGTAACAAATCACAATAAACTTAGTTGCTTAAAATAATACCCATTTACCATCTCAGTTTCTACAGGCTAGAAGCTTCTCAGGAGTAGCTGAGTTTTCTGCTCAGGATTATGTAAGGCCAAAACCAAGGCGTGGCTGTGGTCTTACCTAAAACTTGGAGTACTCATCCAAACTCATTTAGATTGCTGACAGATTTCAGTTCCTTGCGGATGTGCTATTACTGAGGTCCCTATTTTCTTGGTGACTCTCATCCAGGAGCAGCTATCAGTTAGTCATTCAGCCTAGAGTCTCCTTCAGGTCTTTGCTATGAGATCCCTTCTTCTCTCAGCATCTCAGTTTGCTCCCTCTTTGAGGTCAGCAGAAGAACATCTCTCTGCCACTTCACCTTCCTTTACAGGGCTCACCTGCTGATTAGGCCCACACAAGATAATCTCCCTTTTTATTAATAGAAAGTGATCTGATTTGTAACTTAGTCATGGGAGTGATATCCCATCATATTTATGGTCCCTGCTCAGTCTCAAGGAGAAGAGTTTATACAAGGCATGCATACAACAGAGCAGGAATCCACACCATCTCATACCCAAACTTCTCCTTCTCTTATGCAAGTCTTCTCATGACTAAATTGTTTCAGCCAAAAACATAAGAGTCCTACTTAATCTCTCTTTCCCTAACAGCCTAAAATCAAGCTATCATGAAATTCTATGAGCTCTACCTCCAAAGCATACCTGTTTGTCTCCTTCTCTCCATTAATTTCCTCTACAATATTTTCTCTATGCAAAGTGGAATGACTATTATTAAAAAGTGCTCCTCCTCTCTCTCTGGTGATCTTGCCTTCAAGCCATCTCCCAGCCCTGACCCTTCCCCAGAGGGGTGGATCTTAACTTTCCTTATGTGCCCGCCCTCTTCTTAAACTCTTCCCCCATTATAGGGGGCTAAATTACCTATATTTTGCAGAGAGAATGCTATTTATAGGGGTTGCAGGGGCCTAGGCTAAGTTCCTTCTCTGTGTATACATTGTATAGACTATGAAGAAGAAAAAATTTTTTAATCAAATCAGATTATCCTTCTTTAGCTTCATTTTCCATTTTGATTAAAAGCCAGAACCCTAAACAAGGCTTACAGGGCCCTGTGTGAAGTCTTCTTTGAAAGGATTCTATTTTATATTTAAATGACTGACTAGAAGGTGAGAGTCTGGTGACCATCACAAGAAAGATTATGCCAGGTAGAGAAGATGGTTAATGTAAAAAAGGGAAAGGGTAGGCTACCTACAGTTTCTGACTCTTCCAGAAAAAGTAAGTGTCAGGAAAAGTAATACATGACTGGTACCAATGTAATTTAGCATTGGTTTCCTCCATCCATGTTTAAGCTGATGGTTACATGGGGGTGCTTTGTGGGTTCTTTGGAAATCTCTGATCACTGAGGTCTTCCACCAACATCTCCCTTGATGAGGGTAGATACATTTCCATTGAGTGGTTGATTTCAATACTTCTTATTATCTGTCTCTTTCTCTTGCACTAGCTCCCTTTTAGACAGGACTCTTACAGTGAGTTTAAGGCAGCTCCAACAGGGTCTTTATATATGTCTCACATCTAAAATAGAGGAAACATGCAACTTTATTTAGTTATTTTTTAATTTAATTAATTAATTAATTTTTATTTTTATTTATTTATTTATTTTTAGAGGGGGAGAGAGAGAGGAGGGGAGGGGCAGAAGGAGAGGAAGAGAGAGAATCCCAAGAGGCTCCATGCTGGGCTCAAGATAGGGCTCAATCTCATGACCATGAGGTCATGACCTGAGCCAAAATCAAGAGTCAGACACTTAACCAACTGAGCCACCCAGGCACTCTAGAAATGTGCAACTTTAGTTCACTCTTGGTAAGAATGGAGTTACTTCCTACCTGCATCCTTTAATATATTTCCACAAGCTACTTCAGCAGAGTTTGTTGTTTAGATTTCTTAGATGTGAACCAGACACTTGTGAGTGTGCCTATCCCCAGCTGCAAAGGTCATGTATCCAGTTCTACATGTATTCTTCTTGATGTCCCTCTCACTTGACTTGAGGTAAATGAGAAGCAATCCACTCCCATTCATGGGAGACTAATAGCACCCCGACAATTAAATTATTGATCTTCACTTATATAAACACTGAGCTTTCCAAAGCTGATTTTTAACCATGTGCTTTGTAATTCCAACATGGTCTGTACTGCAGTTCCCTTTAGATTCTGGAAATAGAAATATACTTAACAGAACATATGCTGGTACTACTTTGTTGAAGTATAGCTCCTGGCTCTACCATTCACCATAAATGTGACCTTGACTGAGTAACTTAAACTTTCTGTGTCTCAGTTCCTTCATCTGTAAAATACCTAAAATAATAGGATAAATCTCATAGGGTTATTAAGAGAATTAAATTAATTGCGGTGTCTGGATGGCTCAGTCAGTTAAGCGTCTGACTCTTGGTTTCTGCTCAGGTCACGATTTCATGGGTCATGAGATGGAGCCCCGCATCATCGTTGGCTCCACACTCAGCAGGGAGTCTGCTTGAAGATTGTCTCCCTCTGCCCTTCCTTTCACTCGCTCTCTCTCTCTAAAATAAATAAATACATCTTTTAAAAAAAGAATTAAATTAACTATATAACAGGCATATAGAGTCTTATATACATATCTAGCTATGTAAACACATCTGTACATAAATACACACACAGCTGAGTATGTATATGCTTATATATATACACACACACATATATATATATGCTTGTACATATGATATATCAGTATATACTTGTATGTATTATATATCAGTGTTTACGTACATGTGCATGTATATATTCATATTTACTAATAAATATTATATATACTTGTCACCTAATATTTTGTTCTCAATCTTTGTAGACCTTAAAATTAAGACAAAAAATCTCATTTTAAGATGCTGTCAAAAAACAGGAAGAAATAAAATATAACATGATAAATCACAAATAAAGTATATGTGTGTAGTGTGTATGTTTCAAAAATGTCTGAAATGCATATGAACATAAATTTCAAACTCAAAAAGAAACCTAAAGAAACAAAAACCTTTCCTTTAACAAAATAGTTTGAGTTCATAAAATACCCTGAGAGTGGCCATAATTATTTTTAACAATATAATACTATATATGCATTGCACTTAAGTGTTCAAAATGTATACATTACATTATCACATTTGATTTATATTATCTCATTTGAAGCAAAAGCCACTTTACATAGCATTATTACATTTTTACTCATTCTTACATGGAAAAAGCTGAAATCAAGAAACATTGTGAAACTTACGTAAGGTGACCCCGTAAAAAAAAGGTGATAAGAGCTAGGTATAAAACAATGCTCCAGCAAGTCCTTATTTAAACTCTTGGACAATGCTCCCTATCCCAAGCACAGGAGTAATTTATCCATTATGTGTGATTGCACAGCATTTTGTGCATTTTTATAAGATATATAATTAGTATATTGAACATAAGACTTGCAGGATAAATTAAAATCACAATTCTGTTTTATCTCCAATACCTCCTTAAAAATTGGGAGTTCTTCCCTGCCCTTGGATATAAAATTGACTAGGTCTCATGACTTTCCAGCTTACTCTTAGATAGTAAGCAGTCCTATGACCCCTTAAGATCCAAAACATTATTTCAATTCAAAAATCACAATATACACAATCCAGATTATTAATCAATGTTTCAATAGCTATTCAAGTTAAGAATTCTCCTTCCCAAGGCCAAGGTTTATAGTTGGCTGCCTTAACATAATGAGAATGCTTGATTGTCCTTTGCTTTTTTTCCTCACATGTCTTCTTCCTTCCTCACTGGCTAGCAGCTTTTTCAGACTCCTTAGGGCAAAAAAAAAAAAAAAAAAAAGCAAGAAATATAAAAGAATAAAATGGTTTTTCCTTGGCTGTTTGTGTCATATTCTCTGTGCCTGATATGTGATTAAAGCTTACTTTCTTAAGGGATGATTTCATGGATACTTTGGAAGTTTCCATAGCTGTGGTGTTTCACTCTCCTGGCTGGATACTCCTCATCCAGCCTCTAATTTCCCTGAAGATCTCCCTCACACAATCTCACGGTATTGGAGTCAACAATCCCCATTGGTTGTCTTGGGCAGTCCTTAAATGGCTTCTACCCAGCTCTCTTCTAAGAGCCCATAACTGGTCCACTCACATATCTTTTGCCATAGCAATCTCTAGGAGAATATGCCAGTCTCAAAAGAATAGCAGTAATCTCCTGGCTCTACACCAAGCAGCTAGTCAACTTTTTTGTGTCCTCTAGATAGACAAGGTGAACATCTGCCTCCAGGTTGTAAGGTTTGGGGTACCATTAGATAACTGGATGTTTTAATGTGAGTTCAAATAAGGTTATAGGGCAGTAAGGACAAACAAAGCAATAATAGCTTAGGCAAACTGGCAGGGAACTTAGATCTCCTTTGAATTTTGTTCTTTATAATAAGTGCAGAGGGTCTGACTTCTAGTCCTTAAAATTCAAGTGTGCAAAATTATTAACTTTATTTAGCTATAAATAAACTTAATTTCTCTTCTGTGCCCCCCTCCCTCCCTATTTCACTGGGTGGTAAAAATAATATTGGTCAGGTTAGGGCAATCTCAATCATTTCAGTTACTTTTCTACCTACAAACCTTTCACTGAGGTCGTATCTAAGTTGCAAAGCTCTTAGTATCACATAATTAACAGGTTTTATATGGTTCTTGATGGTCACTTCACACTAATTTCCATCATGGTGTACATATTTTCTCTCCTATGTTTTCTGTCATTGCCCATGTGTATGTCAGCTGTATTTTTCTTCTCAAAAATAACCCCGCGTATGGTCTGCTGGTTCCTTGCTCCCTATCTGTGCCTCTCTCAGCTAAAAGGAAAAACATTCTACTGCTCTCTAGGCTGTATTAATGGAGCAAGAGATTCTTAGAGGCCATTTTAGAGCTGTATCTTGAACACTCCATCCATCTGTACTCTTTTGTCCCTCTCCATGCAAGGGGGAGGGTAGATAGATGAGGGTAGAGGAAGAGTAGGACAGATACAAAGTATACAGCTTGCCGCGTCTCTAAGCTTCACTTGAGAAATACCAGGTCTCTTAGTTTTAGAATCCCAAGGTTTTGAGTTTATTCTATTGTTAATCCCCATTAATCTAGGAGTTGGGGAAACAAGGTACATAGATTTTTTTTTTACTTTTTTTTTTATTATTATGTTATGTTAATCACCATACATTACATCATTAGTTTTTGATGTAGTGTTCCATGATTCATTGTTTGCGTATAACACCCAGTGCTCTATGCAGAATGTGCCCTCTTTAATACCATCACCAGGCTAACCCATCCCCCCAACCCCCTCCCCTCTAGAACCCTCAGTTTGTTTCTCAGAGTCCATAGTCTCTCATGGTTCATCTCCGCCTCCAATTTCCCCCCCTTCATTCTTCCCCTCCTGCTATCTTCTTCATCTTCTTTTTTTTTTTTTTTAACATATAATGTATTATTTGTTTCAGAGGTACAGGTCTGTGATTCAACAGTCTTAACACAATTCACAGCACTCACCATAGCACATACCCTCCTCAATGACTATCACCCAGCCACCCCATTCCTCCCACCCCCCACCACTCTAGCAACCCTCAGTTTGTTTCCTGAGATTAAGAACTCCTCATATCAGTGAGGTCATATGATACATGTCTTTCTCTGATTGACTTATTTTGCTCAGCATAATTGTTAGTTTATTTTTGTGACTTGGCTTTTTCTTCTATTTACTTTTTGTGTGTATGTTTTTTATAAATTATTTTTTATTTTTGTATTTAAACTCAAACACCAATTCTTTGGTTTTATTGTCATTATTTTATTGTTTCATCCCTTTTTTTTTTTTTTAAAGATTTTATTTATTTGACAGAGTGAGAGACAGCGAGAGCAGGAAAACAAGCAGGGGGAGAGGGAGACGGAGAGGGAGACAGAGAGGGAGACGGAGAGGGAGACAGAGAGGGAGACGGAGAGGGAGACGGAGAGGGAGACGGAGAGGGAGAGGGAGACGGAGAGGGAGACGGAGAGGGAGAGGGAGACGGAGAGGGAGAGGGAGAGGGAGACGGAGAGGGAGAGGGAGACGGAGAGGGAGAGGGAGACGGAGAGGGAGAAGCAGGCTTCCCACGGATCAGGGAACCCCGGCGCAGGGCTCGATCCCAGGACCCTGGGATCATGACCTGAGCCAAAGGCAGACGCTTAATGACTGAGCCACCCAGGCGCCCCTGTTTCATCCCTTTTTTAAGACATAAGCTCAGAATACCCTGGTTGCTGCTAGAATTGGGGCGAGGGTTAGAGGCTGAGTGTGGGGTGGGAAGAGAATATCAGGTAATAACCAAAATATCAGGAAAAACATTTCAAAATATTATATTGCTACATAATTATCAGGTTAATTGTGTTGCTTAGAGAGGGTCTATATAATTTAGAGTGATAGTTTCATAAAAAGTTCTATTATTTGTTTTTAAGTAAAAACAAATTACTTTCTGACTCTCCTGTAATTTATGTCTAAAATAAGTCTTATGTTAGGCCTATGTTAAATACTGGATACATTATTAATCTTGAGGCAAATATCAGGATTATTAAAAAGAATAAAAATGGAAAGGAGCGCCTAATAAAATTTATCTATTTATTAATGATAAATACCACAATTTGAACTTTTATTATTTTCCCGCCCATGAAACTGAATATTAAAAACCTCGGTTTATCTCAATCACTGAAAGATCTGGTCAAATAAAAATTTCCATAAAACATATGAAATACATCTGATATTAATTGTACGTGTAAGTATGGTGATCGATATGCCCAAATTCTTTCAAATTGGATGTGGTCTATACTTTCATAAAAGACTCCAAAATTATCTGAACCTTTTTGAATTTTTAAATTATTGAATTATAATATAATTAGGTCCAATTTAAAGGTCAAATGTGGAGGATGCAAGGTAAAATTATTACATATATATGTAAATATATATGTATGTGTTTGTAACTCTATGTAGTATTTTTACCCTGCATGTCTTCCAAAATCACACACATCCCAGCAATTTAATCCTTTTTTAAATAAGTTCTAATGTCAGTTCCTAATTAAAGAAAAACCTGAATACTGCTCTTCCTTAACACATGACAAAACCCTGTTTCAGTGGTTCTGTAGTCTGCTCTTAAGAAAATCTAGAAAAAGAGTTGCAATGTGAGTCAAAGACAGAATACTGAAATTGATTCATATTTCACAGAGATCTGCAGAAACGTGGATCTAGATTGCAGCCCTTAGCCACTGGCGAGCTTTGCCCACATTTCCATGATAGGCTCTGTCTTCACTTTTTAAAATACTAACAGGCTTCTTGTGGGTGGGATCAAATGACTGCCCCTCTCCCTTCACCTGTGAAATTTCAGAGCCTATTTGAAAAGGGCCATTGTTTCCCAGGAATGCCAGGCCTAGTC